>NC_048600.1:100161867-100461867 GCF_003668045.3 Cricetulus griseus
TTGTTTTTGTTGTTAAAATTTTTTTTGAGGCAAGTTATCTTAGTGGCCTGGGACTCCATGGTTCCGATAAACTGATTGGTCAGAGAGACCCAGGAATCTACCTGTCTCTACCTCTCCCCTGCAATGGGATTATATGTGTGTATACCAAATCACATTTTTAATGTGGGAGGCTAGGAATCGAACTCAGGTCTACATTGCAAGCACCTGACCCAATGAGCCTCTCCCTAGACTCAAGAGAACTACTTTTTGTTGTTTTGTTTGAAATGGGAGCTCATGTAGCCCAGGCTAGCCTCAACTTCTAAGTAGCTAAGGATGGCCCTGAACTTCTGACAATCCTGCTTTGACCTCCCTAATGCTGGAATTACAAGTACACAAAAGCATGCTCAATTTAAGCAGTTCTGGGGACTAAACCCCTGGGGAGGGTTAGGCTTCAGTGACTCATTGGAAGAGGAGCTGCAGAGCAAGGTCCCCAGGAAGCCATTCTACAACTATTGCTACTTTTGTGGGGAGTTGTTTGAGAGCAGGTAGAAGGCAGGACCTGCACTTAGGCGGATGCTCTAACACTGAGCTACAGTCTCAGCTTCCAACAGATGCTTTCTGATCCAATCCGTAACTGCCAGAAATTGCCAGGGCAACTCTGACCTTTCCTTCACTGGGCAAGTGAAGCAGGCACTTCCTTGCTAAAGAAACATTCCCACAGGGACTGAGAAAAACCCTGGAGTGCTGGGGTTTTGATCCTTTATCCTTGGTTTCTGGTAGCTACAAACCTGCAATCCCAACCTTGACAACACATGGACAGGCCAAGCTAGGCTGTCCCAAAACAAAACAAAAAAACAGGTTAGAAGAGCAGGGATGTATCTCTGTGGTAAGAGTACCTGCCTAGTATGCACAAGACACTGAGTTCTAAGTCCAATGTTATTGGTAAAACTTAGTTCTCTTAGTGTGAGGTTCTTAGTCTCTTCTAAAGAGATGAGACATGGGCTGCAGACTCGGCCAAGTGGTTAAGAGCACTAACTGTTCTTCTAGAGGACCCGGGTTCAATTCCCAGCACCTACATGGCACCTCACAACTGTCTGAAATTCCTGTCCAGAGGATCCAATACCCTCACATAGACATACATGCAGAGAAAACACCAATGCACATAAAATAAATGAAATTTAAAAAACAAATGAAACACAATATTTTATAGACTAATTTATTTGTGTGTATGTGAATATGCTTGCATGAGGTTTTGTGGTTCTAAGCTGCCATGCCCATTGGATGCCGGGAAGGGAAGCTGGGAACCTCTGCAAGGACAGAAAGTGTTCTTCACCTCTTAGCATCTCTCCAGCCCCAGCATTTACTCTCATTAATATTTGGACTCAGAAGACAGCTCAAGGACAATTTTAATGGAGTTTAAGAGAAAAATCTAGAATGAGTTATGTGAACAATCCTAGTAGCTACCATGAAGAGAGATGGGGGGAAAACCATGCCTTTTAAGTTGCAGATGGGATAGAAATAGAAATATTTATTAAGAAAGGCAAAAACAGCCGGGCGTTGGTGGTGCACGCCTTTAATCCCAGCACTCGGGAGGCAGAGGCAGGAGGATCTCTGTGAGTTCAAGGCCAGCCAGGTCTACAGAGATAGTTCCAGGACAGCCAGAGCTGTTACACAGAGAAACCCTGTCTTGAAAAATAAAAAAGAGAGAAAGAGAGGGTTAGCCTCCGTTATATTGCTAGTGCTTCTCTTTGTGCAGTTTCATGTTTGTTTTTCCACTTTAATGAACACATACCCAGCTTTGCCTTCACCACTGCAGTGGTGAAGACTTTAGACTTTAGACTTAGGATTCCAGATCGACCTAGGCACCTGTGTGGCACCTAGGCATCACCTAGGCCTCCCTTGACTTGTTCTTCACAACTCTTAGAGTCAATTGAGCCTCAGGGGGTAACTCACCCATCCATGAGAACCTGGAAACCTAACTCCTGGCCTTACACCTCAAGGTCCCCAGCCCACTGGCAGGAGGGAGCTTCAACACAGCATGGGTTCTTCAGTCTTGATGTAATCCCTTTTAAGACAAGCCTCCCTCAAGCTAAACAGAGGAAGTGTCCAATGCTCTGGACACAACTGTCCTGTGCCAGTCATCTGGGAGGCAGCTCTTTCCAGAATGATTGCCCAACCCCTTTATTAAACAGAAACTCCCTTAGGTGCTTCCTATAAAGAAGTCTCCAGATTGTCAGTGGTTCCTCCTCCCCAGCAATCTTCACTCTCAGATGGCTGGCATTCTCTTTGGTAAACAATTTCTTTTATAATATCATTGAGATCTAAAATGAAATGAAATCGGAACATTGGCTATGTCTTGTCGCCATGGAAACGTCAAGCCTGAGAGCCTCCAGGAGATGTGGGTGCTGGGAGTCCTCTCCCAACTGCTGGGGCAGTAAAGGATTGGCCACTGGACAAGGCTAACTAGGTTTCCTATTAGATTAGTAGCAGTTTGGGTCATACACACATCATGTCTGACACAGAGCTGGGACACCAGCAGAAGCATAATTCAGACTATAGGCTCAGTGTCTGTAGGGAACTGGGTTGGTATAAAACACACCAGCCAAATGAAGGACAGCTCATTCCATGTTTGTGAATATATGTTTTAAACTCTATTAAGGATCAAAAAGGGGGGGTGAGATGGGGGAAAGACAAAAACAACAACACAAGAACTTTCTGTACATTTTTGCTTCTGCGAAGGAGAAACCAAAATTAAGAAATTCCTTTACTAAGGCCATAAACAAAGCATTTCTGATTCTTTAGCATGGCTGTTTTGTCTGTATGGCTTCACTCTAGAGAAGTGGTCCATTTGGGGGAGTCAGGGGAGGCTGGGAGAGTATGTCTGACTGACATACTGACATACTCCTTTCTCCACTGAGGTGGAAGTACAATGAACCAGTGATGGGAGTGCCCGTCAAAATCAAGCCTGGACTTTCTGATCCCCTCACTCCTCCACCTTTTTGTTTTGTTTTGTTTTGTTTTGTTTTGTTTTGTTTTTCGAGACAGGGTTTCTCTGTGGCTTTGGAGGCTATCCTGGAACTAGCTCTTGTAGACCAGGCTGGTCTCGAACTCATAGAGATCCACCTGCCTCTACCTCCCGAGTGCTGGGATTAAAGGCGTGCACCCATCTTCTTTAAAGCCCAGCTACCTCCATCTTCTTTAAAGCCTTTTGTTCTGTTTTAATTGTGCTCGGGACAGAATCCAGGGCCTTGCTTATGCTAGGTGAGCATTCTACTGCTGAGCTATACCCCCAGCTCTCCTTTTGTACCCACTGGCTTCTAAAATTAGAAGCCTGACTATCCAGGTAGGGTCTGAATCTCCTGCTACTACTCCTGAATTACGTAACCTGTGGCCTTACCTCCTTGTAGAACTTAGGTTAGAGGAATGAATGCTGTACCTACCTGCTAGCAGTGTCTATCAGAATGAGTTGTAGTCGCGCCACACGAAGGGCACATGCACCAAAATCTATTTGTGCTGGATACTACACCATGCTGCTGTATTTGACTTCTTAATAACTTGAGTTGCTTCTGGAATCTCTTGAGTCCCAGACAGAAATCAGTTCCCGAGCGCAGTAACTTCTCAGAGATGAATGTTAGGTGATGTCTCGCTGTATATCTTCCTCAGAACTCAAGAGCCAATGTTCTTACTTGACTCTGATGATGATGGTAGTGTGTGTGTGTGTGTATGCTTTGGATTTTGTTGTTGTTTTGCTTTTAATGTAGCCCAGAACAGCCTTTGCTCTGATCCTGTCTCAACTTTCAAGAGGCTGGGATTACTGGCAGCCACCACTATCTCCAGTTTTACCCTGAGTTCATGAACTTGAGATAAGTCATTAACACTATTTTAACTGTGCCCCCCCCCCAACACTTAATTGTTCTGTCATGGATTTCAAATAATTTGCTAAGTGCCTTCAGAATATTCTGGCTGTTCTATTAAAATGATTCTCATGTCACTTGGAAATTAGCAATCTCTTCATTTGACACATGACATTTAATTTAAAAAAGTAGTCTCAAGAACAAACAAACAAAAAGAAACAACTCAGCATACAACCCATGATGCTCTTGAAAATTCAGTCCTCTTGCCTCTGCCTTCCCCCTGCTAGATTACAGGGGTGAACCACCATGTCTGCTGTTTAGTGAATTTTTCCTGGACGGACAAGAACATCTACCTACCCCCCCCCCCAATATACACATACAGTTCCAAAGATAGACCAAAGTAGACCAACCGTTCTGCCAAGATTCAACTTTGGGAACCAGTGAGTTTGCTGGGCTTACTTACAGAAAAATGAGTGACAGTGTAAGTATAGTTCTGTGGGGTGACCCCCAAATAGCCACATCATTGTAAAGTCTCTCCCCTAACCATTGCACAGATGGTGTCATTCATTTAGTTAACCTTCCATACTATCTCACCTTCCTGGCCCGTGAGACCACATGTAGGGTGAACAGAATTACAGACAGCTGGAGAGAAGTATAGGAAAGTGTGGCTGGGATCTCAGGTGAGGGTCTAATGACCTTACGCACTGCCTTCTGGGAAGGAGTCCAATATTCCAATCACAAGGGCACCTGTAAGCTGTCACAGATGCTTTGATGGGCATGGCTGTTATGCTCCAAGTCAGCCCCTTGGCTTGTTCACAACAGGGTCACTTGTACCACAGTTGCCAGGTTTTGAGATATCTTCGTCATGTTCATATGGGCAAGTGTTGGGTTATTTTATTATTTAATCATTCTTAATGGAAAGCAGCACTTTCGCTCCCTCCAAAGCAAAACAACCAACAGCCCTGAAAAAAGTACTAGACTTTCTCAGTTCTTAGTCCTGAAAGCTGTGCTTCCCGTGGCCAAAATACAGGGATTTCTCTCAGGTCCTCAGGCTTAAAGGCGAATGCCTTCTTGCTGATCCCTCTGAACCAGGACAGGCCAGAACCTGGTTCTGGCCAATCCAGATAGACTAGATGGCCAAAAGCTGGCCCTTTTTGTTGACAGACTCAGATTCATCCCAGGCAGGCCTCAAACTCAACTTGTCTGAGGATGGCTTGGACTTGTCATTTCCAGCATGGTTTGTAGTACTGGGGATCAAACCCTGGGGCTGCTGCTTGGTGGCCATTACATTTTTCTTGAGCTGTAATCCCAGCACCTGGACCTGGAGATTTAAATAATGGTAAACAGTTGTTTGTTCTTAATGATAAACTCTTTTGTGTTTGTAAAAGATTAAGGGGGAAGATAAAGAAGGGAGAAAGAAAACCACCATGACATCTTCGTGTGTTTAGTATCTGTCAAAAAAAGTATCCTATACAGAAATGTCATGGTGGGCTGGTGCTATAAACAGTGTTCTTTTCAGAAGCTGATTTGTATGTTTTTGTTGTTTGACACAAGGTCTCTCTCTCTTTATAGCCCTGGCTGTCCTGAAACTGGCTCTGTAGACCAGACTGAACTCAAAAAATCCACCTGCCTCTGTCTCCCATGTGCTAGGATTAAAGACATGTGCCACCACTACGAAGGTCATAAGCTCTTTTGTATTTTCAAAGTGTCTCACGTGGTTGTCCAGGCAGGTCTCAGTGAAATCCACCCACCCCAGTATCCCCAGGGCCAAAGTTTAGCCATCAGGCTCACAAAATCCCAGCTTTGCCTTGGGGATTTATTTTATGGTCTCAAGAGTCTTGGTTTCCTCATCTTTAAATGGTGTAAAGAGCAAAGTGCAGCCCAGATGGACAGACTAGATTGTGCCACAGAGAAGCCACAGCCAACTTAAGGCTGGAGGGACAGACTCTAAAATTTGGAGCCTGAGCTGTACCTTTGGTCCCAGTACCTGAGTTCTAGACCATCTAAGCTTACATAGTGAGACCCTGTCTAAAAATAAATAAAATAGGGGGTAGAGAGATGGCTGTGGTTGAGAGCACTTGTTCTTGCAGAGGATCCAGGCTCAGTTCCCAGTTTCCACATGGTGGCTCACAACTATCCCTAAACCCAGTTCCAATGTTTTGCATGCAAGCAAAATATTTATTCACATAAAGTAAAATAAATCTAAAAATAAAAAACCAACAAAAACTCAGCTTGTAACAGTATAGGGGAAAACCCCAGTCATGAAGTCAGATGGGCTACTTCCTGACCCATCACTTGTAATGAAAGGACAACACTCAGCATTTGTTATTGCTTTCCCATAGGGCAGTGAGAACTCCTATGTGAGGCAGTGCCTTAGCTTAAGGACACTGCTCCAGGTTCTGCAAGCAAAGCACCAAGAGTCACAGGTCAGACAGAGACCCGGGCATTCCATGCTCTCTCCTGACCACTAAAGGCAGTGGGATTAGAACAATGACCGGCCTAGGATTGGCTGTGTATATTTTTTCTCATCTCTGTCCACAAAAGGCAAACAAGAGTTATATGATAACATGATAACAGGAAGTCTACTGAAGCAAAACAGGTCACAGGAAGGAGATAATGCACTCAATGACAAAAGACAACTGCAGCTGGGCCCAGAAAAGATAGCTGAAAAATTGTGGGAAGCAAAGCAAGCAAGGGTTTTTATTTTACTTACTTACACACACAGACAGGGTTTCTCTGTGGCTTTGGAGGCTGTCCTGGAACTAGCTCTTGTAGACCAGGCTGGTCATTTTTTCCACTGTGGATTATGACTGTGGATATTTATCTCCCATTGTTAGCTCACCCCCTTCTTAATGCAATTTTATGTCTAAAGACGTAAGACATTGGAAGAGCTTTTAGAAGGTGGGTCATGGCATAGATAACTGGATAAAGGTCATTCTGCACTTGACAGCTGAAGCCAGGGGAAAGGAGATAACAGGAGACCTGAGATTTGCTCACTAACTGGCTTACTGTCCTAAAGGGAAATGCCTTTTGTGGACTCAGCTAACAAGTCTGTGACCAAGGTTAGACAGATGACCTTGCGAAGGCCTCCCAAAGTGTTAAATGTCAAGATACAAACACATTGTGTCAGTAAAAACAGATTCATTCCCCAAGAGTTAATATTTGAAAACTTTATTTTCTCAAATGAGCACCAACACAGATCGGAAATGACAAACAATGCACTTCTCACTAATACTGAATCATTATGTACAGATACATGAGAGGTGAAGACCAATTACTCAGAAACAATCGCCTTTGTTTTTGAAGCAAAGTGACCTTGGGGGGGGGGGTGCCACCAAAGAAAACCAAAAAAACGAAAAACAAAACCAATTCCAATCCCAACAGTACAATTTGTAAACACAGACAGACAGACCGACCTGTGGTACACAAGTCTCTGCAGGCTGGGAAAAGGGAACTGACTCCCACCTTCACCAAAACACTGTAAAACACTGGGCAGAACTAACCCCGTAGAGACAATGTCTTTCTTGGCTTTATCTTTTATTCTGGAACATTTCATGACTGCACAGTCCTTTTCAAAATCAATCACGATTTTTTAAAATCAAGTTTTTCTTCTCACAGAACTAGAATGTATTTTCCATTGAGGCAGATTTTTTTTTTTTTTTTGAAATACAAAAGTTGTGTTCAAAATTTGATTTGCCAGCTTCTGCCTGAACCCGAAGCAATCTGACCTTAAAAAAGAAAAGAAGAAAGGAAGGAAGGGAGGGAGGGAGGGAGGGAAAAGCTATTGTGTTATCAATGTCCTTTTAACCTGAACCAGTTAACATTTAGTATGACATGGCTTCTAGAACAACCAGAGCTCCTGGATGTGTGACTGATCTGCTCACATCTCAGAAGTGTGGACTTGACTCCAGGTTCATCTTCAGATTCAGAGGTTTGCTTTTCCAGCTCTAAAAGCTAAGTAAGCACTTGGAGGAAGGAAAACTGGTCACACAGCTCCACCTCAGGGAAAGAAAATCCTTCTCTGTGCTTTTGGTCCACTCAGACATGGAAACCAGAGAGGGAAAACTATGTGCCCAGGGTGTAAACTGTAGCTCATATAGTATCCTCAGTAGAAAAGGAAACAGAAGAATCCAGAACGAATGAACACAAACTAACGCACACACCCACACAGACAGACACAGACATAAAAAGACAGACAGACACACATGCGCACGCACACACGATTCCAATTTCTTAGAAGTTCTCCCAACTACAGTAATTACTAAGTTGTTACTTCTAAAACTTGCCAAGACTGGGCAAGAAAGTATCAGTTCACAACCTGATAGTTTACTACAGTCTGTTCAACTGGGGCAAAATGCAAAACAGAAAAATGCAAAAAAAAAAAAAAAAAAAAAAAAAAAAGCCTTAAAGCCTCAATCCATTTTAAAGTGACAGATCTTTAAAAAAAAAAATCTTGGTGATGACTCTTTCCCTTAAAATACATTTCAAGAAACACAGAGGAAGCCATAGAATTGAAAATAAAAAGTGCTCTCAGGGGTCTGAGAATACAGCACCAAATATATTATTTTAAAAAATTAAATATTATTTACAAAAAGTATATTTCACAAGAGACTGTATACATACTTGGAAACATTATAAAGTGGACTCTGCTTTTGTACACATTGATCTACCAGCAAAGATTTACTTTATCTACATGACCTGACTGTCATACGTGCTGGGGCGGTACTCAGCCAGGCCCAGCTGAGAGCTTGTGGGCATCAAGCTTGGCTACACTTGACTCATGCTGATTTACCCATTAGCAGCCTAGGGATATATAGGAAAGGGGAGGGGTGTATTACTCCAGGGTGCCCACGGTCCTATTACCTACAGTGGCACAGGGGAGTTGGTCAGCTTAGTCTTCAGTTCAAAACAAAGGCAGCTGGTGGCTGAGGTACAGAACTTCAGGCCCCTCCCTTTCGCTCTTCCCTACTCACCCACCCCTGCCCAAGTCCACCAAATCAACTCCAATTCCCTGAACCTATGTGGGGTGAAAGGATGAGGTCTTTGGTTATGCTGAGTCGATAATTTGGTGAGGAAAATAAAGAAACTGACCGAGGCCTTGAGTGCGTGTGTCTCCATTGCTCAGCTGTGGACCCTCTAATACCGCTAAGTGTTAGGCAGACAAACGAGCCACGAATGGAGCTGAGGTCATAAGAAGCACTTTTGGTGTCACTGTCACAGATCCAAGCCTAATGAGTTTTGGTCCCACCCCCAAACTAATTACAGAAAAGCCGGACAAGCCACGTCTGCACCAAGCATGGTGCTGGACACCCACTGGATGCTTAACAGATTAACAGTTCAAGAAAAAGCCAGAACCAGGGTCCTGCTGGAGCTTGCTCTGATCCAAGATGATCAAGGACCCCACCCCGAGGAAAAACAGTGGCACACTGGTCTCCTTCTCTGACCCTTGAGAATGGCAGGGCATCACATATCCAGGTTCTACATGCCACTAATTTTAGTTTTAAAGAAAAAAACAAAAACAAAAAACATACCTAGGTTTAGCCCCCACCCTCTATTTAAAAAAGAAAAGGGACCTGTAGTATATATAGCTGGGATATTCCCTGAGCAAAGGGTGTGTATAATCAAATCCGTAAATGAAGGCCACTTCCCTCAGGCAGGATTGGGGGGGTGGGCACACAATGCATGACTTGGGAGCCGGCAAACCAGCTTAGGAATGTGAAAGTGGAAAAATGTGTGTCACTGACTTGAGCCTGGGAGCCACAGGGTGCTTTCTCAGGAAGCAAAACTCTGTCCTTCTGAGGCTCAGTCAGCTCCGCAGCCCCAGGGGGTGGGGTGCGAGGTTGAGCTAGTATTCCAAGGCTCTGGACAAGGAGACTTGAGGAACAAATCCTGTTTCTAGGAATCCTTTTGTGTCCCAGAAGAGGAGCAGTCTGCTGCTAACCAGAGCTGGCCTGCTTTCCACCACACTGCCGTCATCGCTAGCAGGGCAGGGCCAAGTCTCAGTTCTTCCATTCCCAGATCAGGACAAGGCAGGCAAAGCCATGTCCACCGCAGCTCTCCCACTGGGAATTTAGTTCTGCTGAAGATGAGATTTGGAAAATATCCTGGGTCAGCTGCTTTAATGTGGGTTAATCAATTCTTATCCCCGTGAACTCTCTTCTATTAGGTTGTTTTAAGGAGGTGAATTTTCCTGTAGGACCAGCCTAGTTAGAGAATCATGCTAACAATTACCTAGTACGAGTGTATTTTAACATTATTTTCTGCCTAAGAAATGAAATGAATTCAAACGCATTTTGGCCATGAGCCATGTAATAGCTGAACTGCTGTAAAACATTCAGTGTTGATTCAATGCAATGAGACTTGGATGGATTGTTCTCCCCATCCCCAATGCAAGGAACCTTGAGTCAGGTGACAGGTGAGGGGGCAATATTGAATTTATGATTCTTCCCCACTGTTGGACCACACTGTCAAAAGATTACTCTCCACATAAAAGACAATCAGGTCTAAGAACAATGGAGGCATGAGGGAATTTGGGGTCTTTGTTTCCAAAGTTATGATGGAATTGGAGGAAAAACAAAAACAAAAACAAAAAACCCAGAAACACTATGCACAGAAATTTGCTAATCCCATGGAAGCTACTGCACAACAAAGAGGAAAGATGTGGAGCCCATATTGACTCCCAGAACCTCTCCTCTGCTACATTACTCCCATAGAATTGCTGACTAGTTCCCAATTTTCATTTTCCTGCTCGCTATCAGGAGCTCCCAGGCTGCAACCCACGCTCCCTGGCTTTCTTCCATTACCGATTTCAGTGTGTTGATGGCTAAATGGGACATTTACATCTTGCATCCCTCCCTTTACCGACAACAGCAAAGAAGAGCAAGAAGGTGATTGCCCAGAGGCAGGGTTGGGGCAGGGGAGGGGGGCGTCAGTCACTAAAACCCATGTGGGCTTTACCTAATCCCCACCACCACCCTAGCAGGACACTCTCCAGCTCAGGCCCAGAAGGCCAGGGTGTGCCCTGTCAGCTGCTTCAGGCCATTTCTTGCTAATCTGCTATCCTGGCACATGTGATGTTAGGACAGAAGGTTGTCAGAGAGAACACAGCCATGAGGTATTTTTTTGTCTTTGTCCTTTTGAAAGAGTCGATTATTTCAAGCTAGGTCCCCAAGAGCAGTACAGTTTTGTTCTACCTCTACCCTCCTGCCCCTTTCCCCAACCCCAGGACTCTCAGGTTCATCTTTGCTCTTCCTCACGTCCATGTGCCACTGTTGTGACAAGAGGCCATCAGGCAGCTCTCTTTTCAAGGTGGACTGCCACCATGAGGCCAAGGATCTGTTCTGTTCGTTATTTTGTTTTCAGCCAACACTAGAACAGAGAAGCCAAGATCAACTCACAAACAGATACAAAGCAAAGAGACAGAGAGACAGCAATTTAGAGGCCAGTCACCCCAGAAAGATGGCGTCAGGGTGGGAGGATGCCCCCTGATGGCAAGGCCCCTAAATGGATGGAACCAAGTGTTCATCACTCTCTCACGCTTGGGTAGAATGTTCAGTTGGATGGCATTCGTGTGGATGCTGGAACGGATGGATGCTGTCATGTCAGTCCCAGCCATTGTCTTTGATCATGTGCGCTAGTTCAATGATGTATTTGCCTTCTTTATATTTCTGACTGCTTTCAAAAGCATGTTCCTATAAAACAGGAAGAGAAAGGCAAACCGGTGACTGCTGAGGCACAGAAACAGGGACGCTGCTGAGGGCCACTGGGGCAGCAAAGGTCAGGTTTACTGAGGATGCTAGCACAGGCATTCTGAGTACTGAATTTAGCCGGAACATCCAGGCTTCCTCAACATCATGACAATTTCTTCTCAATCTTTGTTTTAAACCTCTGCTCAAATGCCACCATCTTGCTTAAGTTAGTTCTCAACTACTCAACCTGAAATCCTAATTTCACCTGTCTTGCTATGTCACCCTGTCTTTCCAGCTCCTTTCATTTCTGTCGCCTGTAATGCAATAGAAACGTTAAGGAAAGCAGATGTTCATATTTTGTGTATTGTCATATCTCCGAGAAGACTAAAAGCCTGACAGGCCTTTGGTGAATACATGAAGTGCAGCTGTTGTATTTTAAAGCCAACTTGGGAGCTGAGTTGAGGACATGGAGTTGTCTTCATGTGAACACAGGGAGGACTAGGGTTGCTTCATGTGGAAGACAGGGAGGACTAGAGTTCCTTCATGTGAAGACCGGAAGAGACAAAGCCAGGTTTGGTGAGGTTGTGCACACTTCTGATCTCATTGAATGTGAACTTGAAGTAACAAGTGAAACCAGCTAACTTGGGGTTTATCTCTTGCCTCTAATCCAACATCAATGAATAAGGCACCCAAACAGTCACAAAACAGGAAGATAAGAATAATAATGTCCCTAGATATCGGCACCAGAACTGTGACCGCATGCATGGTAGTCTGTAGTTGTAATTCTAGCTCGTGGCAGGCTGAAGAGAAAGGACCCAAGTTGCAGGCCAATCTGGGCCTTAGCAAGACCTAACACCACCATTGCTCATAATTTATTTCCCCACAATAAACTTGAATATTTCTTAGAGCTTTCATTAGTTTCACAGCAAGGCTGGCTAGCCAAGATCTTTCTGCCATCACCTCCCAAATACTAACATTACAGGCTTGCACCACCATGCCCAAGCAGCACTATTATTTGTTAGCACTCAAAAAGCTGAGAATGAGGAACATAAAGCCAACCAAGAGACACAGCCCAGTTTGAACCTCATCCGGATGCTGAGATTGATTTTTAAAAACTAGCTGGGGCTGTGGGACCATGGCCTATAGAGACCCAACCCAGTCACCCATGTACTTTGTTTGGTGGTTGACAGGCTCTTTACTTCTTTCAGTTTGAGACAGGGTCTCAAGTGGTCCACCCGGGGTCTCCAACACAACAGTCTACTTGCTTCAAGCTCTTGAGTGCGGGGAATATAAGTGTGTAGTACCAAGTTTAGGTAGCAGTGTGTTTATTATTTTTTCTGTATATGTATATACCTGTTTATGTGTATATGTATTTGTGTATGTGGGGAGAAGGAGGGAGAGGATGCAGGAGAGGGGAGGGAGGAAGGATGTGTGTTAGCCACATATTAATGTCAGGTGTCAGGTGTCTTCCTCAGTGTTTTTTTTTTTTTTTTTTTTTTTTGAGACAGAATCTCCCATTGAACCTGGAGCTCACCAATTGGCTACATTGGCTGGCCAGCAAGTCCCAAGTATTCTCCTGGTTTATTCCTACTGAGCCCTGGGATTACAAATGTGTTACCGCACCCAGCCTTTTCTGTGGGTGCTGGGGGTCGGAACTCAAGTCTTCATGCTCGTGGCAAGCACTTTGCTGACTGAGCCATTTCCCAGCGCTATTCCATAACATGTCCCTACCACACAATAAGCCAGGAGCTATGCTACAAAGTCCCTGCTATAGAAGTTTACATGTGCACCCACAGGAGTATTTCCGGGACAGATGGAGGCTTCAGTTATTTGTCATGGTCAAAGGTAAGGAGAGCCCACAGGGCTGAAGGAAGCTTTTGTAAGAAAGCATCCCTCAGACAGGAGGCCCTATGCTATCTCTCCTAGCCCCTCCCACCCAGGCTCTTTCATACTTACGTATTTCCAGCCCAAAGTGGTTTTGCAGTTTTCACAGTAAATGTCTGCAACTGCATGGAGTCCTGTTAGCAGCACCCGCTCTTCTGCAGGCCCACAGCCCACATTAACTCTGCGCCAAACACAGAAAGAGAGCGGGTGGTTAGTCAACCATTAGTCATTCAAGTTGAGCTTCTGGCAAAAACTGAACAAGGCTGCTTCCCAGGGAAGCCAGCGTTGAGAAGAAACTGGTCTAAAAGGGAAATGAAAAACATCCCCTCAAAGGTAGCCACATGGAAATCTCAGTGGGAATAAATTCTAGATCTGCAAGATTAAATTCTGTAGGTTTAACCAAAATAGCCCTGGATGACAGTCTGCTTAGGATTTAAATTTTCTGACACCAATTTTTAATCTTGTAACAACAACAACAAAAAAGATTCCATTTCCTTGTTGGGGTGACACATGTGTGCTATGGCGCATGTGTGCAGGCAAGGATAACTTCAGGAGTGGGTCCTTTCCTACAGTGAGGATTCCCAGGGACCCAGCCTGTGAGGTTGAGGCTTGGCAGCATTGCCTTCGCCTGCTCAGTCATCTCTTCTCCACTCTCTGGTAACTGCACACATGTGTAACAGGACTTTGTAACATCCCAACACCTAGGATGGTAAACACAACCATTTGTTTTAGTCCTTATCATAAGGATGAGTACGCCTTGAATATCAAACATGCTACTCTCCTTCACAGCTCTCCTTTCAGGCTGTGCTGTGTTTCCTTACATAGTCCACCAAGTCTGTGAACTCTACCTTCCTATTCCAGTACTGGCTATGAATCACATGTCCATGGCTGACAATGTGTGGACATCTCTACAAAAGGGTTGAGGCTCTTCCTAAGCCTGCCCCTGCACTGTAGGTTCTTTTCATCCCTGCTTTCTTCCCTAATGCCAAATCTCGGATCTGGTTGACCTCCGTGCTGAAGGTCTGGCAGAAGCCCCCCCCCCCCCAAGGTCTTCCTTGTGGGAAGATCCAGTGCTGGAGCACTGTAGTGAGTAGTCTTTTTAGTTGGAGGGGCTGCCAACAAAACTTCCCCTAAGTTAACTGACACTGACTAGGGAATGCCCCCTGGATTATTATTAATATTAAGGCAGAATCACTGATGAGTACCCCGTCCCTCAAGAATGTCAACATTCAGAGACACTCACACTGAGTTAAAGAGGTATGCTCGTCCTTGACTTCCCTGGAACGACTGAAATACAAGAAAACAAATCAATAGTTAGACATCCATGTCCTGTGCCCATTTGGGAAACAGACCCCAAATCACAACAAGCCTTCCATGCAGAAGGGAATATGCAGACAGCAAGGAGTCTAGCTGGTAGGAGGCATGGGGGAAGGCAGAACCAACAGTTCAACAGAGATCAGGCCAGCACACACATGGGCTACTTTTACCAGCTCAGGTGAGATGATGGACAGGGGTACAGGTTACAAGAAAGCAGCCAGGCTGGTGTGTTGGTGCAGCCTGGAATACTAGCACTAACATGAGGTACATTGAGAAACATGATCTTTATTTAACAACAGACTCCAGGTAACTAAATACCCCTCCATTCCTGACACTGCCTGACAGTGAATTCACTGAGGGGATTAATCTACACTGCCTCTCCTGGTTCCACATGATGTCAGCCATCTGTGCTGCTGGCCATCACAGTCTCTAGGCATGGAACACCAGGAGCAACACTTGTCTCTCCTCTTCTTACTCAGATCCCAGGACAAGAACTTGCATTCACTGGCCTGGTTCTGGTCAATTCTACCTGCCACAGCAGTTCAGGTCCTGAGGGGGATCCTAGGGCTCCACTGTTGGTGTCTAAGTGGCTTGGTCTCTCTAGGTCTCAGAGATGCTTACCCAGCACAAGTCTCATTTCAATCTCTAGCTAGCTCTGCCTTCTGGATGTCAAGTGGCAGAGTGAGCACGGATGGGACAGAAAGGAGCCAGGGCTTGCCGTGCAATCTGGCATCTACTCCATTATACAGGCCTTGCCCGTGTTTCCCTCCTCTCGTTTCACTGAGCTGTCTGGCTGACATGAGCCAGCCATGCTCTGTATTGCTGCTTGCATTTTTAATGTGGTATGACAATGTATCCGAATTTAACTTCCTAGTCAGCTCTGGAAGAAAAAAAAAAAGGTGTAAAAACAGACAGGGAAACAAGGAACTCTGAAGGAATCTGGGGCATCTAGTTGACAGATGACAAGAAGAGTGCCACACCGAACTCAGATCACTGTGCCTAAGACAGCCATTTTGTCAGAAATATGGGTGCCACTGGCCACAGAGAAAGTCAGCATTCTTGTGGAGATGCTGCTACTGCAACAGCTGGGTAGCTGGATGCCTTCCTGCCCAGGTGCAGTTCAAGGAGCAAGCAGACATTCCTCAGCTGCTGCCCAGACCCAAACCAACAATGAAGGGAACATAAGCTTCTCGGGGTATCATGGCCTCAAATACTGAACATGGAGGTCCCGGTGACAAAGCTGCCCAAGTGAACAAAAGCTGCCTATTTGGTGGCTTCTTCTCTAGCCACTTTGCCACTATGCCCTTTAGTCCAAGCCCAGCCACTCTCAATAGTTAATATCCCTAGCTTTTCTTAGGAAGATGCACCAACACCCATGTACTGGACTCTCTTTAGTCCCTGTGCTTTTCTTCTTTGCATCTGGATTTAATTTTTTTTTAAATCAAACTCCTTCAACTATACTGTGAGTTTCAGAAGGCACACTGGCATCTCAAGTCTCTCTGAACCCCCAGAACATAGCATGTGAATGCGGCACATGCCGCTTACTTTATTTTGAAGAGTCTCACTATGTAAGCCAGACTGGCCTTGAACTCCCAGTAATCCTCCTCCTTCAGCCTCCAGAGCTGATAGGATCATGGCTATAAGCCATTACATTACATTACATTACATTACATCCAGTTCAGTCAGCATTTATTAATTGCTAACTATTAAATGCCTCTGTATTTTTTTTCAAGTACTATTGGGATGCACTAATTCATGAGTTCTGTATGCCTGTGAAGCCATCACCACAATCATAATTAAGGATCATAACCAGGCCTGGTGGCGCTGATATATGGAACTCACTATGTACACCAGGCTGGCCCACCTCTACCTGGGACTAAAGTTGTACATTACCACATTAGACTATAATACATTTTTATATAAAAACTCATTGTTGTTACTCCACCATACCATGCTCCTTTCTTCATGTATTCTAGAAATAAAGTATGTTATACCCCCTTCAAATAACCAGTTATCAAATGTAGATTTACTCTGTGATCTCAGAACATCACTTGGCATCTATCTGTCAAATAGTCTGATTATGGGCAGATGTGTGTTTTCTTTAGGGTAGTAGAATGCTATCTGGTCTACATAAGTGTTCCATGCTAGCCAGGGTGACAATAGTGAGACAAAAACAAAGGACATAGATCATTGAGTATCTGTCATATCAAGATTCCTTGGGCATCTCCCCTGCATCCCTTTCTCAATTACAGCTCTGCAGGTAATCAATGCTCTTTCACTCACACATTTATGCCATTGTTGGCTTGGCTTCTTTTACCCAGAATAAATTTTAAAAGATTTTAAGATCTATTTTATTTATGAGTATGTATGTAAGTTGGTGCCAAGAGGCCAGGAGAGGGTGCTGACCTCCTGGAGCTAGAATTATAGATGGCTGTGAGCCATTTGATGAGGGTGCTGGGAACTGAACGCGGGTCTTCTGTAAGAGCAGCAAATGATTTTAACCACAGAGCCATCTCCCTAGTCTCTCACACAGTTCTTTTAAGAACTACCCATGCTGATTTACCATCAATCAGTTTATTCCTTTTCTCTCTTTTGAGCTAGAGTTTCAAGTATATAACCCAGGCTTGCCACAAACTCCTTCCTCCTGCCTCCAGCTCTCAGGACCTGGGATTGCATCAGACAACACCTATTGGGCTCTTTCCATGCTTTTGTGTTTTAAGCATGATCAGAAGCCAGGCATGGTGGTACATACTTTAACCTGGCAGACAGGTCTCTAGGGTGATCTGAGGCCAGCCAGAGCTACAAAGCAAGACCCTGTCTCAAGCAAATAACCAAACAGAAAAATCAGTGAGGGTAGTAGGGCAAAACCAGTAGTCATCATCTAAATGTATGAAACAGTCAAACAATAAAATCATCAATAAAATAAAATTAAAAGCAACACAGATTCCATATAAAGTATTTTAAAAAGCTCTACTTATGTATCTTATGTAAACGGGTGTCTGCATGCCAGCACACCAGAAGAGGGCATTGGATCATGAACTGCCATGCGGTTGTGGGAAGTGAACTCAGGTCCTCTGGAGGAGCAGCCAGTGCTCTTAACCACTGAGCCATCTCTCCAAGTCCCATGTAAATTATTAAGTTCTCAACACTTACCCTTTATAGCAGTACATTCATGGACTCCATGAATATGTATGGTAAACTCAAGCATTTTGCTAAAGGCCACTGTACTGGGAATGCCCATCTGCTTCAGGGCATTGCCTGTGAGTAACTACTTCAAGTCTGACACAGATTAAAATTCCTAGAGAGCAGGGGCTGCGGGGTAAGATGCATGGCAAAGAAAATAATCTCCTTAGGCTCAAAGGTGGCTCACAAGTATGCCAGGACAGATCCTCTGGGCATGTCTGGTAAGAGTATGCTGGCACAAGTCCAGGCCCTGCCAAGGGTGCTGGACCCAAGCAGGGCTCTCCTGGTGGAAATGTATTTTCAGGTACACCCCAAGAAGTAGAATCTGCCACTGCTCCCTCAGTCTGGCACTCACAGCCAGCTGCATTTCCAGAGGCAGAAATCTGGATGCTCTTCTATCGTGGCTTCCACCACCCGGGGTAACCCTGCCAACTCAACATTTATGATGAGAAAAACAGACAGTGAGAACAACAGGCTTCTTGCAAATAGACACAGACAAGAATAGCACGGCTGGGTCACTGTATTCTGTGGGGCCCGGCCCGGCCTGGCCCAGCACAACCTGGCACAGTCTGATGTTCCCTTGGGTGAGGGTGGTACCGAAGGTGGGGAAACAGAGAGAGCTAAGGAAGCAATTAAAATGAGGCAAACAGAATTGAGACCAGGAGATGCCAGACTGTCAGACACATTTGTTTGCTGTCATTACTGCCAGGCAACAAGGCAGTTCTTTTCCATGTTGTGTGTCAACCAAGGCTGGTGTGCAGGCCTTCACCAAAGGTTTTGTTTCATTTTGTTTTCAAGCCATACAAAAGTTTTCTTCTGTCCTTTAAAGTACAGAACCAGTTGCGGGTCCAGCCCTTCCAGCCAGCTCAAAGAAACGGAAAGGGCTTTGAGTTTCCTGTTTAGTAGCCAAAACCACTCATTTCTGGCCCTGCTGGAAGTTCTTTTTAAAGTAGAACTGCCGAAGCTGGGTGTGGTGGTGCATGCCTGTAACCCAAACACTTGGGAGGCAGAGAGAGAGGCAGGAGGAATGAATGCAAGTTCGAGGCCAGCAAGAGGTACACAGCAAGACCCTGTCTCAAAAGAGTAAAATGGCATCGGGAGGTGGAGGCTGCAGAATGTAGAGATGTGGGGAGCAGTTATAACCCCTGGGAAGGGACTGACCCCAGAAGGCTCTAACCATGAAACCCCCATTTACTAGCTACCTGACTCAGCCTCTCTCTCAGCTCTCATTTTTTTCAAAGGTGAATGAAAACCATGTTCAAAGGGCAGTTAAGAACAGTAAGTTGCCAGGTACAGCCTTTAATCGCAGTATTGAGGAGGCAGAGGACAGTGGAGCTCCTTGAGTTTGAGGCTAGCCTGGTCTACAAAGAGTTCCAGGGCAGCCAGAGTTGTTATAGAGAAACCCTGTCTCAAAAACCAAAACAAATAAAACAAAACAAAACAAAACAAAAAACAGTAAGCCTAGTAAGGTGAAAAGGGCAAGAGTAGAAAAGTTGTTTCCACTCAAGGCTTCTCAGGAGCCGGGGAAGAGACGGAGAAGCTGACACTAAGTCTTAAGGCTCTTTTCTTCTGTGACTTTGATCTTTCCGTCTTAGAAGTGAAACAGTTTGTGTCTGAGTGTTTTGTATGTGTGTGTACATAAGCATCACATGTGTACCTGGTGCCCAGAGAGGTCAGAAGAAAGAGGGCATGGGATCCCCTGGAACTCAGTTATGGATGGCTGTAAGCCACCATGTGGGTGCTGGACACCAAATCCAGGTCTACTGCAAGAACTGTAGCCAACAGCTGAGCCATCTCTTCAGCTGCCTCTTAACATGACAAAAGGCAAAGCTTCCCCTCTTTGCAACTCAAGTGTCATCATAAGGGAGAATGAGGCCAGTAAGTTCCAGACCAGCCTGGGCTAGGGTATAAGATTCTGACTTTAAAAGGATGATGGGAAATGTGTACTTAATCACAAAATTAAGTGGATCTTGGTATAGCCACAAGGCTGTACCATCATTATGATTTAATTCCAGAACATTCTCACACTCCAGAGAGACATCTGACAGCACCAAGAGTCACCCTTTCTCTTGTGTGCCATGCAGTGCCTCAGCCCCTGGCAGCCAGTCTCCTCTCCAGCCCTACAGAGAGCAGCGTGAGGCACCCACTGTACTGAAGAGGTGGTTAGAAGTGACCTTTGAGATGCTTTTTAGAGCTTCATCAGGATGGTAGTCAAGTAGTTTAGGTATAGGTACATAGGTCAGTACATAGGTCCCAAAATTCCCTGGGAATTTTGGCTGGCGCCACCCATTACCCGGCAGGAAACAGATGTGGCATGTGATGAGAAAGGGTCAGGTCAGCCATTTTCCTATTATTCATTCTCATTCTTTACTCGGTCTATCGTGAATGTCCATGAGGTTTTCCAGGGTCACAAGAAACTGTAGGAGCCATTGCAAAGGGCTGGAGTCCAAGCAAGACGGCTCTAGATCCTCCTGGACTTCACCCTCGACGAGGCACATGGGAAAGTGAGGTGTGGTAATGGTGAACAATGCTAGGGACTTCCATGGTGAATGTTTAGTTAGGAGGGGAAGACGAACACAGGGATTTCTTCCATCTCCTCTACAATAAGAACTAAAGGAAATGGACTCACATGGAAATGGGAGAGACGGATAATTATGAAGGTATTTCCTAGCTGTGGTTTGCACACTGAGACATAGGTCACCAGGAAGATTGGGATAAAACAAAGCCATTTGTGTATCTTCATGATTTACCAAAATAAAAACTTCACAGAGGGATCTAACAACCTTAGTGGTGATAAAGCCTGCTGTGTGTAACAATCCCAGCACTGCCTACAGCTCTGTGTGGCGAGTAGCATGTGACCCAGGGTTACATAGGCAGACCCTGCAGTCAAACAAACAACAGGAAAGGAACTTCTGCAGGATGGCCTCAAGACCCCGCCTCCGTGTCTCATTTACCGGATCCCTTCTTTAAGCACACAGGAGGGGCAGAGAAGGGACTTGTTATAAAGGAAGAAATATCTGCTGTGTGTGCACAGGAGAATTCGTGATCACTGTATTTGCAGAAGTTTGCGAAGAGCCCTGGGTGCCCAGAGCCATTGCTGAAAGGCAGAGTCTGGGATCTTCACCTTTCATTCTCCCTTTCTGTGAATCCAGGTGCCCTGCAATGTCGAGGGTGGGCCTGAGGACAGGTCACCCAGTCATGTTTTCCTGATACAGGCTGCTTTGGTGGTTGCTTTGGAATAGCTCTCCCTAGGTGTGTGTCCCTGGGCAAGTCATTTCTGAGCCTGTAGAATCCATATGCAGAAAGATTTTTTTAAAAAGTACCTACTCTGCAAGAGGGGGGTTGTGATATTAAGTGCATGGATGTGTATATCAGGCTGCAGCCTGCTTTATAAAAAAGGCCTTAATAAGTTTGTTTCCTTTCACACAACCATAGCTTTTAGAATGTCTGTGCCAACAGGCCTCCCAGACTCCCTTCCAAATCACCCTTGGGCTGCAGACCCCACAGGTTCATCCCTCAGCTGTCCCAGGGCCTTGGATGGACTTGGAGAATGTGGTGGTTCTCTGCTGAACTAAAGGCAGGCTAAGCTTCTGAGTGTGTGACAGTGGGTTTGAGTGACAGATGCCAATGTAAACAACCAGGCATTGACAAAACAGATGTTGTCAGCTTGCAGTACCCTCCCTCTCTCTCCCCACTGGAGAAGTAAGGCTTGGCAAATGCTCATTCTTCAGCAGATAGAGGATGCTCAAACTCACACACTCTGTCCCCCAGGACAAAGGCTGGCAAGTCACTCTCACTAGTCCTGCTTAGGAAGATGACATTTTCTGATCCGGACACTGGGGGTGGTGGATGATGTAATGGCAGCCAGCCACCGGGCATCAAATTCAAATCAAATTTGATGCAATTCAAATATAAAACTAAAAAAATGTTTAACAGAGTATTCACATGGAAGTCAAATTTCTTTCAAATTCATCAGGTCTTTGCAAACAATTCAGACTTGTTATCACTTTAGGAAAGATAATTCTATTACTATGATCAAAGTATAAATAGTTTAAATATACTAATCAAAATTTGGAGCCAGGATAGGCTCCAAAGCTACACAGAGAAACCCTGTCTCGAAAAACAAACAAACAAAAGGATTGAAGGAGTGGCAAGGTGGCTCACAGGGTTAGGGCAATTTTGCTAAATCTGACGACATGAGTTCTTTCCCTAGAACCAACACATGGTGGAGAGAACCACGAACAGTAACTTGAAATGGAGTAAAATCTTTAAAATAAAATAAAAGGTTGAAAACAGTAGTCAAGGCTTACACTGACATGGCACTTACCATGAGCCAGGCAAGATTCAAATTATGATCCAAACACAGTCCTCTAAGCAACACAGTGAAGAAGGTTAAATCACCCCACTTTACAGATGTAGAAAACACAGAGTGCTTAAGGAATATGTGCCAGGAAGTGGTGGCACATGCCTTTAATTCCAGGACTTGGGAGGCAGAGGCAGGCGGATCTCTGAGTTTGAGCCCAGCCTGGTCTACAGAGCAAGTTCCAGGACAGCCTCCAAAGCTACATAGAGAAACCCTGTCTTGAAAAACCAAAAGAAATATGCCTAGGGTCAAAGACTCCAGCACCAAGATGGGTAACAAGGTTATTATATACATGACTTCCTAAAAAGAAGGTAATTATTCTCAAATGTATACTGGATACCAGGGTATATAGTGCACATTATGGATTTCACCTCCAAAACAGAACAAGAACTCCTTAACTCAAGGTCAGTAAGTAAGCTCAAGACTTCTGGCTTCATGTCCCTAGTTTTCCCTAGCAGGTGTTCATTGGGAAAAGTTTTAATGAAGAGGAATGGGTCAGTCTGTCAGAACTGATGAAATCTCATAGGCTATTCAAATGCCTCCGCTTGGATGCTGTATTTACTTAATGATCTAAAGTTTAATTCTCTCGCTCAAGTGGGTTTACCTTCAAGGAAGATAACACAGTTCAAGCCTTCAGGATTAAGCACTGAAAATTAATGAATTCAAATTCTGGCTTACCAGTCAGCTCCCTATGAGTTGTGTTACATACAGCGGAACTGCTTTGGGAGTTGATCACTCTCGAGTAAACGAAAAAGCAAACAAAAAAGCCTTGATTTATGGGCCTATGATGTGTAAGGCTGACTGAGGACCACCCAGGGAAAGTTCTGGGCCCCAGACTAAAGACAGCTTTTCCAGCTCACTACTGAAAGATTATTTCACAACACTGGAAATAAATAATTCAAAACTAAGAAGTTAGCTTTTAGCTTTTTAGCTCCTTAAAAATCCTTTCGTTGGCAAAGAAGGATTAGAAGGCTTCTTGGGACTTGTTCAGCAAATGCTCCAGTAACCACAGTCCCCTGAAAGCCCCTGTAGTGGGCTGTGCTTTGAGTGGACTGGAAGCCCTCCAAACACAAAGGACTTCATCTGTTTATTTCATAGACCCATATGGCTCTTGCCCTCAGTGCAACCAAATCTCCCAAATGCTTTTTAGAGCAAACCCACTATCTTCTGAGTAAGCCCCTTCTACAGCCCTACAATGCCAAATTCTAGGATGAGCTGAGTGGGCCTTTTTCCTGTAGAGCTGCCTGAATTTTCCGGCCTTGCATCCTTTAGGTTGTCTATCTGAAGTTCTTGGTGACCTAACATAAACCATCTAGGTTTATGTAAGTGCCCTGTGATGTCTGTACAGGGCTGAAATCTAGGGACAAATTTCTCAGAAATACTCTGTTGACACACGGTTGTGCTTGGGTAAGCTAGACTTAATTCCTGGTTCTAGACATGAGCTTCATGTCTCTGGTCCCAAGTCCCTCCTCCATGCAATGGAATGGCAGTGTCTAGTTCAACCACCCTTTCTATCCATTTTCTCTACATCTGGCTCTATATCTCTCTGCCCCTGCTCTATGCCTCTGTACCTCATTTCAGCCCTAAATGCTCAATACCTCGTCCTCCTGGAAATGCTAATCCATGTACAAGGACAATTAATTGTGCTTCAGGTTGCTTGTATAAACTAAAGGAGGCTGTATTCTTTCCTGCGGTAGCTGCTGTCCAGCGTCTACCATGTTAGCGTGTTCCCACCTCCGACCTCTACACTCACATACCTGCATGGACTAGGTCCAGCAGAGTTGTAGGATGATGATCAGCATTTGAGAGGGGGAGATGAAGCAGAATACCACGAATTGAGGCTAGCTCGGGAATGCAGTGAAACTCCAAGCCAGCATGAAGTCCAGAAAAAAAAAAAAAAAAACCTGAGCTCAAAAAGGAGAGGTGGAGGTGGGCAGATCTCTGTGAGCTCCAGATGTTGTCTGCATAGTGAGCAGGGACAGCCAGAGCTATATAGAGAGACCCTGGTTCCGGGAAGGAATATGATGGGGCTCTGTATATCTCGGTGTATATATACCACAGAAATCAGGCAGAACGCAAAAGGTGCCGCTCAAGGGCCAAAGCTACACACACAATGATGACTACTGGTATTTCTGGCTCCCCAGAAATAGAACATAACCAGATCAGAATAACCAGCCTGTTGGCTACAACAGCCATGGAAAAACTCCACAACCTAATGAGCAAGACCTGTTACAGAGCAAACCCAAGTCCATATTCTCTGGAGAACAGCCACCTGGCACACTTAACATCCTGACTCAGAGTTAGACCTTTTCACTCATGGTAAACTTCCTCTTTATGTGTCTCTGCTGCTCATTGGCTGACCTACCTAATGATCCCCTTGGCTTAGGGCTCTCAACACTCAGATGAAGAAACTGAAATTCCTGCCATATAATCTGGTGCTCATCTTTCTTCCCGGGCCAACATGAAAGTACTGGGCTCACTGTGTATTATCAGGCCTTGGGAAATTGTTTCCTAGTCAAAAGAAAAGGTGCCAATCTAAAGCAGTCTATGAAAGTAAAGAAGTGAGGGGCCGGGGAAGGGTTCAGAACCATGTGGTATGGCCACATGAACCTGCCAGTGCTCTTTATTTAAATCTGTAAGAACTGCTGGGTACCATGGAGGATGTTAGCCAGCCGCCTGTGTCCTGAAGGTGCTTATTACAATCTGCCAAGCAGGAAACAGGACTAAAATACATAAATAAAACATGCTAACACACTGTGTCTGTTAAAGTTTAAAGATGGCTAGGGCCTGGAGAGGATGGGAGCACTATCTGGGGCCATTCTCAGAAGAGGAGTTCCTCGGAGAGGAAAACATGATTAAGTCTAAGAAGCCAGGCAAGTCAGAAGCCCAGCAACGTACCGTATTGCATGTCATAGAAACCAACAGTGGAGTCAGGCATGGTGGTGCATGCCTTTAATCCCAGCACTCAGGAGGCAGGCAGATCTCTGAGTTTAAGGACAGCCTGATCTACAGAGCGAGTTCCAGGACAGCCAGGGCCACACAGAGAAACCCTGTTTGAAAAATAAAAACAACAACAACAAAAAAAAAAAAAAAAGGAAGGAAGGAAGCCAAGCAACAGTGGTCCAAACAGATGTTCAAGACAAGTAAGACGGGATCTTGCTACAAATATATAAAGCCCAGGTAACCTTGAACTAGTTGATCTCACCTCAGCCATCTGAGTCAATACAGATATCAGCCATTTGTGGGCAAAATGAAGAGCCCCTTATATTTTCCACAATTTTATACCCTTGGGACATGATCTTAAAAGCAATTTTTTTTCACATGTATGTATGTATGTACTGTGGAGGTCAGAGGACAATTTCCAGGAATCATTTCTCTCCTTCCACTGCAAGGTCTGAGCTACCAATTATCAGGCTTGGCAGCAGACACCTTTGGCTGCTAGGCCATCTTGGAGGCTCCTAAGCACTTATGATAACTAAGCACTCATAATTCTCATGATAACCCAGGAACTATGTGGATAATATCAGCATTTCATGGGTGAGGAAAAGGCAGGAGTAGATAGGGCCTGGGCCACTGAAGACCCCAAAGAAAGGACCTGACCCCTTTCAGCCATCCCCATTTTGTCTGTAAGCCTTGTCTACTTTGTATACTTCCAAACATTGGACATTCTTATCGCTCCCTTACTCTCAGCATCACAGATGGGGGTGGACAGGGTGTGCCATATCTAACAGAAGGGCAGTAAATCGGAAAGCAGAACTTGTTAGTTTTTAAACAAGGACCAACCAGTTGGACCGAGGAGGGGGGTTCACATACACACTGCAGGGCTTTCCTGTTGTTCCATGAGTTGAGCTGGGACAGCAAGCCCTGGTGTTTTGCAGTCAGTTACAGAGTCTCTGATTAGGTCTAGCAAGGGACTCAATTAGCATCATGGAAACACAGAGCAGATTTCACAAGAAAGGTCAGCCACAAGCCCTAGCATTTGCTGTCAGCCATCTGCCAGGCAGGAAGTACTACTCAGATCTATTTTTAATCATCTTCCCTGGGCTAGGGCTCCTGGGAGAATGCAGAGGCTGGGGTTATTCTGAGACAAACATTTAATTGCCACCTTTCTATATACATTTGAAAACACTGGATACTCAAGACCAATGTAGACATGGAGGCCCAGTTCTTGGTTTCATTCTGTCATTCTAAACGGGACCCACAGGTCATCTTTGATAGCCATGGGAAGGTATCTAGAGACTGACTGGGTCATCAACTATTAGGTAACTTGGCATCTCTATAACCAGGTTCCAGGTACTGGGTATTCTCCAAAGTAGGCCTGTGGAGTGACTGTGGAGACTTCCTCATTGCTGCCATGTTTATTTAGTCACATCTGTCTCACCGGATAAACGGAAACCAGTGCAGCTGGGCAGAATCTCATTCATTACTCAGTAGATGCAAAGGTTCCTTTCACCTCAGTTCCCAAGGACCCAGGCATCCAAGTCCACTGGCTTCCTCTCCCTCTTGCTTCAGCCACACTCATGTCTCAGTTCAGTCCAGCCCAGGAGATTGGACAGGGAATCTGGCATGACCAGGGTAGATTATGCAGAAACAGAGATTTGTTCAGGGAGCCCTTGTGTCTGAGGCTCACACCTCAAACAGAGTTCCCTTGTCTCTTGACTCAAACTCCAGGCTCCCATTTCCACCTGAAGGTGAAGCCTCAGCATATGCACAACTGGGTCCCAGCCAAGCCTGGCTCCATCTGCCAGCAAAGGCCTGGAGCTAGGCAGAGAGTCACCGCCAGCCTACCCAACCCAGCACCAGGGAGCTTCAGGGCACTGTGCCCACTGACAAAAGGGTCTATTGGAAGTGGAGGGGGGGTAGCCACCTCTCCACATACACAACCCAGGAGCTTATCAGTGAGAGGCAAGCAGGAAAGGGGGGGCTGAAAGAGCACTTGCTTGCAGGATCTCAGCCTAAGGAAGTGAAACTGGAGACTGGGCATGGAGCAACTCAACACCGGCCCCAGCAGGGCCAGAGTGCCAGGGAGAAGGGAATGAATAGGCAGATCTGTGCTTCACAGATGCCTTGGCTGGGTGCTGGAATCCCAACCCCCTAGTGGTGGGGGAACTCTGCTCCACTGAGCTGAGGCATACATGTCTGGGGAAGGAGAAGGGGGGGTAGGGGGAGCACTCCAAAGGTCACACTCCCCTGACCTAGTTGGATCATAGTAATTAAGGCTCCCAAGCCCTGCTGAGTCCCGATTTCCTCTTCTCATCTAGCTTCAGGAAAGAAGGGAGTTAATCAGCAAACAATTTTGGAAAGGTTACTCTCTACCCCTGCTGAGGATCATGTGTTCCCTTCTCAATCCTCTCCTGTGCCATGGACCCCAGCCAGAAAACCCTATTTAAAAAAAAAAAAAAAAAAGAGAGAGGCTGGTGAGACAGTGCGAGCCATGAAGTCTGATAAACTGATTTCCAGGACCCATATGATAGAACTGATTCTCTGACATCCCCACATGGGATGCAGCAGGTACACACCCAACTATATACTTTATCTCTCACGGACACAGAAAAATAAAGGTTGTAGGGTAGAGACGGGGTGATCTTGAGCCCAAGGCCTGTCTAGGCTCTATGGTAAGTTCTTGTCTTTAAAAAGCCAAATATGGGCCAAGGAGATAGCTCAGTGATACAGTGATTGCTGTGCAAGCAGAAGGGCCAAGTTCAAATCACCAACATCCACAGAAAAGCTGGGCAAGGCTGCACACACCTATAACCTCAGGGGTGATGAGTGGCAGCAGAGTGGTGAAGAAAAGGACAGGCATGGCTGGGAGACAGATTCAGGGGACTCATGGCTGGCCAGCCTAGCCAAATTACCATGTTCCAGGCCTCTGGCCTTCCTACATATTCTTGCATAGGCAAACTCACTGCATGTGCACACACACAAATATGATATATTTAAGTAATAGAAAAAGCTTGCAAGGTTGAGGCTACAATTGCCAGCTTTTAATTATTCAGGCACCCCTAGTCAAGCAGTAAGGGCCATCATGTCAGATAACAGTGCCCAGGCCCTGTGAGCCTCCAGGTCACTACAGGTCTGCCACTCAAAGTCCTTGGCTTCCTGTCATTTGCCTGACCCCTGTTTAGGGAGGGATGGAGCCCAAATCTTATTATAAACGGCCATGGCACATTATCAATGCTTTACCAACTGCTATGCATGATCAACAATGTTAGTCACTCACAGCTCTAGGCCATACAGTTTAACAGAAGCTGAACAAAAGCTGATTCTCCTGAAACTGGCCGCACTATAATGTTCTTGCCCAGTTAGAACTAACCAAATCCCACTGTTCCCTCCCTTCAAGCTGTTTAGTGGTTCCCTACAGCACACAGAAGTGAGTCTAAACTCCTTAGCACAGCCTTGTCAGCCCTGAGATCCACCCCCACAGACCTCTTGCTCCCCGGAAGCAGCCTCTGCCCTCCTGGCTTACCTGTGGCTCCCCAGGCTTGACTTTCTCTAAGACACGCTATGTCTGCTTAGAAGAGAATATCATCTTATGCGGGTAGCTATAACGCACACATCTATATAGTATTACACAATAATCAGGTATTCAAAAACGCCTGTGTTTCTACCCTTAGCAGCTAGAGGCATTAGTTATAGTCTGGCCCCTCTAAAGCCCCAGAACTGCTCTCACACAGCAGTGTTCACTGTATGCTTAACCATCAGAGCGGTTACGAGATTTGTCCGATACAACACTGAAAATTTAGTGCAAATCCAGGCCTGAAGCAGAAGCGATTTGACCCCCTTCCCTTCAGGATTTTAAAAATGGAATAGCTCCATTCCAGTTAGCGTGAGGAGACTAGTTACACTGACTGGCTTAGTCACCAGCTTAACCTGTGGGTACTCAATGGCTGAAAGTGAAGTTGAGCCAGTGGAATGGAATTTTCCAGTTGCCTCAATTCATGCACTATCCACGCCACATCAACTCGAGATTCCTCTTCCCAGTCCTGTGGGGCCACTTTCCCCAACATTCACAGTATCATTTCAAACATCTACCCCAGGCATTAGCAAGGCCTGTGAGCCCAGGGACACTGGTGCTTTTTGTAATGAAGTCTCAGTGGATCTCTGCAGATATTTTCTCCACTACCACAGAGGTTGGCCATTAAGACTATGGGCTCAGCAAGGCCTAATACTTACTACCTGGTCTTATAAACTCTCGCAGACCCTCGGCTTTAACCCAAAGAAGAGAAGATCACGACTCAGGATGGGTCCTCCCTCCTGGGGACAGGCTCCTCACTCTCACTCCCACCCCTAACTCCCCTGGACAAGCTGGGTTTCTTTTAAATGAAGTCATTTCTTTTTTTAGCACTGGTTGTGAGCCTGGGATCCACATGGGCCTGTTAGAGACATACAGGAGCCTGAAATACCTAGCACATGACCTGGCACCTAATGGTGCTCAATAAATGTTTATTGAATAAACCAAGGCATGGGAAGTCAGCCAGTCTAGCCCTGGACTAAAGTTCCTCCCCCTGTCAGTTTCAAGGTGACCAATCACACAGGTGGCTGGCAGCAGCCTGGTGACCTAGATGTGCCAGGGCTTATCTTATCGGCTTCCTTCTTCCTGGTGTACTTATTCAGCACCCCCACCTCTCAGTGCCCAGGGCAGAATGGCCTGTTGTTTTCACAGAGAAGCAGACATGCGAGGAGGAGCTTTCCTCCCCCACAGATACACTTTGCGGCTCTTTTTCTCCTGGTAAGGGGAAGATGAAGAAATACGATTTCATTTGCTTCCTCCCTTCAGGGTTCTTGGGTGAATCTATCTGGAATAAACCTCCTCGGTACCTGTCATTTGGAGCTTTCAGTATGGAGAGTGAAGAGGAGACCACTGCAACTAGGAAATTTAGGCAACTTTGAAAAGGTCCAGAGTTATGGACAAAGCAGCCACCCACCAACAGGGAGAGGCCTCGCCCTGCAAATGGACAGTCCCAACAGAAGCAAACAGCGGGCAGTTTTGCTAGACTGTGGTAGCACAGGTCTTGGCACCACCAGATAGTCAGGAGGGCCGCCGAATGCACTGGTCCATCTCTTGTAAAGACAACCTCAACTGAAAAGTGTGGAAATACTGGCTACTCAGGACCCCACATAACGGCTGGGCTCAGGCCGAGTGAGGACTCCCATTTTGGCTGCCACCCTCTACGTAGCCAAAGGGTCCTGTGGACCACTCAGTGAGGCTAAGGCTTCTACATCTGTCTTCTACCTGCTGCTCTTGTCTCATGTACATTTCTCTCTCCGTCCATCTGTTGAGAAACTGATGCTTAAAAAAAAAAAAAATGCTCTTAATGGGGCCAACTCAAACAGGGAGGAAAAGGGGCTCCTAGCTCCTCAGAGTTGGGACAATTTTTCCTTCAGATGGTTTTAAGCTATTCTCAAAAACAGACCCAAAGTGGGAGAGAGGAGCCACAAGGAAAGGTGGACGAACACCACGTACTGTGGCCCCTGCTGTGGTCTACAGGGGGTGTTTGTAGACCAGTGGAAGTGGATGCTGCTCTTTTTAGCAGCAGCGGGTGGAGCTACCCACCCCCACCTCCTCTGACTCAGTGCCCAGACACCAGCCATCGGCCAGGGAGAACAGAGTTTGGCTGCTCTGACCTCAAAGATAACACTTAGGATCACCAGGTCAGACCCTTCCCTCCCCTTCAGTTTTGCTGAACTTAGGGAACAAAGATAACAGTTTTTGTTTTGCTTTGTTTTTTAAGATAAAGAACTCAAAAGAACTCCCCAGCTCAGCCACTCCAAACCCCATTCCAGTGCCCCAGCCCCCACCCTGCAGCATCACAGAATGAGGCAAACTGACTGACAAGCAATTCACAGCTAGGGACTTAACACCAGCTTGGAAACCCCTCTTCCAGATGCCAGGGCAGCGGCTGTCACAATGGATTGAAGTCTCTGTAACTGGTTGAAATGCGGGTCAAAAGCAAAACACAAAGACCCAAACTCGCTTGACAGATTAGCAGGTGGGAGGGGACCCGTCTGCTGCCCAGAGGCCAGGCCTCAGAAGGATCCTGCTGCTGGGTGCTGCTATCGTAAAAGGAGGGACTCCATGATTGCAAAGGCCTGGGTAGGTCACTGAGGATACCTGATGGCTAGCTAAGCCTCCCGGAAGAAAAGAAAGAAAATACAGAGTACCAGCCCCTGATTATATCTGGATGTCATATTCTACCTGATTGTACTCAGCAAATCTTGATGGAACAGCAGAAGCTACTGCCCGCTATTAAGCGCGGACTTTGTATCACACTGTAAACACTATTTTCCACCAGTTACCTCATTTATTTTCTCTAAAACTCTAACCACATGTCTCCCAAATTCCTTATTTAGTCGCTTACTCCAAAAGTCACTTAATTTGCACGACTATCAGGTGAACAGCCAAGATCGGAATGATGGTCCACGCCTTACTGCACTGCAGCCATGGCTGGAGTCAAAGGAAACTGCACTTCTTTGGATACATGTAGAAAAATGAGGGCCAGAGTGGAGCAGTCTTGGAAGACCCCAGGCTGACACCTTCATTTCCCTGACTGCAGGGCCTCCACCCAGCACTTACAAGTACCCATTACGTGCAAGGCAGGGAATAAAACCCAAAGGTCCTCCATTTCTCTCTGGTCTTGACTGCCCAATCCATACAATGAGAAAGTTCAGGTTCAAAGGCATTTAAAACCTCATTAGAAACAAGGCAATTCTACACAAGAAGCATACCTGCTGGGTGTGGTGGTGTGGACCCCTTTCCCCAGCAACTGAGATAGGAGGATCCAGTATGGTGGGGTGTAAAAACCAGGGAGGTCTATAACAATTCAAAGCAAGGACAAAGCAGGGAGGGAGTCTTACAGGCAAGGCAGAGCTTCTGGGAAAAACCCTTAGGTGGTCTTGGAGACAGGGTAGAGCCTGAGATTTCAAGTAGTAGCAAGGTGCCTGTCTAGCATGGGTGAGGCCCTAGGTTCCATTCCAGGGCCCACCCCCACCATTCCAATGTGTGGAAATTAAGTGGAGAAACAAGTTAGATTCCCCAGGCATGGGCTCTGTCAGCAACAGAGGGTGTATCTACCACCAACACTTCTACACAATCACGGATCAGCCAATACCAAAGGGGCAGCCCAGGCCACCCAGACAGGTTGAGGTGAAGAAAAGAACTGGGCATATCCAGATTGGCCCATCTGACTTCTCTGTAACCTTGGCCTTAGGCAAGCCATCGATGCCTGATGCCTGCCTAGTAAGGGAGGGAACAACCTATCTGGGAGAGTTTTGACACAGCAGATAGTCAACAGTGGCAATGTAGATAGACTTAGTTCTTTTTTAAGGGTGCTCAAACCAGTCTCCTCAGCACCATTATTCTGCCCTCTACAATGAGCCTTGCATTTCCCCATCCCACCTACGAAGTGTTGGTTCCATTACTTGGTATAGTATTCCACCCCTATAATCCTAGACTAGGCAGGCTAAGGCAACAGTAAGGAACTATCAAGACTGTCTTTAAAAGAAATGGAAAATCATTGAACAAACTGTACAAGAACAGTTGACTCTGGTCAGCAGCCAAACCAGCTGTGGGACACTTTTATCATTCCAGAGGTCATAGCTCCGGAGAGCCTGGGCTAAAACAAAACAACAGGAGGGGCACAGTCCTACAGCTAAGTCTTGTTCCTGAGCATGAACATTCCTGAAAAAGTTTCTTGCCAGAGGAGTGGTGGTTTATGCCTACCTGTAATCTCAGCACTTGAGGCTGGAGCAGGAGAGAATAAGTTTGAGAACTACACTATATAGGGATTTCTAGGCCAGCCTGGGCTACAGAGCAAGACCCTGGCTCACTCTCGCGTTCTCTCTCTCTCTCTGGATTGATACGTACGTACATACATACATACATACATACATACATACATACATACATACATATCCATCCCTGTGTGTTTTAAGTGGAAACAAAGCTTATAAACACCTCACTAATTGTCCAAATAACTTAGAGGTAAAATCTGGCAGGCATTTATTTGTAAGCCACAGAGCAGGCTTGCAGGACATGCCTCATTTGGTCAAGTCAACATCGTTTTGGTATTTAAAATACCCACACAGAAAGGATCCAATTTGAGCAGATTTGTGTTCCAGCTCCCTGTAGTCTACATCAAGACACACAAAGATGATTATCAGTCCTGGTCCCCAGAAGCCCCCTGGATAACAGACTAGTAAGCAGCAAGACATATGCCAAGTCATTCACTTTCCCAGGGAGGAGCCACCGTGACTAAGGGGGCAGTCTGACGCTCAGCTGTACCCCCTTGTTCCTGCCAAAAAGTGAAGCGGTTTCGTCATTTCAACTACTGACTGTATTTTATGCCAAGCAGCAGTCCACAGTGGGTCTTGAATTATCATGCAGTTTCCAGAACATTCAGACCACAGCAGTGTGGCAATGGACATAATCAAGTTGCCACTTCAGACCCTCTTCAACAGCTCATCTTCCAGTAACTCTCGTCACAAGCTGGCCACAGCATGACTTATCCAGTCTTCAGTAACAAACTACCAACAGGATGGAGCCTGAACTTCAAACAATCTGGCTTCAACCTACTCCTTCAATCTGTTTTCAGACACCTACTAACCCAGGAGAATGGCTTCTCCCCACAGGCTTCCTCCATGCCTTGTTCATGCTGCCCTTCCCACCCATTCCTACATGCTTCTGAGCACAGTGTCTGGCGTTCTCCTGCCTTAGTTTCCTAAGTGCTGGAATTGCCAGGAAGTGCCACCACACCTGGTTCATGAGCCCTTCTTCCAAGTTCACACAGAACCTCACTCTGTGCAGATAGGAGTTCAGCTGGTTTATCGTTCAATCAACAACTTCAAATACCTGATGGAAGTTATCGTCCTCAGAAATAAACGTGTATGTAATTACACATGTCATTGCAGGGACTCCTTTAGTCAGTCCACAGACCCTAGATTGGGACTCCCTAGTGAAAACCTGCCTTGTGGTGCTAATGTTCTACTAATAGAAAATCTGCCATCTTGAAAAACTATGCTAGAGATAACACGACATCATAAGCATCTCAAAAGTAACACATGGGCTAATGGGACACAGGTGTCATACTGACCATAACTGTCTCAGGAGAGACTCAAACCCAGTACCCACTGACAGGATCAGCCTCATCCATGGGCTCATCTCATCCTTAAATCACCATATGGTACAATGTTTACGGTCCCAAACAGCTCTTTACCAAGAGCTGAAATCCAACCAAGTTGGTTGGTTCAAAGATTCTTCTGTGCAGCGCTCTCTTACCATGCATACAGACAGTCGCACGCAAACGGGCACACACCCTTTAGGTGGTCAGCAGACAGCTCTGGAGAAGGATGAATGAGCTAACACTTTGTTAGGAGGAGATGGCTTTTGGAGAGCAAACACTTGAAATAAAGGAAACAATTTCAGGTTAGAGATATAACTCCCTTTACAAAGCCTACCTGGTTAAAAATATTTTGGAATAAGCTTTGGGTATAGCTCACAAATATTGCTTCTAGGGAGATATGGGGCTTGCTGCACAAGCATGGGGACCTGAGTTTGAATCCCACAATACATGTAAAACACTGAGTGTGAGACAGAAGAAAAAAAAAAGTAGGTATGTAGGGTGTGGTGGTATGCACCCGTAATTCCAACACTGGAGACAGAGACAGGGAGATTCCTGGGGCTCCCTGGTCAGCAGGCCAGCCTGCCTGCCTTATCATTGATCAAACTCTAGGCCAGTAAGAGACAAGCTGGGCAGCAACTGCCCCCCCCATAAAAGCACAGGCACACACACACACACACACACACAGAGAGAGAGAGAGAGAGAGAGAGAGAGAGAGAGAGAGAGAGAGAGAGAGAGAGAGAGAGAGAGAGAGAAGCAGATTCAAAGGCACAAGACTCCCAACTAGGCCACATGGCGATGGTTCAACCTCAGGGACCTTTAACTACTGGGTGGAATTGGAGACCCAGTACCCTAAAAACCTCTATGAGATAAATATAGATTGAGCTTCAATCCTGTTTTCTCCCCATTGTCAAAATAGAAATACTAATTTTATTTCATTTTTTTAAAAAATAGAGCATATATCCATTGGATTTTTTAAAAAGGCAAAGGTCTGGAGTGATGGCTTAGCAGTTAAGAGCATTGGTTGGCATTGTAAAGGACCAGAGCTCATTCCCAGTACCCACATGATGGCTCCGAAACGTAACTCCAGTTACAGGGGATCCAGCAGCTTCCTCAGGCACTGGACACACACGTGGCTTACATACATTCAGGCAAACACACTCAAATTGAAAGTTCAACATAATTGCAGGCTAGAGGAGCTCAAGGGCTAGTTAGGGACATGCTCCCTGAGTTACTGTGTCTTATGGGAAAGTTCAGCACCAATCTCACACTCAGTGTCTACTTTGCTTTTGGGTTTGCCTAAAGAAAAGGAAATGCAGGCATTTTGTCTGCTCCTGTATTCTTCGTATGATTTTTTTTTTTCTTTTTGAGACAGGATCTCATGTAGCTCAGGTTGGCCTCAAACTTGCTATGTAACCAAAGATGACTTTAACTTCCTGATCCTGTCTCCAACTCCCTAGTGCTGGAATTACATGCACAGGCTGCCGTATTCCTGTGGTTCTGGGGACCAAATTTAGGGCTTCCTACATGCTAGGCAAGCACTCTACCAATTGAGATATAGCCTCATCCCAGGACCTTAATACCTTAATAGCTTAGAGCAGAGGTTCTCAACTGTGGGGTGTGACCCCCTTCGGGGAGAGGGGGAGGGTCGGATATCAGCTGTCCTGGAACTGTGTAGACCAGGCTGTCCTTGAACTCAGAGATTTTGCCTGGGTGTGCACCACCACCACCCAGCTAGAGTAATGAAAGCACAAAATGGTGGGCATTAGAAAATGTGAGAAACAAAGTTGTTGTTTGACAGGACTGTAAGCAAGATGGGACAGATCTCTGTAGCATTAATTACATCAGCACCCCACCATGTCCACAACCTTTCAGTCACTGCGTTGGAGTGAGAGGTAAAAGGCTTGCTAGGAACCACAGGTAGAGAGAGAGCACAGCTGGGAACCACAGGTGTAGAACATTAGGACTCAGAGGCTTGCTGGGAACCACAGGTGTAGAACTGTGTAGAACTGAGCGCTGGGGCTCAGAGGCACAGGTGGGAAACTAAGGTCAGCTTAGCGCTTTAGCAGCCACCAGAACACAGCTTCAGCGGACTACCCACCTGCCCCCTCTTAAAGCAGTGCTACATCTTATCTCCTGACAGGGAAGAGTGAGTCCAAATGCCACCACAGCCAGCCCAAGGAGCCCCATACAAGCAACAAAACCTGCCTGAGTTCCCAGCCTCAGAGGGTTGTCGGGAGCCAGAAGGCATGTCAGCTTAGGGCTCCTCACACAGAACATGGCCCAGAGATCACTGGTTCACGGGGCTGTGACCTAAAGCTGGTCACAGCCACACCCTGACTGTTTCTTCACCAAGACTAGACAGTCTACAGTTTTGGAGACCTTGTCTCCAGAAAATAACCAGACCCACAGATCCAACTAACAAGCAGGTTGGGTGATGAGCAAAATACTTCTTCCTTCCACCTGCCCGGGACACCCACCCAACAGCCTCCCACAACGCCCTTCCGATAAGGATCAAGTCTTGAAATGAAGTCACAAGTTCCCAAACGCCCTACTGCTCAATTGAAGGTTGGCAGGAAGACAGCAAAGGAAGGCCTCCGCACAGAAGCTTTGTGAAACTGAACTTGGTGGCACGGGCCTCTAGGTCTTCACTGCTTGGGAGGTTAAGGCAGACAGATGACTTACTGACCCAGTGGAAGCCACTGTTATTTTATAACCAAAGTATTTTTATTCTGGGGCTGAAAGCATTAAGAAACAATAGTGCAAGCAATTCTTCATGCCAACAGAAAATACCTCTCTCTGCAGACAAACACCTCAGCATGTAGACCATAACACCCTCTAAAAGAAAGACTGTAGGATGCCTAGGCACATTCCCTAGATAGTTCTATTATCAATTCAAAGTTCTCCCCTCCCACAGACCAAAGGCTGTGTTACATCCTATAGACACATTAAGCTATCAACTGTCCTTTCCATACATCCAGGTCTTAATGCAACACTCATGACTGTTGTTAAGCAGAATACCCCTCCAACCCATTCCCCCCTGCTTTACATTCCCTTTCAAAACCTAGCTGGTTAAAAGGACTTTGGAATAAGCTTTGGGTATAGCTCACAAATGTTGCCCCTGGGGAGAATGGGGCTTGCCACACAAACATGGGGACCTGAGTTTGAGTCCCGAAATACATGTAAGATTTTGGATCATAAGGCCAAGAGAAGAAATAAATAAAACAACCTTATATTGCAAAGATCTTTGTCATTTACAAGTCGCCCATGCATCTCTGATCTCATCTGAGGTGTGTAGCAGTCCAATGAGACAAGCCTTGCAATGGAGACACACACTATGTGCTACTCCTTGCTATGGTCTGAATGTCTACCATGCCCCCCAAAATAGATATATTGGGACATGTGGCCTTTAGGAAATTAGGCCACAAGGGCAGAGCCCTCATAAGTTGAGTTTATTGTCAGTATAAAGAGGCCAGAACAAGCCAAGCACAGTGGCACATGCCCTGTATACCTGGGAGGCCAAAAGCAAAAAGACTTTAGCCCAGCAGCTAAAAGAACATTCCGGGGCTGGAGAGATGGCTCAGAGGTTAAGAGCATTGACTGCTCTTCCAAAGGTCCTGAGTTCAAGTCCCAGCAACCACATGGTGGCTCACAGCCATTCTCTATGAGATCTGGTGCCCTCTTCTGATGTGCAGATATACATGGAAGCAGAATGTTGTATGCATAATAAATAAATAAAATCTTTAAAAAAAAAAAAAAACATTCGGGGCAACTCAGCAAGATTTTCTCAAAACACATACACAAAATACAAGAATAAAAATAAGCCAGAGAAAGATCCTTTGCTCCTCCCACTATGGAAGGTCACACAATAACAAGAAGCTGCCTGTGAACTGGAAAGTAAACCTTGAGACACTGAGTTTGCCAAATTTCCAAATCTGGGGTTTTCCAGCTTCTAGAAGTGTGAGGAGGAAATGTGTTCTGGAGACATTCTGTTGCACCAGCCTTCGAAGCCTCAGCCTACAGCCTTCACTAACACAGCGAACATCATTTTGCCTGTTTTATGAGTAAGAAAGGAGACCCAGAGGCTAGACAGCTGGTTGCTGGCATGGCAACTTACCTCCTGGGTTTGTAAAGTGAGCTGGGAAGGAAGCAAACCCAGCGCAGAGCTTCCCACCACCAGAATCAGCACTCCAGCTGCTGTTTAAAACTTCCCAATGTTGTATCTCCCTGGTGGCTTAGCCAGGCTTCCAGGAAGGGAGCCTGAAGCCCCCCGTTCTTCCTAGGCACCCACTTCCATTCTCTAGACCTGGGCATCACTTACACCACAATAAAGGCAGACTTTTATTTCTCACCCCCAAACAAAGGTCCAGCTCTCTGACTAAAGACCCCGTCCATTTCAAGTACAAAGCCTCATTTAATTGCTCCGCTGCACCCACCCCCGGCTATCTGCTGCCCAGCTCTCAACTGGGCAGACTCTGAAACCATACAGGAGATTAAGTCAAGAGGGAGAACAGGAGGGACATTCTCTCCTTGAACTTTCCTAAATGGGGGAGGGGGTGGAAAGAAAAGGTCCATTTTTCCAAGGAGGGGGCCGAAGCAATGATCTTTCCATTAAGCAGACGCGCATAAGAATGTATAGATTATTTAATGCTGGGGGTGGCTGCAGAGCGAAATAAAGGAATCTTTGTACAATGCCCAGCAGTTCCCTCACTCTTCCCCCAGCCAGGCATTTCACCCGACTCTTTAAATCATCTAGCTCTAATGTACCCCATCTGTGCACTGGCTGCAGCCAATGAAATCAAAGCTTGTGCTGACGTTGGCCTGGACTTGTGAGCCTTCCTGTCCCAGAAGGGGCGGGTAGGAAGGGGGACACAAGCCAGAAGTTTTTGTTTTTGTTTTTTGCCTCATCTTCTCCCAAGGCTCCATCTTTCCCTTCAGTTGATTGTTTACTGAGTTTTTGCTGTGGGTCAAATTCTGATCTGGGGACTAGTCAGACAGAACACAACAGAAAGACATGGAAGGGTTCATGAGAGGCAGTCAAGGGGAGCTGCCCTCAGCAGAGGCTTGAAAGACCCCCACCTCCACATCCATGGAAGACTGCTTGTGTTCCTGGCTAACTAAAACAAAGCAAGGAAGTGATGGACCAAAGGAAGGCCTGTACACCTGACTAAATACAGCAGCTGTAACCTATAAGCCATTACCATCTCTACAACATCCATCCATCTTTTCAAGCCCAGCTGCAATAAAGACCAAGAAATCCTTTCTCAGCACCTGCAGACAAAAGCAGCTTTCCCACTGGTATAATATATGACTGTCCACTCACCTTAAGGGTGAGGTGAGTGGAATAGCATTTTTTAATGCCAGGTATAGCAGTACACAGAAGACACTAAGGCGTACTGGAGCCTTAACTTTTTTTTTTTCTTTTCGAGACAGGGTTTCTCTGTGTACCTTTGGAGCCTATCCTGGCACTCGCTCTGGAGACCAGAGCCTTAACTTCTTACACCACAAAAACACTTCTTCCTTGTGTTAAAGTGGTGCCTTAGATGCCTCCTTAGATAGAAACACTTTTGGAAATGTCTACAGAAAAAGGCTGTAGAAGGGAGCCAGCGCCAACTCAAATACAAGTTTTTGGCTTACACTCCATGCCAGGAGACTGGCTGGTTCTTGAATGGACATGGCCTCCCAAATCCAAATTTCCAGTCAAGGGTTTACCCCCAAAACTCAAAAGAAATCCACAACAAGATGATATAGTAGATAGCTAAAGGCTGGCTTAAGTGTAAGTAACAAAGTTCAGAAATGCAGACAAGAAAGGAACGGCTCAAGATTTAGTCAGGGCCCTGGAGGACCAAGGTATTGCCTGAGCTTGTAGGTTATACTAAGCAGCCTGGAGTAGACCCACAACAGACTCTGTTCTAGAGCCTCATCTCAGAATCTATGACCGAGGACTTGGTTATATGGGTGGCCTTCATGTGCCAGTCAAGCCAGCCAGCTGAAGAGGAATATTCTGTAACCGCTGACTGGAGCTGTTACCCATCTCGGGCTGAGACTACCAAACCCAAGAAAGAAAGAAAAGCAAGAGTGCCTTTGCCAGTTCTTATAAATAGTTTGGGATCGCTAATTTTTTTTTTTCCTTAGTCTGGGTCTGCGTAAGTATCTGTTAGGCCCTTAATTGTGTGGAGGCTAGCTTCTCAGGAAAGATGCTATTAAGGGGGAAATTCTCCCACGGATCTTTTTCTCTTTGTCATCTAGCCTAGTAAAACCTGTTTCTCCTCCCCTGGGAATCCAGGGCCCGGAGGGAGATAGCTCCCCTGAGAATGCTGCCCACAGTATTCAGTTCCTGTATTACACAATCGAGAACCTGGGTTTACTCATTAGTAACCCCCAGCCCCAGCTTCACAAGCAGCTGTCAAGACCCCTCTGGGAAAAGGGACTGGTTCTTCAGCTATGATCAGATATCACCCTGTATCACTTCATGTATAAAGGTCCCTTACAGGTCAGTGGCTCAGCTTTTCAACAGGCCACTTTTGTTCCTCCCTCCCCAAAGGCCAAGTTTTCATAATGCTACAGCCCTGCAACTGTCCTTGGGGCTTGCCAGGGGCTCTCCCATCTCAGCTAATGAAGCTGCTACAGTGGGGATGAAGTGTGGCTCTGTGGTAGAGTTTTTGCCTAACATGCAGAGGCCTCGATGGACTACAGAACCGTGTGCCGCCAGGCCCCAAAGCCTCCAATAGGGTTGACTTCCAATTTCCAATATAAACTGGAGCACTACTCTGTCCCTGAGTTAAGTCTCAGTTGAGTGGACAGCCTTGGGTCAGCCCTGCCCTTATAAAAGACAGTATGCAAATATATGCCAGACTGTATGAGACAGCATGTAAGCCTGTGACCCCAGGAACAGGAACCGCCCCCTTCCTTACTGGGCGGCAAGAAAGGCCTTCTGTGAAAGCAGTACCTTGGAAATGAGTTCATCGTGATTGGCCAAGTGGGCTCTGCAGTGAATGCAGCTGTAGGTCCGGTGGCACGAGGGCAGGTATGCCTGAAAAGTCTTGGATCTTGTCATCTTCACCATTGGTGCAGCGGAGCGTGGGGCGGCAAACTCTGGCGCAGCCCACGAGGCACTCCCACAGGATGGGTCGCACGGGAAACACCGGAAGACACAGGTAAAGGCCGTGGTTTGGCAGGGGGTGGGTGTGCGGCAGGCTCCACACACTGGTGACTTCTTCAGAGGAAAGACTCTCTAGCAGAGGTCTACAGCCGGGTCTCAGCAGCCTGCAGCAGCAAAGGGAAACACCATCAGCAGATGGAGCAAAGCTTCCTATGAGAGGAGCGCACATGCCCTGAGAGGGAGCAGCAGGCACTGGCCGCAGAGAAGCTCCTCTTCTGTGCTCCTCACTCTGCAACCCCTCCAGTCTTGCTGGCTTTGTTAGGTAGCTGGAGATTCACTATTAACCCACCCAGTAGTTTCAAGAGTTACACAGGTGCCTGGCAAACTGGCATCATCACCATCCCTGGACACAGACCAGGACTGAAGATGGGCTATTTGCAGTCCCCATGGAGACTCTCCTAGGAATCACCTCCAGACTCAGTAGCTGTTTACATCTAACAGTCCTGTTTGTATCTCATCCATTCAGATACCAGGAGCATGCCAATGCTTGAAGCCACCACCTGCAGGGGTGCAAACCACACAACAGCCTCTGGTGAAATAAGTGTGAGGCATTTATTAATGTCCCTGAAAGGTGGTAGCCAGCTTTTCTGGGAGAAGTGATTCCCTTGAAACCCCTTACTCTGACAGGATGCCCAGTATATGTATTTATGAGCATTTTAAAAGGCAAGTAGAAGCCGGGTGTTGGTGGTGCATGCCTTTAATCCCAGCACTCAGGAGGCAGAGGCAGGTGGATCTCTGTGAGTTCAAGGCCAGCCTGGTCTCCAGAGCGAGTGCCAGGATAGGCTCCAAAGCTACACAGAGAAACCCTGTCTCGAAAAACAAAAACAAAAACAAAAAGGCAAGTAAATTAATTAAATGGTATAACATTTGAAAAATCATAATTGAGTATCACAATTTCTTCCCAGTTCTCACATCTCCCATTACTTCCTGTAGAAGGCTCCTAGTCTCTGCCTTCTCATTGTCCTGGGAACCTGGGACACTGAGAATGGGGGAGAGGAATGGGGCTCCCCCTGGAACCACATGAATGAATGAAGTTCTGCTTACCTGCGGCTCCATCACCTGTCTATTCCCCTGGACGTCACCAAGAGGGGAGGCATTCCCATTTGCCTACCTTCCCAGGAGAGCCATGAGTGTTAATTAACACCTGCATCATGCTTTGAAGATTAAATTATTTAGAGAAATGGAGGAGGGAGACAAATAAAATAGGCTCTCCCTTGCTGGACTGTCTGGGATCCATCTGGACTTAGGAGGAAACCGGCAAATCATAAAGTTCTTTTTCCTCTAAATCCACTAATAGAGCCAAGTCTCCCATGCAGGCTGCCCCCACCCCACCTGCCTTTCCCTCCCCCCACCACAGCCATCACATTTGGGCTCTACACCTTTCTGATCAGACACCACCACTGCTGGGCACTACAGTGGAGACAAGAGTGGCCACTACCCTTTATCCAACAGTGTGAACAACCCTCTTTACGGCATCCTTGAGTCACATGAGCTCTTGTGTGATCCGTCAGATTTCTGAAGGGATTCAGATTCAAACCTATAGGGACCAGGGCTCACTCTCCCACAAGTTCAAGATGAGGGACTGGGCTACACGGACAACAAGAATATTGGCAGTAGACAGAGGAGGGAAAGGATATCCTAGACGATGCCTCAGGCTTAGCCACAACAGATACACGGATGCCTGGATCCCAAGCCAGCCTTCAGGGACTAAAGGCTCACAAGGCTAAATTACTATTTCCCCGCCCTTCCACTGGGTTTCCTGACAGATCCTCAATATTTCTAATATTCTTGTTCTGCTGTTAGCAAGGACAGAAATTCCAGAAGAGGCAGAGGAAAGTGGAGGCAGTGCCCAGTCCCAGTCCACACTAAGTGCCTCTTAGCAGGGTGGGAGTATGGGGGTTCTTTTGTTTGGTCTGGGCTATGCTTTTGTTTTTTATTTTCATAGCTTAGGCAGGCCTGGAACCTCTTGCCTCAGTTCCCTAGAAGCATGCATCTCCATGCCGAGCTGTCTAAGCCAAATGTTTAAAGTCCAAAGCCTTGGCTGCTCAGGGACCAGGATGAGCAGCACAAACCCCTGGGTCTTACAGAAACACCAAGGAAAAAGGAAAACATTAGCCCTGGCAGCCTCTCTACTTTACAGAGGCCATAGAGTGTTTTCTTATGCATGCAGGCAGCTTCCCAGTTATGCATTTCCCTGGAGTAGAATTATTCTTTTCTCACTTCTCCTCTGTAGGAAGCCTAAAAAAAGTACACAGGCAGAGGTTCCTGGTTATGCCCTCAATCCAAAAACACAATTCACAGCTCCTTCTACAGAGGAAGCAACTTGCAGCATGTATTAAATGTTAAGTATGTAAGGACAGGTGGTGGCGGCGGCACACACCTTTAATCCCAACACTCCGGAGGCAGGGGCAGATGGATCTTAGTTCAAGGCCAGACTACAGAGTGAGTTTCAGGACTGGCTCCATGGCTACTAGGGAAACACTGTCTCCAAAAGGAAAAAAAAAAAAAATGTTGAGTAGGTCACAAACATAGACCCATGCAATATACCTCACCGGGACTCTGAACCAGCTGCATGGTGCTGGAAAGCCCTGGAAAGACTGGGCCATGGACATTTGCCTTATGTGTGGCAGAATCATTGTTCTCTTGGTGGGGGGTATTTTTGCCCTGGATGTCCTGGAACTCCCTTTGTAGACCTTGATGGCCTCCAACTCACCGAGATCCACCTGCCTCTGCCTCAGGAGTACTGGGATTAAAGGTCTGCACCACCAGACAATGGGGAAATATTTTGAGACAGAGTTTCTCTATGTATCCCTGGCTGGCCTGGGATATGTAAATCAGACTAGCCTTGAACCTTGAACTCATTTAAAAGCCTCTGCCTCCAGAGCACTGGGACTAAAGATGTCCATCTAACTACCTGCCTTGCTAGTCAGTAATTTCCCAAGCATCCTAGAGAAGGGATTTCTTCTGGGGGCAGGGGGCAAGACAGACAGAAAGTATTAGAAATGCTACCACATTCAGCTGGTCCAGGACAAGCAAAAGACCTAGGAGAAAAAGTGGGGCAAGAGGGGATAAGGTGGGGAGACTGGTGGGAGGTTGGGGGGAGGGGGGGGAGAAGGCATTGACATGTGAAGCAAGCTTGTTTCTAATTTGAACTAATAATAAAAATAAAAATAAATAAAAGAGTGGAGCAAGAATGGTAGTGGGTGGAGAGATGGCTCAGGGGTTAAGAGCTTGCACTGCTCTGGCAGAGTTAGTTCCCAGCTCCCACATCGGATGGCTGGCTCACAGCTGCCTGTAACTGTGACCTCAGTGCTGCACCCGCACCCACATGCATGAGCACACACAAGCACACACACACTCTCTCTTAAAAAAAATCCTTGAATAAAGAACTGTGAAGCACTGGCAAGAGGCATTCTGTATCTAATAAGAAAGAACACAAACTAAATAGGAAAACAGATGAACACACCAGGTTCTTTATCAACACACACACACACACACACACACACACACACACACACACACACACACACACACACACACACACACACACAGAGAGAGAGAGAGAGATAGTGGTACAGGCTGTGGTACAGCTAGACTAATGGCTGTCTACCAACAGAAAGTCTAAGAATCCAGTAGTCATTCAGAGGCTTGCATATGCCTGAATCCTGAAGGAGTCTCTAGCGCCATGGACATGCCAGTGAGAACAAGCAGGCAAACAGCAAAGCTTCCTTTTTCCATGTTCTTACATAGGCTTCCTGCAGAAGGTATGCCCCAGATTAGAGGTGAATCCCCTTACCATATTAAAGTAGGTATTCCTATTTCGAATGAATTAAGAAAAAAATCCCTCTCTGGGTGGTGGTGGTGCATGCCTTTGACCCTAGCACTGGGGGGGGGGGGGGGGAGAGAGAGAAGAGAGAGAGAGAGAGAGAGAGAGAGAGTGTGTGTGTGTGTGTGTGTGTGTGTGTGTGTGTGTAAATATAACTGTGAGTGCAAGGCCAGCACGGGTCTGGCCTACAGAGGAAAGGGAGTTCTAGGATACCCAAGACTACAGAGAAATCCTGTGTGGGAAAATCAAAAAAGTAAAAGAAAAAAATCCCACACAGATGTACCTAGTCACTTGTGTTTTAGTTAATTCCAAATGTAGTCCAATTGACAACCAAGAAGTCATCTCACCATTTAGAGATGTTTAAATTGCTTGATTTAATTCTCAATAAGGAAAATGCATTGATTTTCCTAAAGAGAAATGAATTAGGTATGCAGGGCCACAGTACTTGGCACATTTTAATTTCTGAACTTTGGTCCCTGCCAATCATGCCACAGTGTGCAGGGAATATAAGAGTCCAACGAGTTGAGCATTTGTGAAGTCCAATTGATTTCCAACAATAATCAAAAGCCTCAGGGCTTATGTACAATTTAAACAGCCTTTCTAAGTGAACTAATAATCCACAGTGGAAATTAAAGGAAAACTTTCTACCACCAGCAGCTGCTTCATGGTGATCAGCATGGAAAGGAAAATGTGAAATATTATGATTAAAACAAAGATCTCAGATATACCATCTCCAGAGCCAAAGGCACAGGGAACACACGCTGAGCTTGGCAGGGGCCTTCCTGACTGACAGGCCATTGTCACTGGAAGTCACAGTGGCCACTGAAATTCAAGACTGTACCTCTTCAGGAATCACTGGGAGGGCAGAGTGGCATGTACTCTTCCTTTAGTTAAAAACCATAAGGAACCTGAGAGGTAACCTGGAAGCCAGGCAGCATCCTACGACAGCATCAGAAGCAGGCCTGTGGTAGAAAGACAGGCTGATCCTAACATGTGCCTATGTTGTTTAATAGCAGTGGGCTCCAGAATCTCGCAAATGAGTTTTATTCCTTCCCAGCTGGGTGACATCTGGCAAGTTCCTCAACACAGTGACCCTCCCCTCTCCAACTAACATGTGATAACTAAGCATCAAATGAGATGACCCAGTGCTCCTTCAGTTTTAGTGGTCACTGAAAACAGTATGATGCCACTTTGGACGGGACAACTTGAACCATTATATATGTGTGGTTCCAACACACCACACTCACACTCACACTTCCATAGTTTTGTCGAAGTCTGGTACGACTTTTATCCTATACTTCACCAAGCCCTCACCTGTCCATTCAGACATAAGCCAACCAAGGTACATGTGTAATGGTTGGGAACCCAAGGGAGGAAAATGCCATGAGGACAACTTGGGCTACATAGAAAAACAAAAAAAACAAAAAACAGGACCTGGAGGCAGGTGAACTTGGATTTAGTCTGGATTCCTCACTAGTTAGTTGCAGTAACAAATGGGCAAAAATGCCTGAAAGGAGACAACAGTGCCTTCACCCCAAAGATAAGTCAAATGATAAAGAGTGAGAAATATTCTGACACAGCACATGGTACTTGGTTCTCACCTGGCCTGATTAGATACCGTCGCTCTTACCAACCAACAAGTAAGAAAGGGCACAGGAGTTATTGTTCCTGCTCCTAGGACCAAACATGCCAGTGTTTCTGTGCCCCTGGTTGATTCATGGTGGTTAGGAGGTTGTTAGGAGTTCCAACCCAGCCAGGGCTACAGAGTGAGACCCTGCCTCAAAATCAAATAACAGAAAAAAAGGCATGAGTTGAGTGTGATGGCACAGGCCTAAAATTCCAACACTCCAGGAAGGCTGTTCTATATTGCAAGTTCCAGACTAACGAGGGCTACACAGTGATACCTCGCCTCAAATTTCAAAACCCAAAACAAAAACAAAATCTCTCAAACAGGAAAAAAAAAATCAGTTATCCTTTTACAGATACTTCCTGTATAGCACCCTGGACCACAGAGAAATTCAAACCCATGTGGCAAGTAACAAAACCCAGCTCCTTCCGAAACAATGCCAGCTTTCCTCACAACCCTGGATACAGGGTCTAATATTGATGTGAGCAGTATCTATCTCATGACAATCTTCTAGGATCTCTGGGACTCATCTCTTTGACACAGGGTTTCTCTCTGCAGCCCTGGCTGTCCTGGAACTATTGCAGATCAGCCTCTGGGATTAAAGGTGTATATCACCCCTGTTCCTTCTCTCTTTAAAATCCTGACTCAATAGTTTGTTGTTGTGGTGGTTGAATGCTGGGATTAAAGGCTTGCATGGCCATTCCCAGACTGATTTCCAGTTTTTCTTTTTTTGGTAGGTGATGGTGGTACCCACCCTTAATCCCAGCACCTGGGATACAGAAGCAGGAGGATCTCTTTGAGTTTGAGGCCACCATGGCCTACAGAGCCCATGACAGCCAAGGCTATACAAAGAAAACCCGACTTAAAAAACAAAACAAAAAATCTAATGCACATGAGTGTTTTCTCTGCATATGTGTCTATGCACCATGTGTGTGCAGTGCCCTCAGAGGCCAGAAGAGGGTGTGGGAGCCCCTGGGTGGGAGTTACAGCTGGCTGTAAGAGTTAACATGTGGGTGCTGGGAATCAAATGCGGGTCTTCTGAAAATGCAAGTGTCCTTAACCACTGAGCCATCTCTCCAGCCCCTCTGATTCCATGTTTAAGGTTTAAGTAGAACCTTGTCCTACAGTGAAGCATCCACCAACCTTCATTTTTCTTAAGGCTTTCAATTCAGCAAGGTCACAGAACATGCTAGTCTTAGAAAGTCCATTCAAAAGTGACTGCAGAATGGTGCATCTGCCATTAGCAGAGAACTATAGGGCATGGCTCTTAGTATATAGCACCTTACCTGGGGAGGCTCACATCTGCTAGTACATCTGTGTGGAAAAAGAAACAGTTCCCTTGAACATCCTCCAACATACATAGCATACAGGGTTACTGGGCACAGTAGCTATGCCTGGTCATCAAGAAGATCAAATATTACAAGTTGTATCTCCAATTGCAAAATAGAAAAACAATGCAAAGAACTATCTGAAGATAGTTAAGGCCACTTGGCTAAAATGTGATGGCTTCCTTTCTTATACAAATCCCAGCTCCAAAATGGATTTAAGATAACTTAACAGAGGCAGGTGGGTCTCTGTGAGTTAGAGGCCAGCCTGGTCTACAGATTGAGTTCCAGGACAGCCTCCAAAGCTACAGAGAAATCCTGTCTCAAAAAAAAAAAAAAAAAAAAAAAAAAAAAAAAAAAAAGGGTAACTTACAAAATGTGTATACAGGGCCAGTTACGGTAGCACACGCCTTTAATCTCAGCACTCGGGAAGCAGAGGCAGTCAGATTTCTGAGTTCCAGGACAGCCTGGATCATGTCTCAAAACAAACAAACAAACAAAAAAACCCAAAAAACAAAATATATTTACTATACATTAAAATTTAAAAGATTACAAAATTGGGATCAGGGCCGGGCGATGGTGGTGCACGCCTTTAGTCTCAGCACTGAGGAGGCAGAGACAGGCGATCTCTATTAGTTCGAGACCAGCCTTGTCTACAAGAGTTCTCCAAAGCCACAGAGAAACCCTGCCTCAAAAAAAAATTGGGATCAGGTAGCAAAATTAAAAGAAGGTAGTTCTCATATGTAGAATCTAGAATTAAATCTGAAAATACATACTGGCCATGAGAATAGTAGAAGAACTAAGAGGGGAATAAGAGTTCTTTCTTTTTTTTCTTTTTCTTTTTTTTTTTTTTTTCAAGACAGTTTCTGTGTGTAGTCCTTGCTGTCCTGGAACTCACTCTGTAGACCAGGCTGGCCTGGAGCTCTGCCTGCCTCTGTCTCCCAACTGCTGTGATGGAAGGCATGCACCTCTCTAGGGGAGAGTTCTAAAGGGAAGGGAAAGAGGGAATGAGGGTGATGGAACGAGGAATATGGGTTCCTTAAAATGCAGAATCTAGGAAAAAAGCAAAACAACACAAAGAGCTGCACTACAGAGATGTCATTACACAGGACCACATAGTGACTCACACCATCTTTTAACTCCTGTTCCAGAGGATCTGATACCTTCTAACCGCTGGCACACACCAGGCACACATATCATGCACAGACATACAGGCAGGCAAAGCACCCATACGCATAAATTTATTTTTTTCCAAAACAAGAAAATTAGAGCTTTGTGGTAGTTTGAAAAAGAATGGCTCTCATGAGCTTATTTTGAATGCTTAGTCACCAAGAAGTGGCATTATTTGAGAAGAATTAGAAGGATTAGGAGGTGTGGCCTTGTTGGAAGTGTGTCACTGTGGGTGGACTTGCTTGAGGTCTCAAGGACAGGCCCAGTGTCCTGTTCTGCTTGTGGATCAGGTGTAGCTCTCAGCTACTTACTTCTCCAGCACCATGCCTGCCTGTCACCATGCTCCCCACCATGATAATGGGATAACCTCTGAAACTGTAAGCCCTTCACTAAATGCTTCCTTTTTTGTAAGAGTTGCCTTGGTTAAGATGTCTCTTCACAGCACAAGAACAGTGACTAAGACAGTCTGGACAAAGGCTCAGTAAGAGCCCTGTTGTTCTTTCCAGAGAACCTGTTTCCAGAACCCATGGCAGAAGGATCTCAACTGCTTCTAACTCTAGCTCCAGGGAATATGGTGTTCAGGGGCATACACACTCGCACACATACAATCTTAAGAGATGAGTATATATGCCACATATGTACATGTATGATAAGGAGATCAAGCCTGGCTTGAAATGAATGTTGTTAACATACTACTGGAGTTCAAATGCAAATTTGGCTTTGAACTTCTCATCATCAGGGGAATCAAAAGAAAATACCCAACCCCTGAAACCCCAGAAACAGCTGTCTTGAACAAGGGGGAGCTTGACACACACCCCAGACTGCTGTCTGGGAGGCCAGCACGGGACTGATCCAGACCCCTGAATGTGGATGTCAATGAGAAGGCCTAGGCTCCTGGTAGTGGATCAGTGTTTTTCCCTGGTGTAAGAAGGGACTTTGAGAGCTCATCCCACGTGAAGGGATGCTCCCTTGGCCTGGACACGTGGGGGAGGGCCTAGGCCCGGCCCAGGATGATATGGTAGACTTTGGGAAGCCCCCATGGAGGGCCCTACCCTCCCTGGGAAGGGGAGTGGGGACTGGGTGGGGGGGCTGGTGGGGAGGGGACAGAGAGGGAGAAGGGATTGACATGTGAAGCAAGCTTGTTCCTAATTTGAACTAATAAAAGAAAGGAAGGAAGGAAGGAAAGAAAGAAAAATACCTAGCCTGCAAAGGTGTATAAAAGCATCCTAGAATTGAGGAAACAGATTATTGAAACTTTCCTGTTGAGAACAGGGAAGACAATGAGAAATCTAATATACAAAATCCCAGGATAAACCAGGCATGATGGCTCATACCTGTAGTCCCAACACTCAGGCTGAGGCAAGAGGACTGTCATAGTTCAGGGCTAGCCTAACCTACATAGTGAGTTCCAGGCCATCCTGGGCTACAGAGTTCATATCATGTGGCCATCTTGCATGCCACTTGGAGCGCCCCTCTGTGAGAACAAACACCAAACTGCAACTCAACAGGGGTCAAAGCAGAGCAGGTCAAGAATATGGACTGCTAATGGTCTTGCTGGCTCCTCCGGTTACGGCTGACTGACAGAGCTACAGAAGTTCCTGCAATGCTTCATTCATGATTAATCACAATCAAGACTGAGTAACAAAAGTATGGGTCTCGTGCAGTGAGATAATCTAGGTCCAAGCACTATTCAGCCTTGGTGAGGCATTCGGCTCCTTCTCCCAAAGCTTTATGGACTGAGTTGGGAAAGGTGGTGCATGCCTATAATCATAGCATTCAGGAGAACTAGGAGGTTAAGAACAAGCAAGCTCCAATCAGCCTGAGCCACATAAGAACCTGTGTATCTAAAACAAAGCTTCACTTCCTCCGTGTTCTCCCAGCCTTCTCCCTCAAGATGCTTCTACCTGAATGCCTGATCCGCTACCAACACTGGAGCTTGTGGGTTCTGCTTCTGAACCCTTTGGCCCCTTTTCTAAAGGGCACTTATAGTAAACTCCTAAGAGGACACTAAGCTTACCAGAGTTGACATCATGGGCTGGGACGAAGCTCAGTGGTAGAACACTGCCCTAGGGTTTCTATTGCTGTCAAGAGACACCATGACCATGCAACTCTTATAAAAGAAAATATTTCATTGTGGTGGCTCTCTTACAGTTTCACAAGTTCAGTCCATTGTCATCAATGGGGAGCATGGTGGCGTGCTGGCAGACGTGGGGCTGGAGCTGAGAGTGCTCCATCTTGCAGGCAAGAGGAAGTCAACTGAAAATCACACTGTGGAAAGCTTAAGCAAGAGACCTCTCTAAGTCCACCCCAATAGTGACACTTCCTCCAACACGGCCAACACCTTTTAATAGTGCCACTCCCTTTGGGGGCCATTTTCTTTCAAACCAACACCAAGAACTTACCAGCCCATGAGGCCCTGGCTTCAACTCCCCACAAGTACAACTTTATTATTGCGTGAATGAGTATGTATACACGGATGTGTGTATATATACTTGTACATTCTTACTATAGCACGTGTGTGGGCATCACATTTCAGAGGTGACTCAAACTCAGTTCTCCGGGCTTGCACCCACTGAGCCATCTCACTAGTCCTTGTAAGTAGTTTGTTTGGATTTGTTTATATGTGTTGAGTGTTTTGCCTTCATGTTTATGTGTGGGGAGAGTGCCTGGTGCCTGCAGAGCTCAGAGGGCACTGGAGTTAGAGATGGTTGTGAACCACCAGGTAGGTATTGGGGATTGAACCTAGAGCCTTACTAAGGCCACTAGGGCCACTAGGGCCTCGGTCCCACTCCATCTCTTCAAGGACCCCACCGACCAAGCAGGCAACTCTTCTTTTCCTTGTTACAGTTCAGGTCCCCTAAACATGGGTATCATGCCAGGGCCACAGACACTCCTGACAGGCCCTCTACCACTGAGCTACACTCCCAGTCCTTTCTGTGCTTAATTCTATCACCCCTGGCTGTCCTCAACAGTAACTCTGTATAAGCCCCGTCCTTTCACCATGGCCTACTGTCCTTGCTTCCTAACTCCCTGACTCAGCTCTTCTTTCTCCAGCTCATTCTAGAATTCTATTTCGAAAACACAATTTGAGCACATCTCTCATGTTTCAAAACCTGTACCAGTTTCCTACCAGACCGCAGGGCACAGTCCAAACCCCTCTGCTAGTACCAAGAGCCTGAGCCAACTATATAACTTTCAGTGCCTCCCCATTCCACTCCAAACCTAACAGACCAAGTTAGTTACTATACTGTTTCAAATTATTCCAGTTACCTGCCATATTTTAATCTATCTCCCATGCCCCATAAATGCCTGCTCATCCCTTAATACCAGCACAATCAAACCCTAAGCAGAGCTGGCAGCCCCTTATCCCAGCACACAATGAACTGTCTTTCTCTGAGGTAGAATTTATCCCACAAGACAAGGAAGTGCCTGGATGACAAGGTCTAGTTTCCTGACCTATCCTTCAGTGGTTTCTCTCCAGGAGTCCACATTCAGCACACTGGGGAGCCCTGAAAACTGGTTAACTGGGGACAATGCTGGTGATTTTAAATCTTAATCTGTGCTTACCTGCTGTCCTGCACGCTTACTCGCCAGCTCAAGCCTCAGCTCTAATTCTGGGCATTACTCCATTTACTAGGACTCACCATTAACATGCCACAAAGGCAATTAACTCTTGAGGGGCCAAGTCACCAGGGCTGGTAGATGGGTATCTGTGACTTAGCACTGTGAGGTCATAGCCCAGATGAGCCACACCACATGAACCTCTGTTGTTGTTGTTGTTGTTGTTTTTAAACCTGGCTGCTGTGACCCTTTCTCTGTTCCACCTCTTTGAGCCTTCATACTCCACTGCACCCCACGAGAACTTCCCCATGAGAGCTTCGCATGTCACTCCACCCAGCCTGTATGTGCCTTCTGGACCCTAGATTTCTCAGACTTCCAACCCAGGCTTCCTCTCCCAGGGTGCCCCACAAAACCCACAGGCTGTCTAAACTGTAGATCTTGGCCTTGGGCCAGGCCAGGCATAGGACCCCCACCCCACCCCACTTTGCCTCTAGTGAACGAGAGGGGCCTCATTCACCCTTTCTTCCTCCAGGCCAATTCTGCCACCCTTTATAATGCCAGCCTTTTATATTTGATCACGCTCCCAAATGACAATCCTGGTTAATACATCCATTCTATGGTCTGTGACCCACAGAGCTGTTCCATTCTTATGTCCCTACACAGGGCTCTACAATAATGAAAAACAGCCACTTAGACGCTCTACTGAGAACACAGCTTTGGGAAAGAGACTCTAGGAGTGGTCTTGTCTGGAATCCCAGAATGTGGGAGAAGAAACCAAGACTACTGCTGTACACTTGAGGCTAGCCAAGGCAAGTGAGTTCCAGGCCAGCGTTAGCTAGCCTTAGCTCTAGACCCAGTGTGTCCCCCTACTTACCCACTTCCCATAGGAAATGATAGGGCCTCTCTTCAGAAGCCACACTGCCCAGAATTCTCCCCTTGCCTTCAAGCTCCAGTCTGGTCCCCTCCCCTCAGAACTCATACTCAGAACAACCCAGCTCCATCTTTGCTTTTCCTAAAGTGATTGCTTGACACATCCGTGTTTTCCAAACTCAACTGTCTGCCGAATTAATGAGTGTCTTTTGTACTATGGGCGCAGCCATGACCTTGATTTCTCTTGCTGATAGGTCTCCAGGGCACAGCTGGGGCCCCAATTAACTATAAGCTATCCATCCCAGACCTGCCAATACGGTTCTGCTGTTCAGCTGTCAGTGTGCTTCTGGCTTTCTCTTTTATCCCCAGTTCACACAAATCCCATTCTAGATACAGACTGTCTGTGGCTGAGCATCCTGCCTTTCCACAGCTGAAATCTGGAAATTTAAAAACTGAGTGAGACAGGGAAGAGACAGTATTGAAAGGAAAGGATGCCCACAAGACAATGTGATCACTAGCCCAGGAAGACTAACTCCGTGGTGAACTTCTGGGCTTCATTATATGGGAGTGGCAAGTAGACCTTATTCACAGATAAAGATTTTTTTTTTCCTTTCAGGCCTGGTTGGGGTGAGGAGAATAGATTTACATGCATTGTGCCAGTTTGGCCTTTCCATTTAAGAAGCTCTGTGAAGCTAGTTTATATGGATTGTCCCAAAAGCTGGACATGAAGCACAAACCTGCCAAGTTCAGTTGGGCTGGGTGTGGGGGTGCAGGCCTGAAACCCTAGTGTGTGGGAGGTGGAGAGCAAGAGGATCAAAGTTCAAGTCAAGCCTAGGCAGAGGGCTTCAACTAGTGACATAGCTCAAGCTGACCTTGAATTCTTGCACCTTCTGCTCCTCCCTCCCTAGTACTGGGATGGAACATTTCTGCCTTGACAAACTAGAAGAGGCCTGGGAAATGTATTCTTCATCCCTGTGTCCTCCTCCACAGTTTAATCTGCATGGAAGAATTCATATGCTATGTGGTAGGACAGCGTGGCCAAGGCCACTCCAAGAGGCCTACTAAGTAAGACACTGGCTCAAAATACAAAACAAAAATATATTTTGTTTTTCAAAATATAGAGTTAGAGATGTATAGATATACAATAACATATATAGGGATGGCGGAGTGCTTCCAAATGCAAAGGAAAGCTTTCAAAGTCTATTCCTTGGACTGAGGAATTAGTTCAGTGGCTGAATGCTTGCCTGGTGGGCACAAGGCCTTGGGTTCAATTCCCAGCACCATAAAAATATAATAAAATTTATATACACACACAGATTATTAGTTTTTGAGGGATAGGGTGTGTATATATGACCAAGACAATCACATAGCTGAGGCTGTCCTGTTCAGAATCAAAACAATCCTTTGGCAGGGCGGTGGTGGTGCACACCTTTAATCCCAGCACTCCGGAGGCAGAGGCAGGAGAATCTCTGGGAGTTCAAGACCAGCCTGGACTACAAGAGCTAGTTCCAGGACAGCCTCCAAAGCTACAGAGAAACCCTGTCTCAAAGACCTCCCCCCACCCGAAAAAAATGCTTTGACCTCCAAATGCTTAGATTATAGGTATGCATCACATACCTATATTAATATAATATGTATAAGATACTGTATATCTGGAATATGTCATTGGAATACTACCAGAATCAATACTTTGACAATAAATAGCAGAAATGGAGAGATGGCTCAGCAGAGGACCTGGCTTCAATTCCCAGAACCCACATGGTGGGTTCTTCACAACCATCTATAATTTCAGCTCAGGGAATCCAACAGCCTCGTCTGGCACCAGGCGCATACATGGAGCATGTACATACATAGAGGCAAAACATCCACACACATAAAATAAGTAACTGCAAAACTGAGGAAAAGTAGAAGGGAAGGGACTGGGGGTGGTGGGAAGACAGCCTGAACCAGAGGGAAGGTGACAGATTAGGCACAGAAGCAAACTAGCTACAGTTCTTATTAAAGGAGTCTTTAGTTTGAGGCATTAGTTAGAAACCAGACATCTTCATATCCCAGCCTTTGGAGGTGAAGGCAGGAGATCCAGGAGTTCAAAGCAGCCTGAACCACATGAGTTGGAGGATGGGGAGATGAGAAAATGAGAATGAATGAGAAAATGAGAATGAATGAGATCTCCGAAGTTTTCCACTGAGGACATTCAAATGTGTGCAATGGGCCGCTGTTCCAAGCTCTTCAACCTCATTCATTTCTACTGAGAATGGGAGTCACAGTTCACTTCCAACATGTTGCCCCTTGCTGTAGCAATGGCACCCAAGCAGCAGCCCCCATATTCTCCAGTCTGCACCCTTGAGTATGCGCTGCCCCCAATTTAGAACCGCTAAACACTTGCCCTTCTTTCCCTGTTTCCATTACAACTAAGGTCTTCCTAGTTTGTACACTGGTGCCTTCACTAGTTGGAGAATGTGCTTCCAGGGGACAGGTCTATGTCTTAACTAATCTTTATCCCCTAAAGGTCTTATCTAAGTAATGATTATTACCCATTAAAACAAAAAGACTACATTTTATCTGGAGCACGCCTTTAGTTCCAGCACTTGGGAGGCAGAGGCAGGCAAATCTCTGTGAGTTCGAGGCCAGCCTGGTCTACAGAGCTAGTTCCAGGACAGGCTCCAAAGCTACACAAAGAAACCCTGTCTCAAAAAACAAACAAAAAACCCAGACAAACAAACAAAAAAAATAAGATTATATTTCAGCCAAGTTAGAAGTTCTACTGGCCAAGACTATTTTTAAGATTTTATTTTATTTATTATGCATACATTTTGCTTCCATGTATATCTGCACATCAGAAGAGGGCACCAGATCTCATAAAGAACGGTTGTGAGCCACCATGTGGTTGTTGGGACTTGAACTCGGGACCTTTGGAAGAGCAGTCAGTGCTCTTAACCTCCGAGCCATCTCTCCAGCCCAAAGTTTTATACCTAAACCACTTTTTTTGTTGTTTTGTTTTTCGAGAAAGGGTTTCTCTGTGTAGCTTTGGAGCCTATCCTGGCACTCGCTCTGGAGAACAAGCTGGCCTCGAACTCACAGAGATCTGCCTGCCTCTGCCTCCCAAGTGCTGGGATTAAAGGCATGTGCCACCAATGCCCGGCGAGCCAAGACTATTCTTCACAGGCAGTTGTGGCCAATCCTAGATTCCTAAATCCCAGGGATTATATTTCCAAAAGGAACTGGAAAAACAAAATGCTGCAAATGATTAAGAATGTCAGTGTCTCCCAGGACCAAATTTTGGATCAACCAAAGCAAAAAACAAAGTTCAGCTACCATTCACCCAGAGCCCCTGTCTGAGGCCAGTGGCACCCATTTGCCATTGCACACTGACTTTCTTTCCCAGCAAGAAACATGCAAGGGAACTCTAGGCCTGCTTCTTTCTGAGCTGGCAATCTTGTCTGGACACACCCCATTCTCAAGACCACAAGGAAGGGCTGTCCTATAGCTGGGGAGACAGTGCAGCCATGCAGCAGAAATGCAGGTGGCAACATTGCACCACAGAGGAGAGATGTGCCAGCATGAGAAAGGCTCTTTTACCCATCTTGGAGGAAACATGTTTTTTGCTTAGGATTAAAACACTGTGGGCAATTTAGGGCTGGGTGAGAAGCAGGTGCTCCTCTAAAACTGCAGGAATAGAAAGAACCTCTGACCTGAGAAACAGAAGGTATGGTCTGCACTTGGGGCTTTTGACCATGAACTTGCTGATCTACCTGCCTCCACCTTCCAACTACTGGAATTGCAGATGTGCACCACCATGCCTCGTTTATACAATGCTGACACTCGAAGCCCTGCTCAGTACAGTTCTAACTGTCCCACGTTTCTGGTGCTTCTGCCTCCACCTCCCTGGCACCCACTGAGCTGTGCTTTACCTAACTGGAGCTGTGTCTTCTTCACCAGTCCTTTTTGCCTTCTTAAGCTTCAGTGTTTAGATTTCAAAAACAAAATTATCCAGCTATACTTAATCCCCAGCCCAACAGATATCTAGTTTGTATTTAAGGTTACAAATCATTTATGTGAAATTGGAAAAAAAATTATAAGGTTAACACAAAAAATTAGGATGCAGGCCTCTATGGAGTTAGTTAAATCAAGTCACAGTTTTGGCTCTGTATTTCCTGGCAGCCAAAGCAAAAAGAGAAATGAGCGGTTATAAATTTCCAATTCTCAAAAAAGAGAGCGGGAGGGAGGAAAGGAGGGAGGTAGGGGAAGAGAGAGAAAGAGAGGGGGGAAGCATACCAGGTCCTCTGGAGGGCCAAAGCTTTTCCTGGCACTATGTTCTAAAAGAATTTCTCCCTAGGGGAACTCCTTAAAGGAGACATAGGAGGCTGTAGCAAGTCTTCAACAATCTAAACCCTGAGAACGGCAGAAACAAGTTAAATAAAGCTCTTTCCACTGGTGTTTCCAGGGAAAGCACTTCTGGAAAAGATGAGAAAAGTGGGCCTTAGTATGCAGCTTCCAGTCAGTCCAGCTTGATTAGTCAAGGCTAAAACAAGTGTGGGCACAGGTAGACATCATGTTTGTTTCAAGACAGACTTTCTCTGTGTAGCCCTGGCTGTCCTGTAACACACTCTGTAGACTAGGCTGACCTTAAACTCAAGAAATCCACCTGGTCCAGCATCCCACCTCCCAGCTAACAACATGCTTTTTTTAAACTTCCACAAATATTACTTCTTCCAAAGACACTAAACCCCAAAAAGGAAGCTAAAGTAAGAGCAGCCAGCTGGAGCTAGTGGGCTCCGGGACAGCCTGAGCTACAGGGAGACCCCATCTCAAAGAAGATTCAAAAGAAAAGTGTTGGACAGCAGTCTGCTTACAATTTGATCTCTAAATTCCATTCCAGCCAGGCCTGATGGTGCACACCTTTGATCCCAACACTCACGAGGCAGAGGCAGGTGGATGTCTGTGAGCTTGAGGCCAACTCTACACAGGAAGTTTCAGGCCAGCCAATTCTACACAGTGAGACCTTCTCTGTAGAATAAAATAATCTCCATTCTCCAGGCGTTGGTGGTGCATGTCTGCCTTTAATCCCAGCACTCTGGAGGCTGAGGCAGGCAGATCTGAGTTCAAGGCCAGCCTGGTCTCCAGAGCAAGTACCAGGATAAGCTCCAAAGCTACAGAGAAACCCTGTATCAAAAAACCAAAAGATAATAATTTCCATTCTAGTTCTGTCAGATCTGAGTTTCTCTAAACGTTAATTTACTTAATATAAATCGAGACTTGGTGGTTGCCCACCACTCACTGCCAAGTCAATTGATTGGGAATGGACTCCTGCCAGCTGGAAATGGGAAGGTGCCTCACACTATTAGTGCTGTTATTAATAGCAGGCACCGAGTGCTTCCCAGGTGCCAAGCTCTAGGCCTTGTTTCCCCTGCATTCTCTCACTTAATCCTCTCATAAATCCTGAGTGATAGCAACTATTATTAGTCCCATTTTACAAATAAGGACCAAAGATTTAGAGAATTGTAGATTGCCCAAGGTCACAGAGCTAATTATCCGGTTCTTTCTGATTCAAAAGCCAGGCCCTCAGCTCCACTGCAGGGCCTGCTGGTATCAATGAAATGTGTGATTGCTAATAGAAATGTTAATGCATGTCAAGAAAAAAAGTGAGGCCCCTGGAAGAGGCAAGAGATGTTTATTAGCAATAAGCGGGACCTATAAATGGAATAAAGGAATTAAAAAAATCACTGTGAAAAATGCAAGCTGCAAAAGAAGAAATTCTGAAAATACTATCTTCATTCCAAGAAAGAGACAAAAATTTTCTTATTCTCATATTCCTTTTCACACCTTTAATCCCAGCACTTGGGAAGCAGAGGCAGGTGGGTCTCTGTGAGTTGGAGGCCAAACAACGTAACAAAGAAAAAACCTGCCCCAAAATACAAAAAAAAAAAAAAAAGAAGAAGAAGAAGAAGAAGCAGCAGCAGCAGCAGCAGCAGCTGCTGCTTCCTATTCTAGAGCTTGGCTCCTTTGGTCATTTATGCTTTTAACCAACAGGTATTTATCCAGCGCCTGCTGAATGCCAAGTATTGACAACAGTGAACAAGTCAGAATGGAATAGATGCTCTCAATATTCCATTCCAATAAACAATAGGTTTCCAGATGATAGTAAACACTTAAAAATAATAAAAAGTTGGTGGCTGGGTATGTAGCTGTTGGTAGATTGCTTGCTTAGTATGCATGACATTGGAAGACCAGCAAGACATAGAACTCAGCCTATAATTCCACCATTAGGGAAATAGAGGCTGGAGGTAAGAAATCAAGACCTGCCTGGGATACAAGAGACCCTGTCAAAACCAAATTGAGGGATTAAAGCCTTTGGGCAAAGAGGAGAGCAGCGCTGGTAACTCATCCAGGAAGGGCTGGCTATCATCCAGAAAAGTAACAGTAGAAAACAAACAAAAACAAGCAGGGTTAGAGATTAAGTCTCTTGTTGCTCTTGTAGAGGACCTGGGTTTTGTTCCAGCACCCGCATGGTGGCTCACAACTATCATAATTCCAGTTCTAGGGAACCTTGATAATCTCTAACCTGGCACCATAAATACATGCAAACAAAACGCTCATACAAGTAAAACAAACCTTCAAAAAGAAAAGGCTGGCCGGGTGGTGGTGGCACGCGCCTTTAGTCCCAGCACTCCAGAGGCAGAGGCAGGCAGATGGATCTCTGCGAGTTCGAGAACAAGAGCTAGTTCCAGGACAGCCTCCAAAGCCACAGAGAAACCCTGCCTCAAACCAAGGGGGAAAAATATCTAAGATTGTGTGTGGTGGCGCACACCTGTGATCCTAGTAGTGAGGTGGGAGAGGCAAGAGGGCCATGGTAAGTTTCGGGAACTTCACAAAGGCCCAAGGAGTTGCAGCAGAAATAATGAGGGCAGAAAGGCAGGATAGGTGGGGCAAACTGGGAGAGGGTGCAGAGAATGAAGTTTCACTATCTATACTGACGTGCTTGAGGTAGAGCCTGCCACAGCTCACAGGGAAATTCAGGCATGCAATCTTTTACATACAAAAGCAGACAGCACCTTTTGTTATGGATTATCATCACCAAAAATTTGTCAGTGCTAACAAATACCTTTAGCTGAAGGCAGGCAGGCAGGCAGGAGGGCACTGTCTGGCTCTCCATCACTGTGGGCTAAAATTCAGAACCTGTACCTGTCAACACTACCCAGTGGTTTGGGGTTAACAGACCCAGAGACATGCTGAGATAGTTTACAAGAGAAACAGTGCCTCATTTCCTTTCCAATCCTTTTCCCTCTGCTTTTCCTAAAACTTCTTATCCCTTCCCACTCTTGTTGCCTTTTTTGTTTGGTTTTTGTCGTTTTGTTTTTGTGAGTTTTGGGGGTGAGGGGTGTTGTTTTGTTTGGTTTGGTTTTTTGAGAAAGGGTTTTTTCTGTGTAGCTTTGGAGACTGTCTTGGAACTCACTGTGGAGACCAGACTGGCCTCAAACTCAGAGATCTACCTGCCTTTGCCTCCTGAGTCCTGGGATTAAAAAGGCCGGCATCACCACAGCATGGCTGCCATTTTTTTTCTTTTTTTTCTATGTGCTCAAAACCAGATATGCTGAATGTGAGCAGCTAGGCCAAATGGAGAGTTATTAATGTTAATTTAAACAATCTCCCAGTGAATGCTGTCCTACAAGGCACTTCTTTGCCAAGAAGGACCATAGTAGAATCTGAATTTGGATAATTAAGCGTCCTTTGTTAAAGCTAAAATGCAGCTTTAATTCAAAGAAATCTCTTCCACCAACCTGTTTGGACAAAATAAGAGGGGAAACTGAATGTACAGCTCCACCGGTGTATGTTTATATCAATCTGAGCTTAAAGGCAGGGGTAAAAGCATCAGGAGCTGGATGACTAAGAGGACCCCACCTGCACACACTGTGCCCATGCAAGGGAAAGAACCAGCTGACTAGGCAAGAGCTGTGGGAACTTGAGTCTCTTATTAGCATCTGATGATAGACAAGCCCCTGACTCCCCCCACACACACCCCCAAATCAAAATAAAGTCACAGCCTGCCTTTCCCTCAGGCTACAGTCTGGCATACCAGCCAGACATTAAACAAAATCAATCCTTTCTTCTGCTGGCCAGTTGTTAATCCCCTAGGCACAGTGACTGCCTCAAAACCATTAACATCATTATGACAATGAGAATGCACATAATCTGTGAACAGCACAGCAGCTCGTCTCGTCAACACTGCTCACATCTCCAACCCCCCACGCACTCAGAAGCAGCCAGTGCTACAGAACAGAGCAGCAGCCTCACTCGAGCTGTAATGGAGGAGGCTGCAAGGGATACCGCTTTACCTGAGCTTTGGAGATAGGGTCCCACTGTGTAGTCTGGAACTTGCTAAGATGCAGAAGAGATCTGACTGCCAATGTCTCCTGAGAGGTGGGACCAAAGGTGTACACCACCATGCCAGGCCCCTTTTCAATGACTGGCTAGCCAGCTGAGTGACCCGAAAGCTTGCACCCAAGTGTGGGACATCTACCTGACTCTGCACTTCCATTCTCAGTGTGCATTGCCATCAACTCCCAGTGTTTCCTTCTAATCAGCTACCTGCATCGTCATCCAATGGGCCACTTATTACAAATGAAGCAGCCCCGACTGGCAACTCAAAACAGGTATGTGGTGCCAAATGCCTGTAATCTCTACAATACGGAGGGAGACTGAGGCTGGAGGATTGCAGAAAAGTCAAAGCCAGCTGGAGCTACATACTGTGTTCCAGGCCAGCCTGAGCCGTGGTATGCCACCATGTCCCTGGAGTAATTAGCACACTATACATAAGCATATATATGTTTAATGTGTATGCAAGACATACACACATATGTATTTCTTTTAACAACCATAGTATTTCTAAACACTACTATGCTATCATGCACATTCAGGCTAGAGGACCTCCGCCCTAAACCAATGTTTCTCAAACTGAAGGTCATGACCCATTTGGTTAGGAAATCAAATTAATGAGCCATGACCACCAGCTGATTTTTTTTCTAATGGGGGGGGGAGTAGCATGCTGCAGGTAGTTCGGGTAATAGTCACTGCTTCCCAGAACTTCTTTCAGTAGCAGGCCAATGCACATTGCTATAATGAATTCCTTACTGTGGATCCCACAAAAGCTTGAAAATCATAGTTCTAAAGAACTGAAAGGGTTTATTTTGTTATTTTTTTTTCTCCCTACATAGCCCTGGAATCCCTTTATACAGAACAGGCTGACCTCCAAACTTTGCAGTGATTCCCCTGTTCTACCTTCAAGAGGTCTGGGCTTGGGCATAGATCACTATTCCTAGCTAGGAAAACTATTCTCATGTATGTTGTTTATTTTCCATTTTCCACCCCTACCTCAATTCAAGCAGAAAGATCCAAGAAATGGCATTACTGAATTCTAAACTAAGGCAGAGCCACAACCTAGGCCCTAGCCCCCACAGTGACCCTGTCGTGAAATAGGGAGCAAAGCATAGTGCCAAAGAGAAGTTTACCCAGCTCTCCTCAGGCTAGGCTTGTTGTCAGAACATAGCCACTCTCAGGACAAAAGTGACGGGGGGGGGGGGGGGGGGGGGACGGCGGCGGGAAGGGGGAGGGCATGACGACATGGGGACACACAGTTGATAGTTGAGTTAGTTGAGTATGTACCAGGCACAATGATACATATGTATGAAAATGTCTTGACAAAGCCATTATTTTGCAAACTAAAGAACTTTAAAATTTATTCTAAAAAGAACGAACTTCTTTGAAGGTAAGACTATCAGCATTAAATGCTGAGAAAGTGGCAGACTGGTAGATTGAATTCGGGTAAAGCCTACAGCAGTGTGTGGGAAAAGGAAAGGTAGGGAAATGTGAACCCCATCTTATTGGCCATAGATTCTGTGAACCCGCAAACCAGACTATCGCAGAGCTACAAGCATGAGATTTACTGTAATTCCCTTGCGCCTCTAATGTTCTGTAAATGGGGTTCAGAAAAGTAATCCCTAGTTTTGTTCAGTGCTCTGGAAGGAGAGCCCATCTTGCTAGAAACAAGAGGACAAAAGACTAGTAGCTGGGGCCCTTGTTAGCCCCTTAGCCTCTCCAAGTCAGTAGCTCAAAGACACTCCAACGTGGCAACAATACATCAACAAGGAGGCCAAAAAGCAAAAACCCAGCAGAGCTCCTGGACAGACCCATTTGCCATTTCCAGCCGCCCGACTGTGGAAGGCTGCTGGGTAAACCGGAGGATGCCCACTCAGCTACTTAAAAAACGGTGGGTAAAAGTGAAGTCAGGGGTGGCAGGCAGTTCTTTACACAAGGGGTCCAACGGAACAGGCGTGCTCCCTCCCCGCTCCTTAGTGCCAGCCGCGAGACGCGAGTGATGCCCCACTGTTTCAGGAAACCACCCGAAGGGAGTCAGCAACCACGCAGGTGAAACTTGAAGCAGGGAAGAGACAGGAGCCAGCTCCGGGAAAGGACCCTCCGCAGAGGCCCCCGCAAAGGGTCTGGCAGCAGGGTTCGCGCCCACCCCTTGGCAAGGCCGCTGGGGAGGCGCCGGGAAGCATCCAGGCTGGAATTCGCTGCGGTTCCCTCGGCCTGGAGCTGGCGAAGCACTCGGGGACTTTTGAGGACGGTGTGCCCCAGACCCAAGTGTCTCGGTGGAGAGACAGGCCACATAGCCCGGTGTCACCATGTGCCACCCGCGGGGGGAATCGCGCCAAACAAGGGAAGCGGCAGCGCCCAGATCTGCGGTTCCCCACCATCGCCCGTCTGCTCGCTCACCGCCGTCCCCAAGCCCCGAACTCGGAGTGCGCGCCAGTGTTTGTAAACAAACCGGTCACGTGGCCGCGGCAGCCAGCTCCCCGCCCCGGGAGCTCCGGGAGCCCCCGAGGGACCTCGCCAGTATCGTCCCAACCGAGCTGGGGTGCGCGCTGTGCGGGAGCCCGACCGCCTTCGGGGCTCAGAGCTCGAACCCGCGCGGACAGAGCCCCGCGCCCACGCACGACCGGCCGGCCGACCGGCCAGCGATCCCCTTACCTGGGGGCAGGCTGCCCGGTCCCGCCAGCGCCGGGCTCGGCTGCTCCGGAGTGCTCGGAGGCGAAGGACTGCACGGCTGAGTCTAGCGCTCCCTGCGCGCTCTTAAAGCCACAGTCTCCGCCACCGCCGCCGCCACTGCCGCTCCGCATCCCTCCGAGTCCCGGCCGGGGGCTTGCCAGGTGACGGACGCGCCCCCGCGCCTATCCCATCGGTTCAGCACATAGCAACACGCCACTGGTTGGTCCGGCACGGCCGCAGCCCATCAGCGACAAGCCAATCAACGGAGGACGGAACTCCGCCCCTGCTTTCCCCTGCCTCCCGCCCCCACCCCCACCCGCCCCTCTGCCCTGGCGGGCGCGCGTGCGAGGAGTGTGGCGAGGTTCGGGTCCCGCCAGTCTGGGCAGCGAGCGGGCGGGGCTGGGAGGAGAGATGATTGGGACGGGTGAGCTCTCTAAGATAAGAGGATGTTTGTTTGGGTTTACTGGGATTCCCAGGACCCGGGGCTAAATTGGGAAGTGGGATTTACGATGCTTCTGCTTGGAGAACCTAGATAGTAATTCCTCCCTTCGCTTTTAATTCCTGACCCAGAGCCTAAGTTACCACAAGTGGCGCTAAGACTTCAAGGCAGGTGGATTTAATAAGATAGTACCGGTCTCTCCAGGCCCACCCATGGCCTGCTCAGAAGCAGAGACAATTTTCTATTCTCTCGGCCCTGCTAGTAATTTCGACCAGTTAAAACTAGAAAAGGGTTGCCTGGTGTGCACGAGGCTCTGGGTTCAATCCCCCAGTACTGGGGAGTGGGAGAGCATGCTGAAGGACTTTAGAGGAATTGGAGTGCCCTATTGCTGATGGTTTTCTAGGGTCTTCAGAGGTTATTGAGGTCGCTTGGCACTGGAAAGTAGAGTAAGAATGGTCAAAATGACCAAAGAGGAGGAGCCAGCATTCTGGGTCAGTGGGGTGGTGCTTTTCAAGGAAGAGAAGGTTAAAAAATAAACTCATGACAGTCGGGAAATCCAGGGAGGTGCCAGGTGGGTGGAGTGGGACAGAGTCTTCCAGCCGGAAAACAGGTCAATTTGATAAAGAATTCCTGCCAGAGCCAGAGGACAGAGCAGGTCCTGCCTTTTCTCTGAGCCACTGGGGTTCTGCATGGCATGGGCCAACAGCATGTTTTCATTGACATTTTAGAAAGGAGAGAATAAAAAGAAAATGCATGGTAGTTGGGCAGGGTGGACCATGCCTTATAACCCAAGTGCTTGGGAAATGGAGCTAGAAGAAGGATCAGAAGTTCAAGGTCATCGTCAACTGCTTAGCCAGTTCCAAACCGGCCTAGGTTACAAAGTGGGGGAGGGAGGACGTTTCTGGATATGAGCTGCTGCAGGAGGCCCAGGTAACTTCTGTCTCCTATCCTGTAGTAATTTACACATAAACCCAGCATGGTGCTTAGGTAGATCCCCAGGTGACTCAAAACTTAACCTGTAACTCCACCCAGCTGTTTTTAATATACATGCAATCAACCAAGTTGTCCTCAGTTAATGTACATCATTAAAAATGAAAATTCAGTTCCAGTGTTAGCAAAAACACAGATAGCAGGGACACTGTCATTGTTTACAATTGACTACTCTGAGAAGTCTAAATCCTGGGGGCAAAAAGCCTTCAGCTAACTAACCACAAACCTGAAAGGTTTAAAGTTTAAGGTTTAATCTTTAGAAATACATATTAAAGCTGGGCGTTGGTGGTACACACCTTTAATCCCAGCACTTGGGAGGCAGAGACAGGTGGATCTCTGTGAGTTTGAGGCCAGCCTGGTCTACAGAGTGAGTTTAAGGACAACCTCCAAAGCTACAGAGAAACCCTGTCTCAGAAAAATATTAAATTTAACATATATTAAATTCTAACCACTCAGTGGTGGCACATGCCTTTAGTCCCAGTACTTGGGAGGCAGAGGCAGGTAGATCTCCATGAGTTCGAGGGCAGCCTGGTCTACAGCGTGAGTGCCAGGAGAGGCTCCAAAGCTATACAGAGAAACCCTGTCTCAAAAAAAAGGAGTATATATTAAATTCTTTAGATTTGATTCCTGGGTAAGTTCCTTTGTGTCCTTAGGCCTTCTCAGAGCCTAAAGTGGGATTGGGGGTGGGGGACCACTGGAGATGGAGCTCACAGTAGAGATTTTGTATAGTGTACTTGAGGCTGTAGATTCAATTCCTGCAAAAATAAATAAGGAGGGCTGACCTAAGATGGTTTCTGAAGTCCTAACTCTATAAAGTTTCAAATAAGAACCAGAAATATCAAACTTGTTACATTTTTGCAATATTGTTTTAGTGAGTATATTTGTATCTACAGGTTCTCCACTCCCTAACAGTAGATTCTATATACCCTAGGATACAAGATACTGGTATGTTATGTAACAAGATTGGAGGTTTCTATTTAAATAAAAGATAACATTAGCTAAAGACCTGCCTGCTGTGGGGTGCTCTGAGGACCCCTGCAGGCCTGCTGTGTGATTGCAGGCGATTGGAAGAGACAACAGAACCACCCAGCTGGAAAACAATAGAATCAGCCTGCCAGCAAAAAAAAAAAAAAAAAAGAAGAAGAAGAAGAAGAAAGAAAAAATTATTAAGCCAGATCATGCCTCCTCCCAGCCAAAAGAGCCAAGCTTTGTGAGTTGACAAGAAAGAAAGAAGAACTGAAACAAAGAAGTGGGGGGAAGCAGCTAAGTACTAGGTTCTCTTTCTCTGTAAATCCAAACACCTTCACTGGCCCCGGGTACACATTTATTTACTCAGTGCCCATCCTGAGCACCCTTTCCTGCTTGACTAGGACTTATTCTGAGAACCTATTGAGAGGAAAGAAGCTGGGGCCAATGGACAGTTGAGAATAGACAGATATTTATCCTCAGGGCAACAGCAGAGATGAAGCAGTACGTAGAAAGACAGCAACAAATGTTCTCAGAGTCAAAAGAGTCAGTTTAATAGGAAAAAAAAAAAAAAGAAGAAGAAGAATTGTGGAAATAAAGTCGAAAGGTCCCTGGTCTCACAGGCGTACTATCACCCTGGCTGTCTCGGGGGTTTGCTCCTCTTGTGTGATGCCAAGCCAAGTTTATTCATTCCCAAAGCCTTCGCAGTCATTCGCTTCCATTCTCAATCCTGGGTTCCTGCTATTACTGCGAACAAAGTCACTTTTGTTTTTGTCTCTCCCCCACCCCACCCCACCCCCAAGACAGGGTTTCTCTGTCTAAAAGCCTTCGCTGTCCTGGAACTCCTCTGCAATCCAGCTGGCCTTGAACTCGGAGCTCCACTTCCCTCTGCCTCCAGAGTGCTGGGATTAAAGGTGTGTGCCACCACCACCTGGCTGGCTTGTTCTCTCTCTGGTTTTTTTGTTTTTTTTTTTTTTTTGTTTTTGTTTTTGTTTTTCCTAGACAGGGTTTCTCTGTGTAGCTTTGGAGCCTATCCTGAAGCCTATCCTGCCACTCGCTCTGGAGACCAGGTTGGCCTTGAACTCACAGAGATCCACCTGCCTCTGCCTCCCCAGTGTTGGGATTAAAGGCGTGCACCACCAACGCCCGGCTATTTTCTTTTTTTATATTCATTTATTTGTTTGGTTTGGTTTTTGTGAGTCTCTGTTTTGTAGCCCCAGCTGTCCTGGAACTCAGAGTGTAGATCAGGCTGGTTTTGAACTCACAGAGATCTGCCTGCCTCTGCCTCCCAAGTGCTGGGACTAAAGGCGTGTGCCACCATGGCTGGCTTCTCCTTTCATTTTTCAAGGTCAATTTTTAAAGCATATTTATTTTGCTGTGAGTTTGTGTAAATGTAGAAGTCAGGGAAGGACAACTTGTGGGGGTCAGTTCTTGACTTCCACCTTGGTTTTGTTTGTTTTGCAAAAGTAGAAACTGGAGGAGGGGAGTTGGAGAACTAGCTTTACTTGGTTTTCTTCCTTACTTTTTGTTGTTGTTTTGTTTGCTTTTTATCCAGTACACTTAACTTGCAAAGATATTGAACGAAATAAGGAAAACAATATATTTAGAGCGGGAATTCAAAAGTTGTATGGAGGGGAACTATCAGTTTTAGCCAGCTGTCCAAGTCAGACCTCCATGTTAGTGTCAGATAGCTGCCTTCTGCAGACAAAGGATATTTTCTCATTTGTCTACATGGTTGACTTCGAAGGTTCTATTAACTATTTTTTTATGTGTCTCTGTGTGTATAGGCACCACGTGCATGTAGTACTTTCCTTCCTTCCTTTCGTTCTTTCTTTCTTTCTTTCTTTCTTTCTTTCTTTCTTTCCAGACAGGGTTTCTCTGTGGCTTTAGAGGCTGTCCTGGAACTAGCTCTTGTAGACCAGGCTGGTCTCGAACTCACAGAGATCTGCCTGCCTCTGCCTCCCCAGTGCTGGGATTAAAGGTGTGCTCCACCGCCTTCCGGCTTCTGTTACTAATCAGATCTCATTACAGATGGTTGTGAGCCATCGTGTCGTTACTGGGAATTGAACTCAGGACCTCTGGAAGAGCAGTCAATGCTCTTAACCTCTGAGCCATCTCTCCAGCTGCCCCTTTCTCATTATTTAATGCCAAGAATCTGAGGATGGGGCATGACACCCACCTTCAATACTAGCAACCTAGAAGGCTAAGGCCGTAGGATGGCTGTACATTCAAGGCTAGCCTAGGTTAAAGAGTGATATCCTGTCTCAAAAATCAAAATAAGCCTGAGTGCATGCTTTTAATCCTGATTTTGGGGAGTTGGAGTCCTGTGTCTGAGGCAGGCAGATTTCTCTGAGTTCAAGGCCAGCCTGGAGTACATAATGAGTTCCAGGACATCTATGTAGAGAAACCTGACTCAAACAAACAAACAAACAAATCCCAAATTTAAAATAAAAAAATTTAAATAAGCAGAGCATGGCGGGTTATACCTATAATTCCAGCACTCAGGAGGCTGAAGTAGGAGCATCTCTCTGAGTTAAAGGCCGACCTGGTTTATAGTGTAAACTTGAGGTCAATATACCATGCATTACACCCCGCCTATTCCTCCCCTAAGCTTTGGAGTTCCTAACATGTAAAGACTGCTTCCTATATTACCACATTATATCCTATCTAGTGGTCTTCCTAGACCTGCTGATCTCAGAAACCCTCTCTAAGCTCAGAGACCACCTACCCTCTAAAGTCTATATATAAACCTAGAGAATTTCCTTTGTTTTACCGGTTGCTACTGTATCACCACCATATCCAAGCTCCCCCTGCTGGGGGTGACCATTGCCATTAAAAGGACCCAGACACCAGCAATCTATCTCAACACATCTATCTACCAAACCTGGAGAGAATCTTTAATATTTCAGACAAATAAATAGTGGTGATACTAAAAATAAGGAAGTAGGAACAGCTCAGTGGTACAGTGCTCGCCTAGAATGTTCAAGGCTCTGGGTTTGACCTCCAGTACTGGAAAAGAAAAGAAAAGCTATTTGCCTGGTGACTCAGTGCAAAGAGCAGATCGAATGTCTCTTTAAAGGACTTTCCTTTACCTTCCCTAATGAAATTAATGTTTCTCTCCCCAGTGCCCTGAATAGCACTTTATTCTTAGCTCCATTACATCACCCAAACCTCCACACTCCCTAGGAAGAGTTATCAGCTATCTGTCTGCTTTGCTAGACCCCGCTGGCAAGAACTTATCAGATCAGCAGTGCATTTCCAGCACCTGGCACCTGGTCGCTTCTCCTGACAGGTTCCGGGCTAAGTTGGATCCAGTGAGAATCAATGGATAGGGTCTTCTCTCAGTGTGCTGATCTGACGATAGCAGGGCCTTCTTTCAAGTATGAACACGCTGAACCTGAAACTTCGGTATGTTCTATAAAAAAAAAAAAGGGGGGGGGGCAGGCTGCATTAAAAAAAAAAATCACACTACAATGGAAACTTCTTGAAGGGTAAAGGCTGCATACTCCCACACTGCCATCCCACCTGGGAAAACTTCCAACTCTGCCCCCGTCGAAAGGGCCCTTCACAGGCGACTGCAAGTTCTCCCTCCAACACCCATCAGTAAAGTCCCGTGGCATTACATCACAGAGAAGGCCTGGTGCCATCTTCCTGTGTGGACAGACATTGTAACTGTGCTTTGTTTCTTTATGTACAATAAACGCTTTCAGCTCTCGCCAAGTCACTGTTTTCAGGCATGAATGTAGCTAAAGATGTGCCTTGCAGACTGTTGCTAAGTACCTTGGACCTTTCTGGGCATGAACTTGTTTTAATAAAATAGCTACTTCTATTCATCCAAAGCAACTCACATACAGAGCAATGTCTGATTCATTCATTCTTTCTTTGTTTGTTTGTTTGTTTATGGTTTTTCCAGACAGAGTTTCTCTGTGTAGCCCTGGCTGTTCTGGAACTCACTCTGTAGACCAGGCTGGCCTTGAACTCAGAGATCTGCCTGCCTCTGCCTCCCAAGTGCTGGGACTAAAGGCGTGCACAACTACCGATGGGTATCTGATCCATTCTTAAGGCAACCTGCAAGATAGATATTTTCTCCCTAAAACAGGGCACTGGGGTGGCTAGAGAGATGTCTCAGTGGTTAAGAATACTTACTGCTCTTCCAGAGGGCTTCAGTTAGGTCCCCAGCACCCAGACAGCAGCTCACAATCACCTATAATTCCAGCTCTTGGGGAACCTGATGCTCTCTTCTGGCTTTCAGGGGCATGCATATATGTGGCATTACACACACACACACACACACACACACACACACACACACACACACGTAAATAAAAATGACAAAAATCTTTAAAAAAGAAAAAAAAAGGCTGGTGCCAGGTGCTGGTCAGGTGACCATCCCTTTTGTTCTTACAGTAGCTGTTCAAGGACTCCCTACAGGTTCACCCAACAGCTCTCCACACCAGTCAGTTCATCTTGGTGAGTTTTCAAATGTCTTAAATGACACTTTATATTTTTTATTTACTTAATTTATTTACTAATGCTGGGAATCAAACCTGGGGCCTCTAACAAATGCGCTGCCACTGAGTTCTGCCCTCAGCCCAATACAGTTCAAACTCCCTTGAAGTTTCCCCAGTCCTGGGTAGCCCTCCAGTGAAGCCACACAGTGCAGAGTAACCTAATTTGTCCTGATGACTTTCAACCAGAATTGCTGTTTTAGCAAAGCTGTCTCCTGAGGTTGTTTGCTCATTGTCTTGCTTTCATGAATCAGGACCTCATGTTGCCCAGTATGGACTGAAACTCACTATGTAGCTGAGAATAACTTTGAATGCCTGGTCCTCTTTCCTCCATGTCCCCAGTCCTGGGACTCCCTGGCTCTGAGATGTTTCTTGTAATAATAGAAGGCAGTGCTGACATCCGACGTTGTCACTCTGTGGTCCTGTGTAGAGTGTCATCATTAGGTGCTCTCAAAACTCCAGATAAAGATCTCTTCAGTTATAGGAATCAAAATGGGATGGGAGACAGCTAGACATCTGCAAAGCCCTCAGCCCATCAGCAAATGGGCAGCTGGAAAGAGACCACATGAAACCAGTTGGTGCTTGGAGCTTTGTTCGCAAAAAAGAACAATCTCACAATCCTATTGTATCCAAGCTGTCAAGTGTGATGTTTTCTGAGTGAATCCATTGTGTCCATTGATGTCTGAAGTGTAGCCCCATTAGTCACTGAGGAGTGTCATAGGAAAATGGGAATTCCACAATGGAGAGGTTGACCCAAGAACCTCACATTTTCAGGATGTGGCACTTCACAGTTTACTGTACCCTGTAATAACATTTTAAAAGTCACTCCCCCCACCCCAGATACACATGTACTTATTTTAGGGGGGCACCCATGTGGAGGTCAGAGGACCATTTTAGGGAGTTAGTTCTCTCCTTCCACCATGTGGGTCCTGGACTGAACCTAGCATCAAAGGTTTTGCGACAAGGGTCTATACTCACTGAGCCAGCTGTAGCCAGCTGTAGCCATGCTGTAGCCAGCCCTGCACTACAGCAATCAATCTCTGTTCATCATTGAACTTCACAAAATAGACAACGATTTAAGACTGCTACTTTTAAAAAGTGTGTGTGTGTGTGTGTGTGTGTGTGTGTGTGTGTGTGTGTATGTGTGTGTAAATATGTATTTATAAGTGCATGTGTCTATGGGGGACGGAAGTCCCCCTGGAACTGGAGTTAAACTGCTGAGCCATGTCTCTAGTCCTGGTTTTTAATTTTAGGTTTTTGGTTTTTTGTTTTGTGTGCCTGTGCGTGTGCATGTGTGTGTTTTGAGACAGGGTTTCTCTGTGTAGCCCTAGCTGTCCTGGAACTCACTCTGTAGACCAGGCTGGCCTCAAACTCAGACAATTGCCAAGTGCTGGGATTAAAGGCATGCACGACCACCTCCACCACTACCACCACCATTAGGCCTCTAGTCCTTTTTCATTTGTTTGTTTTGAGGCAGAGTCTCAAGTGCAGCCTGGATGGCCTGGAACTCCCTAAGTAGACCAAGCTGACCTTGAACTCACAGAGATCTACCTGCCTCTCCCTCTGAACTGGGATTAAAAACATCTGTGACCACACCTGGCCTGCTAGGCTGTTTTTTGAAGATACAGTTTCTTATAACCCAGGCTGGACTCAAACTCACTATGTCTGTGAGCATGGCCTTCCACTTTGTGCTTGTCCTGGGTGTGTATGAATGTGAGTGTTCTCCTGAGTGTGTATGCATATGTCTGTGGAGGCCAGAGTTAGACATTGGACGTCTTCTAATGCTCTCTACCTTGCAGGATCTTTCACTTGACCACAGAGCTCACTGATTCAGACAGTCTAGCTATCCAGCTTGTTCTGGGGATCCCCTGTTTCTGCCTCCCAAGCACTGGGAATATAGATCGACAGGCCACCATGCCTACCTGTCACATGGGTAATGGGGATCCAGGCAGACTCCAGTCTTCTCTCTTGCATGGTAACTACTAAGCCATCTCCCTGGTTCCAACCTTAAAGATTTTGTTGTTTGGTTGGTTGGGTTTTATTTGTTGTTTGTTTGTTTTTTGTTTTGTTGTTGTTATTTTTGATCTGTGTAGCCCTGGCTGTCCTGGAACTCATTATGTAGACCAGGCTGGTCTCAAACTCACATACTCAGATCCACCTACTGAGTACCTGAATTAAAGGTGTGCACAACCATGGCTGGCTAAGTTTAAATTCTGATCCTCCTGCCTCTACCTCCCAACTGCTGGGATTGCAGAGGTGTGTCTCTCTAAGCAAGGTCTCCCTATGTAACCCTGTAACTCCCTGAATAGACTAGCCTGGCCTCAAACTCACAAAGCTCTAGCTGCTTATGCTTCCTAAATGATGAAATTGAAAGCATTGTCACCATGCCTGGCCACACCAGCTCTCTTTACTTTTTATTTTCAGAATCAAGACTGGCCTTGTACTCACTATGTAGCCCAAGCTGGCCTGGATCTTTATTTAGATCCTTTTGTAGCCTCCTTAGTAGCTGTGATTGCAGGCTTGGCCTGTATCAACCCCCAGGACTAGCAAGAGCTCTCTCTCTCTCTCTCTCTCTCTGTCTCTCTCTCTGTCTGTCTCCCTCCACAAAGTTGGCCAGTGCCAGTGCTGGAGATTAAACCTAGGGCCTTGTGTTACGCTAACACGAAACTATCTATACTCCATGTTATGATAAAGCTCATGGGGAGCCTTGGCGGATTCCATGGCAGGCGGGGGTGACTGAGGCGAGGGACAAACATGCCAGGCAGAGAGAGCTTAAGTGAGAAGTTTTATTAGAAAGGGGAGGGAGGGGGAAGGAAGGAGAAAAGAGGTAAAGTCACAGAGACACAAAGACAGAGAGAGGACAGAAGAGAGAGACAGGAAAAGCCCTGTCTGTCCCAGGGGAACAGTGGAAAAGAGAGAGGGAAAGAGAGGACATAAGTGGGTGGGGTCTTTCTTTTAAAGGGGTCCTTTGCACCTACAGACTAGTAGCCATGGAAACCTGGGCTGAGCAGGGAACTGCTGGAGTGCATTCTGTCAGGTGACAGGGACAGGCCAGCATAATGCCTGAATCCTTACACTCCAGCCTGAAGATCCTGAGTAGTTGCTTTGTGTGTGTGTGTGTGTGTGTGTGTGTGTGTGTGTGTGTGTGTGTGTGTGTGTGTTTGGGTATGTTTGGGTACAGGTGCACATATGTGTGCATGAATGTAGAGGCCAGAGGCCAATGCTTGATGTCTTCCTCTCCACCTATTTTTTTGTTGTTTTTTGTTTGTTTGTTTGTTTTGTTTTTTGAGACAGGGTTTCTCTGTGGCTTTGGATCCTGTCCTGGAACTCGCTCTGGAGACCAGGCTGGTCTCGAACTCACAGAGATCCACCTGCCTCTGCCTCCCGAGTGCTGGGATTAAAGGAGTACACCACCAATGCCCGGCAAAAGATTTATTTATTATGTATACAGTATTCTATCTGCATGTGTCCCTGCATGCCAGAAGAGGCAACCAGATCTCATTGCAGATGGTTGTGAGCCACCATGTGGGTATTGGGAATTGAACTCAGGACCTCTGGAGGAACAGCCAGAGCTCTTAACCTCTGAGCCATCTCTCAGCCCCCCACCTTATTTTTTAGAGGGTCTCTCACTGAACCCAGAGCTCACTCACTGATTCAGTTGGTCTGGCTGGCAATGAGCTCCAGCCCTCCACCTCTCTGCACCCCTGCCCCAGCACTGTGGCTATAGGCCCAGCTTTTACACTGTGCTGGGGACTCAAGCTTGAGTCCTCCTGCTTGTGTCTAGGGACTGAGCTGTCTCCCCAGTTTGGTTGTTGTTTTGATACAAGGTCTCACACTATGTCCCATTGTACTGGGTGGTTTTGTGTGTCAACTTGACACAAGCTATGAAGTCTTCAGAGGAAGGAACCTCAGCTGAGGAAATACATCCTTGCAACCCAGCTGTAAGGCATTTTCTCAGTTAGTGATCAATGGGGGAGGGCTCAGCCCATGGTGGGAGGTGCCATCCCTGGTCCTGGGTTCTGTGAGAAGTTGGGTTGAGCAAGCCAGGGGAAGCAAGCCAGTAAGCAGCTCCCCTCCATAACTCAGCATCCGCTCCTGCCTCTGGGATCTTGCACTGTTTTCACTTCCTGTCCTGGCTTCCTTCGGTGATGAACAGCAATGCTGAATCGTAAGCCTAATAAATCCTTCCCTCCCCCAACATGCTCTTCGGTCATGGTGTTTCATCACGTCAATAGAAACCCTAAGACACCCATGCTGGCTTAGAACCTACTATTTACAGCTCAGGCTGAACTCAAACTTGAGGCAATCTCCTCTAAGTCAGCGTTCCAAACTCTGGGTATGGTAGTTTGAATAGGTATGGCCCCCACAGACTCCTGTGTTTGAATGCATGGCCCACAGGGAGTGGCACTATTAGTAGGTGTGGCCTTGTTGGAGGAAGCGTGTCACTGTGGAGGCAGGCTTTGAGGTATCATATATGCTCGAGCCTCACCCAGCAGACTGGTTCTGCTGTCTTGAGGATCAAGATGTCGGACTCTCAGCTCCTTCTCCAGCACCGTGTCTGCCTGCACACCGCCATGTCCCACCACGATGACAATGGACTAAACCTCTGAAAGTATAAGCCAGCCCCAATTAAATATCTTCCTTTAAAACAGTTGTCATGGTCACGGTGCCTCTTCTCAGCAATAGAAACCCTAACTAAGACACTGGGATCATAGACATGAGCCACCACACCCAGCTTAACCCAAGACCTTCTGTTCAGAAAAGGCATCTGGAGCCGCCAACACTCTTCTCTCGGCTCTCCGGTCTAAACCATCCCGGTCGGTCTGTCTCCACACACTCCATGTTACAATTCACAGAAAGATTTTCAAGGAGCCACAGAAGCAGAGCTGCATTCTGGTGGCTGTGGTGCCCTTCACAGGTTTCTGGACATCTCAATGCACGTTCATCTGACCCTGGGGATAACCCGTAAGGTTGGCGAGAGGATGACTATTAGCCACAGTTAGGAAATCTCTCATGAGGAAAGTAACATCTGGAGCTCGACGAGGATCCATGCTTCCGGCCCTGGCTAGCCTGGAACTCAGCATGTAGACCAGACTGAACCCCAATTCCCAGAAACCCACCTGCCACTGCTGGAATTAAAGGTGTGTGCTATATCCGCCCACTCCCCAGTTTACCAGTTTTATTAACTGGGAAGGCACCGATAAGTTCATTTTAAATCCTGTTCTTCCTATTTCCTGAGATTTTACATGATGTTTTTCTGGTCTTACTGCACCCCACCTGAGAGATCAGGCTACAGTTTGTGTCTGTCAGAGTTCTCCACAGTAGTTATACACACATACACACACAAGTGTAACTTTTTAAAAAAGAAAAAAAGTAATGTGAGTACTTCTTTAGAATATGTGCAACATCTATTTGGAATTCTTTTGAACCAGCAATTAATCAAAAGCTTTAGTTAAACCTTTGTCACTAGCCATCAAATAATAAACTATTTGGTAGTTGTCAAAGCCCAGTAGGACTAATTCAAATCATAATGGGAGTCTAGGGTGACCTCTTGTGGTGGAATTTCGTTGTAGCCAGCCAGCGCCCCTCCCCCGTCAAGCCAAGTCATCCCTAATTAGTCCTAGAGTTCTCTTTCACACAGAAGTCCCCAACCTCAACCAGCCTCATAAACTTTTGCCAAAATCAAAAGACACTCTGGGAGCGCAGCTACTGTCATCTAATAAGTAGAGGCTAGAGACATTGCTGAGCTCCCTGCAGTGTTTAGGACAGGCCCAACGAGGGATCACATGACTCTATCAAAAGCTCTGAGGTTTAAAATCTGAGGGCAAGAGCTGTGAAAGTTATAATTAAACAAAACAAAACAAAACCAACAAACAAACAAACAAAAAAAAAAACCCGGCTATAATGGGGACGACAAAAATTTCTGGTTTTGGGAACTGAGAGATACATTTACTTTTATTTATTTAGGATTTTAAAAAAAAAACAGGTTTTGCTTACTTTGTTTTGTTTGAGTCAGGGCTGCCTTGGATTTTACTATGTAGCTCAGGTTAGCCTTGAACTCTTAGCAATCTTGCCTCAGCTTCCCAAGTGCTGAGATTACAGGTGTGGGTTATCTTGCTGTGGCTTAAACAAACAAACAAAAAAAAGTAAACAAAACAAACACATCCTTTTTTTATTTTGTGCATTGGGGTGCTGTGCACACATGCCAGAGTCCCTGTGGAGATCAGAGGATAGCTTGTAAAGTCAGCTCTCCTCCACCAGGTGGATTCTGGGAATCAAACTCTGGTCCTCACCTTGACACCAAGAATCTTTACCTCTGAGTCATATTGCCCAGCTCTCACCCACTCCCACAGCCACTTTTTTTTTTTTTTTTTTTTTTCAGCTTTTCGAGACAGGGTTTTCTGTGTAGCTTTGGAAGCTGTCCTGGAACTCGATCTGTAGACCAGGCTGGCTTCGAACTTCAGAGATTCACTTGCCTCTGCCTCCCGAGTGCTGGGATTTAACAGCATGTGCCACCGCTGCCTGGCTAACCTGGCCACATTTTACTAAAACCTCATAAAATGTTTTAAAGTTCATCTAATTATTAGAGCTAGGTTTTTATTAGCTTATGCTACTTTCACTGATGATAGTCCTAAAAGTGTGAAGCCCTAGGCAAAGGGTTATCTAGAGATCATTTTCACTGTAAGATATAGAGAGAAAGTGGGAGCATAGTTCTGAGACCACAACTACAATGGCCTAGTATACATGAGGCGCTAGGTCTGGTCCCCAGCAAGGAGGACAATGGCAATGTATTAGGTCTCTGGGGTCTCCATAAAAAAAACATGTGGAACTGGAATTTTTGTGTAATATCTGTTGCTTTTGGGAGCAGCATTATCTACCTCTTAAGTGGGTGCTGGGGACCATTCCTACGGCCTTTTAATTAATCGGGGTGCTGGGTTCAGACTCTGGTTCTCATACTTGCCTCCCAAGCACTGTATCAACTGAGCCATCTCTCTAGCCCCACAGGGTAACTTTCTTCCTTTCTTTTTGTTTGTTTTTCGAGACAGGGTTTCTCTGTGGCTTTGGAGGCTATGTTGGAACTAGCTCTTGTAGACCAGGCTGGTCTCAAACTCACAGAGATCTACCTGCCTCTGCCTCCCGAGTGCTGGGATTAAAGGCGTGTGCCACCAACACCCGGGGACCCACAGGGTAACTTTCAAGCAGGGGACTGATGACCATGTACTTCCTGGGCCGTGTCACCCATGGAAGAGATGCACAAAGGCCTCAGGACAGAGTGTGTGCAGAAGCAAGGTGATAATAAGGCCCAGAAGAAAATCAAAGGAGGGATTATTTAAAAATTTTATTTATGTAGGGCGGTGGTGGTGCACACCTTTAGTACCAGCACTTGGGAGGAGAGGCAGGAGGATCTCTGTGAGTTTGAGGCCAGCTGGTCTATAGAGTGAGTTCCAGGACAGCCAGGGCTACAGAGAGACCCTGTCCCAAAAACTAAAAAAAAAAAAAAAAAAAAAAAAAAAACTAAAAATAAAAATGTGTGTGTGTGTGTGTGTGTGTGTGTGTGTGTGTGTGTGTATGAGAGAGAGAGAGAGAGAGAGAGAGAGGCCATAAGAAGGCACTGGATCCCCTGAAGCCGGTGATAAAGGCTGTTGTTAGCTACCTCTTGGAGGGTTTTGGTTAGAGAAGAGACACAATATGACTTTGTGTTTTTTGATTTCTCCTTTTTTGTGGCTTTCTTCGGTTTGTTTCTGTGAGCCAAGTCTCATTATACAGCCCAGACTGCTGTAGAGCTCACAACTCGACCCTCCTGCCTTAGTCTTCCGGTGCTGGGATTGTGTGCACCAACACATCCAGATGGCTCCTTTCTTCCTTCGTTTCTTTTCCCTTAGGGTCCCTATATAGACCAGGCTGGCCTTGAACTCACAGAGAACCACTGGCCTCTCTGTCCAAAGTTCTGAGGTGATAAGGTTGTACACTTTTTGTTGTTGTTTTTTAAGGTTTGTTTATTTTTATTTGTTGGCCTGTTTGCATGCACTATCTACAGAGGCCAGAAGAGAGCACTAGGTGCCCCAGAACTGGAGTTACAGATGCTCATGAGCAGCCATTGTAGGTGCTGGGAACTAAACCTGGTCCTCTAGAAGAGCAGCCAGTGTTGTCAGCTGCTGAGCCATCTCTCCAGCCCCTGGGCTATGCTTTTTTGTTTTTCTTTAATTTTGTTTGTTTGTTTGTTTGTTTGTTTGCTGCTGTGTGACATAGCACTCACAAAAATCCGACAGCCTCTGCCTCCCAAGTGAGGGCGTCAAAGGTTTGGATCACCCCTGCCCAGATTTGTTTTTAGATTGGTTTATTTTGTGAGTGTGAGTATTTTGCCTGCATGTATGTCTGTGCACATATGAGTGGTTGATGCCCACACTCTTTCAATGGTAATTGTGAGATGCCATGTGGATGCTGGGAAATGGACCCAGGTCCTCTGCAAGAGGAGCAAGAGCTCTTAACCACTGAGCCAACTGGGCTGCTTGGGCAGCCGCCTTAAGGACAGACTGTGAAGGGAAGAAGCTGGGGAGATTCTGAGTAATGCAGGAAGGAAATGGTTTGGGGTGATGTCAGACTGTGGCATTGAAGGAAATGAATAATATGATTTGCTGGGCTGGGTGGTGCAGGCCTGTAATCCCAGCTGCTTGGATGTCTGAGGGGAAAAGGTTCATGAGTTCAAGGCCAACCTGTACAATTTAGCAAAACCCAGGCTAGGTAAGAAATTTGTTTGTTTGATGCTTTAGACTTATTTAATTTTGCATATATGGGTATTTGGCTAGCTGGAGTTGAAAGTGGTTGTGAGCCACCATGTGGGTGCTGGGAACAGAACCTGGGTCCTCTGCAAGAGCAACAAGTGCTCTCAACAGCTAAGCCAGCTCTCCCTCCCCCCTCTGTGTGTGTGTGTGTGTGTGTGTGTGTGTGTGTGTGTGTGTGTGTGTGTCTGTCTGTCTGTCTGTCTGTCTGTCTGTCTGTCTGTCTGTCTCTGTGTTACAGAACAGCTGGGATTATGGTCAGTGGTGGAATCCTTGCCTAGTGTGTGATAGGCTGTAGGTTTAATCCTCAGTACGGCCTCCAAAAAGTCATTTAATCCATATATGCCGGGATATGCCTGTAAGCTCAGCACTGAGGAGGGAGGGCAGGAGGATTGCTTACAAAGTCCAGGGCAACTGATCAGTATAGCAAGTGCCAGGTCAGTGAGCACAACTTAGTGAGACCCAGTTTCTAAAAGAAATGGAGTTGAATGGGGCTTGGAAAATAGTTCAGTGGGTGAAGCATTTGTTGTACAGTGTGAAAACTGTGTTTGAGCTTCCAGAACCCATGGAAAGTCAGGGTAGTTCACATTTGTAATCCCATTGCCCCAGTGTCAGACAATACACAGACACTGGAGAATACCCCAAGATCACCAGCCAGCCAGCTATTCTGTGGTATGTAGTGGTGAACAACAAAGAGACTTTGTCTCAAACCAGGGGGAAGGTACATGAGGTTGTCTTCTGACCTCTACACACACTGTGAAGAACATACACACACGTGTGCATGTATACACACACACACACACACACACACACACACACACACACACACACACACACACAGTCATTTAAACTGGATGAATATCAATTTTCAATAATCACTTCTATACCAACCTCACTCAATGGTTCTGCACAATTCACAAATCCATTCACCCAGAGAATTGCATCACTCCTATAACAAAGCCATTTCAAAAGTGGAGAATTAAAAAGTGCGAAGGAGGTCAAGAATGTGGATCAGACAAGCTAAAGCCTTCCTTCCATACAGAAAGACCTCAAAGCCACCTGCAATGCTTGGAGAAGGCTGGGTGCTCTGAGGGCTGAGAAATGGCTCCAACAGGAAACATTGTGTCCCTCCTGCAGCCTCCCATGGGAGGACAAACCATCTGAAGTTGCTTAGGACATTCACAAAATGAAACACCCTGATCAACAAAGAGTTCAAGGTTAAAACCAAGTGTGTACAACACAGATGTTTTACTTAGAGAATTCTCTGCCATTCCTAAGACAGCTTCCTATATATTAGCTAACATAACCCATGCTTTTCAGCTAGGGTTTAGTCTTTAGTCCCAGCACTCTGGAGACAGAAGCAGGTGAATCTTTGTGAGTTCAAGGCTAGCCTAGTCAGAGTCAGTTCCAATGAGAGCTTTTTTTAATCCCCCCCAAAACAGAGTTTTTCTGTGTAGCAGAACCTGTTTGCAGACCACGCTGGCCTTGAACTCAGAGATCTGCCTTCCTATGTCTTCCCAGTGCTGGGATTAAAAAGCAGGGGCCATGACACCCAGTTTGAGATCTTTCTTTAAAAAAAAAAAAAATCCAGCAGGGCGTTGGTGGCGCACGCCTTTAATCCCAGCACTCGGGAGGCAGAGGCAGGCGGATCTCTGTGAGTTCAAGGCCAGCCTGGTCTCCAGAGTGAGTGCCAGGATAGGCTCCAAAGCTACACAGAGAAACCCTGTCTCGAAAAGAAAAAAAAAGAAAGAAAAAGAAAAAAAAAATCCCACTTGGGAGGCAGAGGCAGGCGGATCTCTGTGAGTTTGAGACCAGCCTGGTCTACAAGAGCGAGTTCCAGGACAGCCTCCAAATCCACAGAGAAACCCTGACTCGAAAACAAAACAAAACAAAACAAAAAAAATCCTTGCCTTTCTACCTTGATTACCTTAATATGGGAACGAGAACAGTACTAGACACAGGCTGTGGTCTCACAACCATAATCCTAGTACTCAGGAAGCAGAGGCAGGAAGCTCCTAAGCATAAAATCAGGTGACTACATATCAAGACCCGTCGATTAGGACTTGTCTCAGGGCTGGAGAGATGATGGCTCAGTGGTGAAGACCACTTCCTGCTCTTCCAGAGGACGGGAGTTCAGTTCCCAACGCACTGCAGGACCACCTCCAGGGGATCTTATGGCTTCTTCTGGCATCCTCAAGCACACACACACACACACACACACACACACACACACACACACACACACTAATATGTCTTTTGTTGTTGTTGTTGTTGTTGTTGGCTGTCCTGGAACTCACTTTGTAGACCAGGGTGGCCTCGAACTCACAGAGATCCGACTGCCCTGGCCTCCCACATTGGGATTAAAGGAGTGTGCCACCACTGCCCCATATTAATTCTTTTTAAAATTAAATTACCATTTGTGTGTATGTCTGGTGTGTGTGTGTGTGTGTGTGTGTGTGTGTGTGTGTGTGTCTGATGTGTATATATCTGGTATTTGTGTTAGAGAAAGATTTTGTGGAGTCACTCTCTCCTTCTACCTTTATGTGGGTTCCAGGGACCAAACATGGGTTGCCAAGTTTGTTCAGTGAGTATCTTTACCCAATGAGCCATCTCAATGGTCCTCACATTTTCTTCAATGTGTAGTGACACAGGACCAATTTGTTCTTGGTCTCTAGGAAGGCTGAAGTAGCCATATTTGATGCCTCTCCCTTGTCTAAGGATTTGAACCTACTGTCTGCCTGGCATGGTAGCACATGCTAGTAACCCCGGCACTGGGGAGGCTGAGGCAGGAAGATCATGAGTTTGAGGCCAGCCTAAAACGCAAGGTGGGACCTTGTCTCAAAATCTCAAAACAGAAAACCTATGAAACACATTGGATTGGGCTGCAGAGTTGTTTCAGCGGTTAAGAGCACTGACTGTTCTTCCAGATATCCTGAGTTCAAATCCCAGCAATCACAGATGGCTCACAACCATCTGTGATGAGATCTGGCGCCCTCTTCTGGCCTGTAGGCATACATGCAGGCAGAACACTGTATACATAATAAATAAAATCTTTTTTTAAAAAAAACTATTGGCTTCTGTAGGGGGAGTTTTTCATTGGGACGACGGGCTAGCTCCTAAATAACCACACAGAGACTTAATATTAATTATAAATGTTCAGCCAATAGCTTAGGTTTGTTTTTAGTTAGCTCTTGTAACGTAAATTAACCCATTTCTATTCATCTATGTGCTGCCTCAGGCTCTTTTACCTCATCCTGCTTACTCTGCATCTCATGGTGCCTCCTCCTGACTCCTGAGACTCCACCTTTCTTCCTCCCAGCATTCTCTCTACCCCCAAAATCTTGTCAATCAGCTTTTTATTAACAATGAGAGCAACACATCTTCACAGTGTACAGAAGGATTATTCCACAGCAGGCTTCTAGGCTTCTTCTAGGCCACGTGGAAGGGTGAGTACAGTGGTTACTTAGTGATGGTTTACCCACTGGCTTACTGGGTTGGCCAATGTCAGGCAGACCTGGGCCAATCTGAGCAGAATTGGATTTATAACCTTGCTCAGTCTCTATAACTTGAGTCTTTAAAAAAATAAAACAATCAGGGTGGTGGAGGAGCATGCCTTTAAATCCCAGCACTCAGGAGGCAAGGCAGAGGCAGACAGAGCTAGTGCCAGGACAGCCTCTAAAGCCACAGAGAAACCCTGTCTCAAAAAAACCCCAAAAGCCAGGCATTGGTGGCGCACGCCTTTAATCCCAGCACTCGGGAGGCAGAGGCAGGCGGATCTCTGTGAGTTCGAGGCCAGCCTGGTCTCCAGAGTGAGTGCCAGGATAGGCTCCAAAGCTACACAGAGAAACCCTGTCTTGAAAACAAACAAACAAACAAAAAACAAAACAAAACAAAACACAAAAACCCAATAAATAAATAAGTAAATCAAGCTGGTGGTGGTGGCACATGCCTTTAATCCCAGCACTTGGTGGGAAGAAGCAGCTGATCTCTGAGTTCCAGGACAGCCTGGTCTACAAAGTGAGTTCCAGGACAGCCAAGTTTACAAAAAGAAACTCTGTCTCAAAAACAGAGAGAGAGAGAGAGAGAGAGAGAGAGAGAGAGAGAGAGAGAGAAGGAAGGCAAGAAGAAAGAAAACAACAACAGAAACAGTATGTAGTTGTGGTGGTTTGAATGAGAAGGGCTCCTATAGGCTCATATATTTGAATGTTTGATCACCAGTTGACAGACTATTTAGGGAGGATTAGGAGGTGTGGCCTTGGAGTAGGTGTGTCATTGTCGGTGGGCTTTGAGGTTTCAAAATCCCATGCCAGGCCCAGTCTCTCTCTCTTGTGATCAGATGTGCTCTAAGATATGCTCCACGGTCATGCCTGCCTTCCTATGTTCATTCTCTCTACCATAATGGTCATGCAACTCACGGGCTGAAACTGAAAGTGAGCCTTGTGAGTTGCCTTGGTATCATGGGGTCTCTTCACAGCAACAGAACAGTGACTAAGGGCAGTAGTACTGCATGAAATTGTGTGTTATCCTTATCCTAGTGCACAGGACCCATGCTCATCTTCTCTAAACAAATTTAGGAACTGCAGCACTACAATTTTTTTCTGTGTATGTGGTATGTATGTGTGTATGCATGTTCATTTGTATGTGAATGCACACTGCACTATTGAATTTTTTGTTTTTTCTATTATCTGCCTATTTAGATTTTATTCATTTTTATTTTACGTATGTAAGTGTTTACTTAAATATATGTCTGTGTACCATGTGCACACCCACAGAGATCAAACAGGGTGTTGGATCCCCTGGCATTGGAGTCACAGACAGTTGTAAGCTACTGTGAGCTGGAAATTGAACCCTGCTCTTCCTGAAGAGCAGCCAGTGCTGTGTTATTTTTATTTATTTATTAAGCATACAGTGTTTTGTCTGCATGTATGCTTGCACACCAGAAGAGGGCACCAGATCTCATTACAGATGGTTGAGGGCCACCATGTGGTTGCTGGGAATTGAACTCAGGACCTCTGGAAGACCAGCTAGTGTTCTTTTTCTCTTTTTCTTTTTTCTCTCTCTTCTTTTCTCTTCTTTCTTTTTAGACAGGGTTTCTCTGTATTTCTTTGGAGGAACTCACTCTGTAGACCAGGCTGGCCTCAAACTCACAGAGATCCTCCTGCCTCTGCCTCCTGGGTGCTGGGATTAAAGGCATGCCCAGCTAGTGTTCTTAACGACTGAGGCATCTCTCTAGCCCCTAGCCAATGCTCTCTTAACCACTGAGCCATCTCTCCAGCCCCTCTACTTGAAATTTTTTTAAAGATTTTATTTATTTATTATGTATACAACATTCTGCTTCCATGTATATCTGCACACCAGAAGAGGGCACCAGATCTCATAATGGATGGTTGTGAGCCACCATGTGGCTGCTGGGAATTGAACTGGAAGAGCAGTCAGTGCTCTTAACCTCTGAGCCATCTCTCCAGCCCTCTACTTGAAATTTTAAGGAGCATCTATCACATACTTAATAATCATTTAGTTGAGGGAAGATGGAAATGGTAGAAATGGTAAGACCAATTTCCTCATAAGATCAGTATAATAAAAGTTGTGTGTGTGTGTGTGTGTGTGTGTGTGTGTGTGTGTGTGTGTGTGTGTGGTGTGTGTGTGAAATTTTCTCTTACCCCCAGACTAGTGGGTTCCTAAAAGAAGTTTCAATTGAAGGAAACTTTTAAAAAATTAAGCTATCTATAGTTTATAACAATATGGTTTTTTAAAAAATATTTTTAAACAAAAATTAAATTGTTCGAGAGCTTTCAAGTGACTTAGGGAATGTAGGCTCCTGGGCCATTTCCTCTCAAAGAAGGTAAGCAAGTTCCTCATTCTTTCACACCAACTCAGCTCCACACAACTCCAGATCTGTTCACTTTGCACTGCCACACCCACAAACCACAGATATCAGCGTTTCAAATCTCCTTGTGATGGGTGTGAGATGGCTTTCTACACTGTGGGCAATGAACCTTTGTAGCCTTCAACTTTATAGGAGGTTGGCTATGACAGTGACAGAACAACTGCTATCTGGTATATCTAGTTTCTCGGCACAGAAAAGAAACAACTAATGAGAGAGAATACCATGAGCAGTCCCTCTTAAAACTCCTGCTCCAGTGGTACCCCAATCACTTCTGCCTAGATTTCTCTAGAAGGAGGTAGGTCATGACCTCTGCCAGATCAAAGGTGAAGACAACACAGATTTCCTATAGCAGACACATGGAAACCCACAATCTAGCAACCTTGGAGTGGCAAGGTGGCTCAGCCAATAGAGGTGCTGGCTGCCAAGTCAGATGACCTGAGTTGACCTCTGAACTACATTGCAAGAGGAGAACTGAATCCTGAAAGCTGTTGCTTCTGCTAGTGTGATGGTTAAAGCTGTTGTCTTGATAGGATCTCCCAGAGATAAGCTGCTGGGCGTGTGTGGAGATTATCTGGATTCCGTTTATTAGGGTAGGAAAATTTACCCTGAATGTGTTGTTCTAGCCTGTGAGATGGTGCCCTGGACTGAATGAAACACAGAAGGTGAATCAAGCAGAAGAATTCCCCAACCTGTTTCCTGACTGTGGATACAATGAGACCAACTACCTTCATTCCTGCTGCCATGTCCCCATTGCCAATGCACCCTCAAACTCAGAGCCCAAACAAGACCTTCTTTCCTCTCACTTTTACCAGATACTTTAAAAAACATTTGCCAGGCGTTGGTGCTGCACCCTTTAGTCCCAGCACTCGGGAGGCAGAGGCAGGTGGATCTCTGTGAATTCAAGTCCAGCCTGGTCTACAGAGCGAGTTCCAGGACAGGCTCCAAAGCTACACAGAGATACCCTATTTTAAAATCAAACAAAACAACAACAAAATATTTTATTACATTTATTAATATTGTCTGTGCATGGAGGTCAGAGGACAACTTTCAGGAATTGGTTTTCTCCTTCCACCATGTGTGTCTCCATGATTGAGCTCCTATTGTCAGTGTTGGCAACAGACAGGTGCCTTTATCTGCTGAGCTACCATGCAGGCCCCTAGCAGGTATTTTTTTGTAGCAAAACCAAAAAAGTAACCAGTAGTTATTTTTTTACAAAAAAAAAAAAGTGTGTGTGTGTGTGTGTGTGTGTGTGTGTGTGTGTGTGTGTGTGTGTGTGTGTGTAAGTTCTCTATAGAGCTCATGCTGGCCTTGAACTTGCAAACCTTCCTGCACTTGCCTCCTAAACACTAGAACTACAAGCCTGTGCTCAAGAGATCTGCTGATGCAGCCAGGCAGTGGTGGTACATGCCTTTGATCCCAGTACTTGGAGGCAGTGGCAGAAAGATCTCTGAGTTCGAGGCTAGCCTGGTCTACAGAGTGAGTTCCAGAACAGGCTCCAAAGCTACAGAGAAACCCTGTCTTGAAAAACAAAAAAATAGATCTGCTGATGTATTTAAAATCATTAAAAAGCAGTACAATATGTGACTATACCACACATTTCAGGGAATGATGGGGGAAGTCCTTCTGTATATGTTTCTCTTATTGGTTGATGAATAAAACACTGATTGGCCAATAGCCATCCAGGAATCGTAGGCGGGGCTACCAGATGAGAAGGCAGAGGGAGGCCATGTAGAGGCCAAGAAGATAGGATGCACCAGGTATTCTCTGATAAGATAAGGCCAGGTAGAAATACATAGATAAGTAGTTATGGGTTAATAATTAAGAGAGATCTAGTCAGCCAGGTGGTGATGACACACACCTTTAATCCCAGCACTCGGGGAGGCAGAGGCAGGCGAATCTCTGTGAGTTCGAGGCCAGCCTGGTCTCCAGAGCTTGTGGCAGGATAGGCTCCAAAGCTACACAGAGAAACCCTGTCTTGAAAAACAAAACAAAACAAAACAAAACGAGCGCTAGCCAGTAAGAAGCACTAGCTATTGGCCAGCAGTTTAATAATTAATATGTCTCTGTGTGCTTATTTGGGGCTGAAGGATGGCGAGACCTGGCAGGACAGAAACTTTAGTCTTTAAGGGAAAATGGCCAAGGTTCAGCTGTTAGTATTCAGCCATCTGTACTGCCCTGCCCTGTCGGGATGCACCTCAGCTACAGCCACTAAGAGCAAGCCCCCCTGTGCACATTCCCTATGTTCCCTTATAAAAGGCTGGCCTTGTCCCTCCCCCCTTTCTTTTCTGTTACTCGTCCCCAGAGACCGATCTCCACTCCCTTCTCTCTGTTCCCTTTTCTGCCCTCCTTCTCTCTCCTCTTCCAATAAACCTCCCATGTGAGCCCAGTTGTATGGTGTGACTTCTTCCTGGCCATTTTTAAAATTACAACATCAGCATCATGGAACAATTCATCATAGGAAGAAGTGACAAACTCAGAATGGTACTGGGACCTCATTTACTCTGGGTTCCAGTTAATTAATCACACTAACAAGACTATAAAATGGCAAGGATATCAGGCAATTAAAACAATAACAGGCCAATGCTTCATATTGGGTTAGAAGCTCTGAGGAAGAAAAGAGGAAAGCAAAAATTCAGGTTAGTGGGCATGGTGGTATATTACTGTTGTCCCATCACTTTACAGGGTGGTACTGGGAGGAGGGTTAGGAGTTCACAGATAAGCATGGGCTATATGAGACCTTGCCTCAACAAAATTATAACTAATTAATATAGCCAGGCGGTGGTTGTGGTGGTGCTCACCTTTAATCCCAGCACTTGGGAAGTAGAGGCAGACAGATCTCTGAGCTTGAGGTCATGATAGCCAAGGCTACACAAAGAAACCCTGTCTCGAATTTCTCCCCATCCCACCCTCCCAAAAAAAGAAAGAAAGGTGAGAGAACTCCTGAAACAAAAATATTATGCCATAGGGGAGTGTTCTGTAAGATCCAGAGGTGTTCTAGGCATGGACTCCATATTTGGTGATGAGAGGTTAGATTTCCGGCCAGTACAGGAGTGGCTTTGCTCTGGTTTAACGATTACAGCCTTTAAAGTTAAGCAAAAACCAAACCCCAGTGGGTCTCTCTCTACCTTGCTCTAAGTACTGATGTGAATATCTCTTTCCAAGGTTCCTAGTTAAACAGTAACAACTGGGGCTAGAGAGATGGCTCAGTGGTTAAGAACACTTGTTGCTATTGTGGAGAACTTGGGTTCAGTTTGCAGCACCCCCATGGCAACTCACAACTCTGGTTCCAGGGGATCTGATGCCCTCTTCTGACCTCTTTGAATACCAGGAACTCACATGGTACACTTATATACATGAGGAAAAACACTAATACAAATAGAATGAATAAATCTAAAAAACTATCATGTTTCGACAAAAGTTCCTGACCTTGCCTGGGGTATTTTTTTAGATATACAAAGAATTAATTTATTGGTTCATTGAAACTTAATTCACTTAGCATATAATTCCAGACAGTTTATTTGTTTATAGACAACATTATACAATGTAGTGAAGGCTGCACTAACCTAGTGATCACTACATAGCTCAGGTTAGTCTCAAATTTATTATTCTTCTGCCTTAGCCTTCAGTAGTGCAGAAATGACAGGCATATGCTAGCACACCTGGCAAAAATATAATGATTGTTTGTTTGCTTGTTTGTAGAGACATTCTCTCTCTCTCTCTCTCTCTCTCTCTCTATATATATATATATATATATATATATATATATATATGTATATTGTCTCTCTCTATATATATATTGAGACAGGGTTTCTCTGTGTAGCTTTGGAGGCTGTCCTGGAACTAGCTCTTGTAGACCAGGCTGATCTTGAACTCAGAGATTCACCTGCCTCTGCCTCCCAAGTGCTGGGATTAAAGGCAAGAGCCACCACCTAGATCTCTATAGTTGTATTAAGACTCCAAAAGTTCATAGTCTTAACATAAATTGATAAAATCATGACAAGCTATTAACCCAGCAGAATACCACTGCTATGTGAGTAGACCACCTTTTCTGCAATGTGGATTTCAGCACAGATTACAAACAGTGGGAATGCTAATGTGTCCAAAACGTATCTTTTCACAAACTCAAAGAATTCTTGTAATTTCCCGGGAGTCAACTCGGATTCACCTGGAACAGGTCAGATGCACCCCTAATTACCAGGATCTAAACAACCTAAGCCTCCCCACTTTCCCCTGGTCTTGACACTGCCCTCTTTCAATTACCAGAACCTAAGAAAAAAAAAATTCCCCTAAACTTAACCTTGTCCTCTGCTCTGCCAGCACCTTGCCAGGTCCAAGAGGCGCAGGACAGTTTCATAGAGCCTCGACAGTGGTGAGGCAACCACCTGCTCCAGGACCTGGCCAGCTCCCTGGTTTTCTTACTCTCCACCCCCCACCCCCCGCCCGTTTTTGATGCTCACTCATCAGCAGTAAGCAGTCTTGAGAACTCAGAGCCCTCTTTCCCCTAACCTGCCAGGCTAACTCCTCACCTTTTTAAATAAACAAATAAGGGAGGAATGTTAGCATCCAGACACACCTGGCTCTGCCCCTTGGGGACCCAGCAGAGTGTGCCACCCCTGTTCACATGGCAGGCAGGCAGTACCCTGGCCTGCTGTATGGTCCCTTTAAAAAGCAGAACTCTGCCTACTCCCTTCTCTTCTTTGTCCTATTCCATCTCTGTCCATCCTTCTTCCTTCCACTCTCTCTTTCTCTCTCCCCTTTATTCCTTCCGTTCCCCCACTCTCTTCTCTTCCCCCAACAAAACTTCCCATGTAAGCTGTCTGCATGGTGTTTTGGTTCCTCACCCACCATGGGGCTTCCCACCAAGGTCCCTCTTGCACCATACTATATCAGCTGGTAAACTTAATTATTTTTATTTTATTGTTAATTTAAAATATACTTACACCTATCTTATTTATTTATTTATTTATTTATTTATTTATTTTTGGTTTTTCGAGACAGGGTTTCTCTGTGTAGCTTTGGAGCCTAGCCTGGCACTTGCTCTGTAGACCAAGCTAGCCTCGAACTCACAGAGATCCACCTGCCTCTGCCTCCCGAGTGCTGGGATTAAAGGTGTGCACCACCAACGCCAACGCCCGGCTTATATTATTTGTTTATTCATTTGTTTGAGAAAGAATTTCCCTTTGCGGCTGGGCAGTTGTGGCTCACGCCTTTAGTCTCAGCACTGGGGAGACAGAGGCAGGCAGATTTCTGAGAGTTTGAGACCAGCCTGGTCTACAAGAGCTAGTTCCAGGACAGCCTCCAAAGCCACAGAGAAACCCTGTCTCAAAAACAAAACAACAACAAAAAAAACAAAAACAAAGGTGGGGGGTGGCTGGAGAGATGTCTCAAAGGTTAAGAGCACTGACTGCTCTTTCAGAGGACCTGGGTTCAAGTCCCAGCAACCACATGGTAGTTCACAACTGTCTGTAATTCCAGTTCCGGGGATCTGATACCTTCACACCAACGCACATTAAAAAAAAAAAAAAAAAAAAAAAAAAAAAAAAAGAATCTCCCTGTGTGACTCAAATTGATCTGGAACTTCCAATGTTGACCATGCTGGCTTCAGACTCACCTTGTAACTCATACTGGCCTCAAGCTGGTAGCAATCCTCCTGCTTCAGACATCTGGAATGCCAGGGTTACGTGTGGGAGCCACACTCCCAGTTTCTGCCCTTTTATATTTTTTTCTTGTTTTATTTAATTTTTTGAGAGAGTTCCTCTGTGTAACCTTAGCTGTCCCGGAATGCGCTTTGTAGGCCAGGCTGGCCTCGAACTCAGAGAGCTGCTTGCCTCTGCCTCCCCAGTGCTGAGACTAGAGTCATGTGCCATTATGTCTGGCAACTTCTATCCTTCTTTAATGAAGTATTAATAGGAGATGCCTGTGTTTGCAGGCTTTCTGAGGGCTAAAGACTAACTGGTTTTACCTGCTCCAGGATTCGACAGGCCTGGCACTCATTGTGTTTGCTTTCTTCTTTTAGACTGTTTGGTAGTCCTGGGGATTGAATCCAGGGCCTCCCACATGCTGGACTAGCCTTCTACCACTCTGTACCCTGTGCTGGAGTCCCGGCTCCTTACAAACTTCAGCTATGGTGGATCATAGGATTTGCCTGTAATCCTCTACTTCTTGGGAAATAGAAGCAGGGGATCAGAAGTTGAAGGTCGGGCTTGGCTACATGAGATAGTGTTCAAGAAAGAAAGAGAGAAAAAGAGAAAGATGAAAGAGAGGGGGAGGGAGAAGGGAAGAAGAGAGGGAGGAAGGAGGGGAGGACAGGGGAAGGGAGGGAACACAAGAGGAAGAAAATGTCCAGGGACTTGTCTGGTGGCTGACTTTCCAGATGACTTGGCCAGAGAACAAGCAGGAAATAAAGGCAGTTGTTTAACAGGACGCCCATTTACAAGGGTGTGGAGGAACCTCCCGAGGTAAGATGCCCAGACAGGAAGGGCAGCTCTCACATAGTGTGGACCAGAGAAAGGTTGCTTGTCACTAGAGACAAGGGGAAAGCTTCCCAGGGAAGAAGCCTCCTCCAAATATGCTTGCTCTTCTGCCATAGCACTGGCTACTCTTGCAGGGACTCAGCTTCAGTTCCCAGCACCCGTGGTGGCTCACAACTGTCTGGAACTCCAGTTCCAGAGGAGCTGGCGCTCTCATCTGACCCCAAGGGTGCCAGGCACATGCAGGCAAAACACTCATACACATAGGTGTTAGGCTCACAGATGTTTAATGCTTTAGGTTTTACACACACACACACACACACACACAGAGAGAGAGAGAGAGAGAGAGAGAGAGAGAGAGAGAGAGAGAAATAGAGACAGAGAGACAGAGAGACAGAGAGACAGAGAGACAGAGAGAGAGGATCTTATTATGTAGCCATGGCTAGTCTGATACTCACTGTGTAGCCCACGCTGCCTTTAAACCCTTGGCAATTCTTCTGCCCCAGTGTCCCAATGTTGGGATTATGGGTGGGAGCCACCATTCCTGGCTTTGTTTTTTTCCTTAAGATTGCTCTTTTTAGGGTGGGGATGAGGGACAGGGCTAGCCTGGAACTGGCTAGATAGCTCAGGTTAGCCTTGATCTTGTGGCAGTTCTACTGCTTCAGCTTTTAGAGTGCTGGGATTGCAGACCTAACAAACAAACTTATGAAAGTGTGTGTGTGTGTGTGTGTGTGTGTGTGTGTGTGTGGTTTTTCCATGTTATTGAGTATTCGTGTGTGTAGTATGGGAATGCCACCTTGTACATATGGAGGTCACAGGACAACTTGTAAGAGTCATTTTTCTCCTTCCATCCTGTGGGCCCTAGAGTTTCAATTCAGGGCATCAGACTTGGTAGCGGAAGCCCCTTACCCACTGAGCTATTTCACTAGCTCTTCATTTCTTTTCTTTTTCTTCTCAAGATTAATTTTTATTTCTGTGTATTGTGGCATATATATGAGGGTTCCTGCAGGAGCCAGAGAAAGGGGCCGGAGTTAGAGGTGATCGTGAGCTGCCTGATGTGGGTGATCCCCATCTTAACCACTGAGCCAGCTCTCCAGCCCCACAGACATTCCTTAAGAGTTTCTCTGTGTAGCCCTAGCTGTCCTGGAACTTTCTCTGTAGACCAGGTTGGCCTGGAACTCACAGAAACCCACCTGCCTTTGCCTCCCAAGCACTGGGATTAAAGACATGTACCATCATGACTTGGCCCTTACTCTGTTTTAAAAAAGGGTTGTTTCAATTCTCTATGTGTCCTTATAAATAATACTTTTGGTCACTGATGGGACTAATGACCTGCTTTCTCTCATCCCAGGATTGTCAGCATTCTTTAAGAAGCATCAGAGAAGAGCAAGTACCATTTGCATATGGGGATATTCCCTTTTGTAACTCATATTGGGAAAGTTCACTTGTTATAGGACAGTATTGCAAGTCAGATGTGGTGGCATACACCCATAATCCCTCCACTCAGGAGCCGGAGGCAGGAGGAATGCTACAAACTCAAGAGTAGCCTAGGCTATCGAGCAAATACCAGGCCAGCCGGGGCTTTGGAGTGAGCTACTGCCTCCTCCCTCCCCAAATAAACAACAATAACAAAACAAAGTAACACTTTCTGCTTGTTTGTTTTGTTTTGTTTTTTGAGACAGGGTTTCTCTGTAACAGTCTGACTGTCCTGAAGCTCACGTTGTAGACCAGGCTGGCGTGGAACTCTCCTCTGCCTCCTGAGGACTGGACTGAGAGCTGTGCACCACTGCCTCTCTCTCGGTCCTCATATTGAAAGCTTGTCCTCTACCTGTCACCTCTGAATGTTGAACTGAAGATAAATCAGAAAAACCACACTAGATGAGAACTTTAAGAAGATCCAAACACGAGGCTGGAGAAATGGCACAGTCTTTCGGAACACTTGCTGTTCTCGAAGAGCACCTGGTTCCCAGCACTCACAATGGCCTGTAACTCCAACTTCAAGGGATCCAATGTTCTCTCCTGTCCTTCTTCAGCACCTGGCACACATGCATGCAAACATTGATCCACGTCAAATCAATGAAAATCTCAGAAGAGAAGGAGGAGGACACCCACTAAGCCACCACTTTGAGGCAGGTGACCTAATAGACTACCTCTGTAAGTTTCATCGAACATCTCGTTACTGTGTAAAAAACAGGAATGTGACAAGGTTAACGATTCTGCCAGGTGATTTTACAGAACATGTAAAAGTGAGTAAGATCTAAGTATGATGGCTGTAAAAGAATAACCCTGTTTTGAAAGAAACGAGTAAACAATTTATTCTGAGTGTGACCTGGGGACACAGCTTCATTCCCTTGAGTGACGCGTTTCACCGTACGAGAGGTCAGCACATTTCCTGATTACACAGGTGGGGCATCAGGTAGGGGAACAGTCAGAAAAACCTTGGCCTAAGTACTGCCATTTTGACTTGACTCCATTTTACCTGTATGGTGAAATAAAGTTCAGGTTCCCAAGCCCTAGGGGAGAATGTTCCAATGGGTGACCAATCTGCTATGCCCTTAGTTCTGTAAAACATTATGACTGTTCCTAACAACAGAAAGAACAAATTAATCTGATTGGTTGGACTGAAAAACTCCCATTTTTTTGTCAGTTGACATAGTGGAACACACAAGGAAAGTCCCTAATCTTTGACTTCTGACTGGTGAAAATTGTAACTGTAACTTGGCAACAAATATTCACAATTTTTGTACTTGTAAGCCCCTCTTCTGCCCCTGTTTGGAGCTGTCAGGAAAAGCAAGGCTCCCGAGTCCTTGTCCTGCAGCCCTGATTGATCAGTGGCGATGCTTATGTGGTAATTTGCTCAGGTCTTTGGAACCCATATGTGCTGTGTTTCTCCTTCTTCCTTGTGCACAATGGACTGGGTGTAACATTGGAGGTTCCCCCAAGATGCCCCTATTGAGGAAGGGGATCCAGAAGCCCCACAGGGGGAGTCTGTGAGTCCACCAGAGGCAGGTAAGGTTTTGGTACCAAGGATTTGGACTCAATAACGAAAGCAAACATGGCAGAACTCCTTGAGTCCAGGGGAAGTGGAGAGTAGCCTCTCTCTTACACCAGGGGCTTCCTGACTTGGTAGACCCAGGTATTTCCAGTTACATGAGATCAGTGTCCCAAGTGGGGCAGGATCCAGGGAGTTCCTGTGCTGAGACCTGGAGTCTCAGGCCACAAGATGGGATGCTGTCTTTATCGGCTGAAGTCTTGTGCATCTTATTTATTCATCTTGTCCGTTGTCTTACTGTTGTCTTGTGTTTTATCGGTGTCTCAATTGTTGGGTATCTGTCTGTTTTTATTGTTTTCTCACCTCTACTTCTGGTTTCTCTTTCTCATTTTTCTTAACTGTCAGGTTTTTAAGTATTGCTTTTTTTGTGTTGATCTCTGTTTTATACTTTGAGATTATGGGGCAAACTACCTCAACTTTTCTTATGTCCTGGATCTCATTCTACAGGCTTCAAAGATTTTCAAAGAAAAGTTTTATACATTGGGAGATACTGTCTTCACAGGAATGATGCCTCATCTGCCTCTTAGGTCCAGTTGATAGAGCAGTGGGATTGTCTGAGTCCCACTGGTGGGACATCTGGTGTGTCTCCCTCTCCCCCGCCCTTGAAATTACAGTTGGAGGAAGTAAGGAAAGTTTTGTCTGTCTGTTTTGAATGCATGAATGTGGCCACTGCATGTCTCTGTCTGACTGGTCTTGAAAGTATGAGTTTACTGTGCTCTGTATGTCTTGGTGACAGCTCAGCTGTTACTGTTGCAGCCAGCCTCCTGGGCTCAGAATTATCTTTGGACTTTCTGGCCATTGAATCTGATGCCATAGGAATTCAAATGTCATTTCGGTATGAACAATATAAAGGTTTTTTTCATTCTGTTCTGTTTAATTACAGAGCTGGCTCTGAGACTGGGTTATGGCCCACACCCTTTTTTTTTCTGGACCACGGTTGCTTTTAAAGTCTGTATGACTAGGGTCAAAATACTGGCAGACAGGAAGACCATGAGTGGAGAGGCTAGGGAATTATTGGTTTATAAATTACTGGGTATGGTTAAAAATCTGTCATAGTTGTAACAAAAAGGTTCACTTAAAACTTTAACACAGGGTTAATAATCAGAAGACTACATAGGTAATATTAAAACAAAGACCTAATCCATCAATGTTTATAGTTCTGGGAAACTATTCAAATGTGCTAACCTTGCTCTTAACCTTTTTAGTGCTGCTTCTGACTAACTGTTTTTGTTAACTGAAATATGTCAACCTGAAACATGGTTTTTAATCCTTAAAGGCCCACCCTGAGAAGGGCTCTTAACTGCACTGGAATCCCAAACAGCCAGTGTAATCACTGGCCAACTATAGGTAGGACCCAGCTAAGCAACAGAAACTGGGATATTTTCTGTCTTATGATGTAGTGAGATGATGGCCTTAAACAGTCTGACAAAGAACTTGGAGCAGTTTCCCAGCTTATGGGTCATGACCCATTGAGATCAAAAGATCTTTTTACAGGAATAGCCTACGCTGGCTGGATGTTTGCATAACAATGCACCACAAAAAGTTAAAAACCATTGGTTTAAAGAATTTCTCTCCTTAAGGATTAGTCAAGCTTACGAGAACTTACAAAAACATTAAAGAATGTGTATATAACCTCTTTGTTTCTGCTAGCATTGTTAAGCTGTAGTTATTCTGGTAAACTGAGTCACACAAGAAACTAGTATGCTCTATAATGCTACAGTATGTGAGGACCAGGGAAGGTCCCAGTCTCTTCATGGACTATGTTTAGAAGTTAGAACTCTTACCATGATACTGAAATGGCTTCAATTAATAAATTGTTGTATTTTTATACACTGTTGAGCTCGATTAAGCCTTGGGATGTTCAGAACTATACTTAATAGTCATGCTAACTCCTTACAGTCAAGCCCAGGAAAACTTTATTTAGTTCCTTATGTGTTTTCAAGGTATAACCTAAAAGAAATAAATGAAAACGAACCAGGGTTGTTTGGTCAGGCCCTCAAACTGACAGAGGTTTGCTGAATGTGGCGATTATGATATTTAAACATATGGCAGATGGGGAACCCAAGATCCTGGCAGTGACCCCCAAGATCTCCAAGAGGATAATGGACACTGTGATGAACTACTATGATGCTAACTACTGGGCAAGACTGTCCCAATGGCTCATCTGCTTGTCCAGGGTTCGGCCAAAACAGTGGACAAGCAGGACACTGGAGAGTTTATTGCCCCACTTTACCTAGACAAAGTGAGGTCAGTCCCCCCATGGTCCTCCTCCACAGAAAAGCCTCTCATCATCTGGGCCTGACAATCAAGACTGCTATCCTGTTACCTCTACTCTCATTGCCATGGAGACCACAGGAGCCTGGGATACCAATCTGGGTCTGGACTATGGACTAGTCTCTGCTCTTCTGGTTAATCTTTCTCAAGTCTGATCACACTGATAGCTAGGCTAACTGTAGCTTTGTCAGCTGGGCAACAACAGACAATCAGCTCCTCCCCTCAAGGCTACAGCTACCTTGTTAGTTCATTAGTCAATTCATTAGTTAGTTATAGTGACTAGTTCATTTGTCAAGAAAAGGCAGACAGGTTTACCTTGCTCACAAACTTCATGTTAAAGAATAAACAGGTTTTGGGTATAATTTTTCACTAAGGGAACATAATAACTACTCCTGTCTCTGGTAAACAATCAGATAGAAAGACAAAAAGTTCAAAAGCATTCATTCTTTGACATGGAGTCTTTTTCTCATAAAGATCACTTTCTAATGATGGTGGGAGGCAAAATAATAATCAAATTAGTTCATATATAAAATGTCAAATGCTAATAAGCATAATGCAAAGAAAATTGGAAAGAGAAAAGAAATTGCAGAGAACCATGGCATTGGCTTGGTCTAGCTTCCTTGAGAGGCCTGTGTCATAGGTTTTTCAGGTTAGAGTCCATGGATCCTGGGGCACATTGTGCCTTCTAGCCCCTGAGAGACTGATGCACTCCCTCAGGCAATGAAGTGTTCAGGCTGCTTTGTGGTTTTCTGTATGTTCCCTTAGTAGTCAAAGAAGCATACAACTTGACAGCAATCTTGCTTGGTCTTAGACATTAATCTCATATGCCTTGTATGACTTGCAAACGTCACTGTATTCTGGCAACTATATAGAAATACAAGCTGTAAAGAGATATTGTTACACTGAGACTTCAAGGGTTTAAAATTGGTAAGTAGAGTTCTGATAAACTGGTAGAACACTGACTACTTATTCAATCCTAAGATCAAGAGTTTAATTTCCTTTGGTTGTTTTCTAAGTATAGACTTAAAGGTGCTTTTCATCCAGATAACCCAAAGCCATAGCTTTTGCTATGACTCCAAGATGGAAATCTGTTCCAGCTGTTTTGAAAACATCTATTAACTTCTTTTTACACAATGTGGATTTCGGTATAATGAAAATGCTAATATATCTAGAACTTTTTTCTGCTTTGGTAAACTAAAAATGCATGTAAGCTTCAGGGAGTTAAAAAGGCCATGAAGCTTGAATCCACCTGTCACAGGACAAACAGACTCCAGATAAGTAAAAGTTCCAAATATAACATTTTCTTCTAAGAACCTTTTAACTTCTGTCCTTAGTCTATATTTGTCTCAGCAGATTTAACAGACACCACCCTGGGAGCACCTGCAGATTGCAAACTGCTGAGCTGATGTGAACCAGTCCAGCCAATGTGATTGTTCCCTGTCCCTTCACCTGGAACAGCTAATCAGATGCTCCTGATAAATGCCCCATCGCCCGCCCGGCCTTTGGCTAGCCCTCCAGCCTTCCTCGGCTCTGACAACTGACAATTCAGTTTCAGCTGGAAGTAGTTACAGAAGAGAGTACATCACCTTTGCCTGCCCCCTTAACAGGCTGAAAATCCCAAGTCAAAGACAAATTCCCTTTGGGGCTCTCTGAGAACCTGTTTTTGACCCCTGGCAACATCACCCTACACCTTGGTGTACACCTGTGTCCTCGAAAGCTCAACGGGAGCACCATCTTGACTGCCGCCCACATCAACTTGATTTGCCTATGTTTTTGGCTTAACATCTTGCCTCTCCCTAGGACATTCCACTGAGAATTAGTCCATATTGTGCCTTAAACCCTAAACTATGAAGGGAAGGCAGGGAGGATGCACATGGGGGATTACAGGCTTATTGTGTAACAGGAGGAACAGCCTCAATCACTGGGGACTGTAACTTGTGAAACCTAAGCAGACAAACCAACAGAGATATTTCTCACCACCATTCTCCCATTGCTTTCCTAGAAAATCAAATTGACACATGAGTTGAAATGGTCCTGCAGAACTGCTGTGGGCTGGACCTACTTTTCTTTAAGGAAGGAGGATTATGCATGGCCCTGGGAGAAACATGCTGTGCAGGTATCATTAGGTATCATTAGGTATCATCAGGTATCATTAAAGAGATCCTAACAAAAGTTAAAGAAAATCTCATCACTAGGGAGGAGGAAAGAAAACAGAGTTCTAACTGGTATGAACCACTTTCCACCTGGTCACCCTGGCTGACTGCCCTGTTACAAGTTTAATAGGTCCCCTAACCCTCCTGCTGCTTGTTCTACTGTTTGTCCCCGGTGTTATCAACCATTGCACAAATGGTTCAAGATCACATAGGTGCCATCAAGCTCATGACTCTAAGGGCACAATACAACCCCCTATTCAAGCCCCTAGATAATGATCCAATTCAGTCATAGACATGGGGGAGTGAAGGGAGCAGGCAAAAGAACTTTGTCCTAAGTGATGCCATTTTGACTTCAGACTCCATTTTACCTGTACGGTGAAAAAAAAAAAAAGTTCAGGTTCCCAAGCCCTAGAGGAGCTGAGAACTTTCCAATGGCTAATCAACCACCTCAGACAATAAAAATAGTCTGCTATGCCCCTTAGTTCTGTAAAACATTATGGCTGTTCCTAACAACAGAAAGAACAAATGAATCTGATTGGTTGGACTGAAAAGCTCCCATTTTGTGTTAGTTGACAATGATAGAACACACAAAGAAACTCCCTAATTTTCTGATTGGTGAAAATTGTGACTTTACCTTGTCAACAAATATTTGTCAGTTTTGTGCTCATAAACCCTGCTTCTGCTTCTATTCAGGACTGTCAAGAATAGCAAGGCTCCCAAGTCCTTGTCCTCCAGTCCTGATCCATCAATGACCCCACTTATGTGGTGATTTAAGTCTTTAGAACCCGTAAGTGTTGTTTATTTTCTTCCTTGTGGTGCACAATAGTCCAGGTGTAACATTATCACAAAGTAGAGCTCTCTCTCCCACAAATGTCACATGTGACCATATTCTTAGCCTTAGGCTAAGACCTGCTCTACTTAATAACATATTCTGAGAATTTTGTCTCATAGTCAAGAGACCATGAGATCAGTTACAGAAGTGGCTATTAAAGGTCTTCAGATGACCCAAGATAGGTCAGCCTCTTACCTTGCAACACTCCACCTCTCCACAATCATAGTGTATGGTCAGCCATCTACAGAATCTTCAATGCAGATGCATATACAGAGAACACCAGTTCATAATTTTTCCATAATTCAACCCTGCTCCTAGGTTCAAACTCACTTGTTTGTTTGTTTTAGGTGCATGCTTGTTGTTTGCGTGTTTACTTGTTTTTAGGTGCATGCGTGTTTTCCCTGCATGCATGCTTATGCCTGAGAGGATGTCAGATCCCTGAAACTGAAGTTAAATTATGGATGGTTGTGAGCTGCCATGTGGCTGCTGTGAACTAAACCTAGTGAAAGACCTCAGAAGAGGTACTTTCGTAGAAGGAGACCCGCACCCAGGAATCAGCGAAACCACGAACTTTGGATGCAAAAGCAAGAGGTTTTATTGATGGCGCGCGTACCCGGGGACTTAGCTTTTGTTAGGCCAAGCCCCGAGCCAAGGGAGAGGGGTCCTTATATAGCTAAAAGCACAGTGCAGAAGCGAAAAGCATAGTTACAGGGATTCTATTGGACAATTTAATGAGGTACAGAATTATTTTAGGTCAGTATATTCGCAAGGTCTGTACCTGGTACAACAGACCCAATTCCCCCCACCGCGTCCAGATGGCTGACCTTGGGACCGAGGTTCCCCATCGGGCGGGGGCGTGGGGGCGGGGGGGCGCCCTCTCCCCGCTCGGCCCCAGCCCCGGGGCGCGGCGCCAGGCGGGCGGGCCTGGGTCGCGGCCCCGCCTGGGTGAACCGGCTTGGGAGGGAGCCAGCTGCCAGGCGTGTGGGTGCGCGCGTACGGGAGTGTCACCGAGAGAGAACCAGCCAGGGGGCGGGGTCTTTCACTAGATCCTCTGGAAAAGCAGTGCTCTTAACAGCTGAACCTGCTGTCCAGCCCCATCAAGTAACTATTCTTTGAAGCTTCATTTGAATGAAAACATTTAAGAAGATCTCTCCCTTACCAGGAGTCCATGAGCTTGTTTGGTCTTAGCACCCTGGAAATGTCTAAGTAGGTGTCATGTGCAAATGTTACAGCTCTGATAGAAAGGTCTCCTGACAGTCAGAAGCCAAGGAATACCTACAGCTCCAAAGGGAAAGGTATCCCAACATGTGTTACAGCTCTGTTCCAGTGGGGGAAGATTTCCCCAGCCAAGTGTTTTATAATCCTTGCTCTGGGAAAGGTTTCCTAATACAAGTATAACAACTCTGCTCCCGCAGGGGAGGGTTTCCCCAGCCTGCTTTGTGATGTTCTCAAGAAGTGTTACAGCTCTGTTCAGATCCCCTGGGGTGTAACAACTCTGCTCCAGCAGAGGAGAGTTTCCCTAGCCAATATGTTACAATTCTGTCCTGCTCTGCTCTTGCCCTGCTCTGGTGAAATTCTTTACAGCTCTGCTCTGCTAAGGAAAGTTTCCCTGTGGAAATGTAGCAGTTCTGCTCCACTCCAGTGAGAGCTGTTACAGCTCTGATCGGCTCCCGTAAGTTGTTACATCTCTGTTCCTTTCTTCTCCAGGAAAGAAAGTCATTGCAACAAACTTCAATCAAGAGATTTATTGAGAGGAAGGAATCTAAGAGAGTGGCTGCCTCTACCAGGGTGGGAAATGGCAGCTGCAAACTGAACAGATAAAGAACTTACATGGGGTTTCTTAGTGGGTGGAGATTTCCAGGGTGAAGATTTTTCAGGGTGGAAATTGGTAAGATCTCAAGTCCTAAACTTGGGACAAGCTCAGAGATTGGTTGGTTTTTATCCTTGGGGATTGGTTGGTTTTCATGCTCGGGGATTGGTTAGATTTCAAGTCACGAGTTGGTTATGGGTATGTTTCCTTGACTCTGGTCTCAGGGTCAGGGTGTTCTTTCACTGAATCTTTTTACCCTACATCATGGAAAACTCATTGCTATTACAAAATACCTGATGGAAGTGACATAAGGGAAGGATTTATCTTGGTTTAAGGAAAGATACAGTCCATAGTAGCTGAAAGGCATGGTGGTGGAAGTACCCAACAGGCCACAATCATGAATGCTTAGCTAGTTTCCTCCTTTTTCCCTTTTAATTCTATCTGGGACACGAGTCTATGGGATGATGCCACTCACATTAGGGCGAGTCTTCTCATGTTAACATGCTCAGAAGTGTGTCTCCCAGGTGATTCCAAATAGTGTATGGTTGATAATGAAGAGGAACCATCACACCAAGAAAGACATATCAGCATTTCTCTGACACTCTTGGGCATACTAGATTTCCTCTGTGTTGTAGCCATCCCTGGTTGTTGGCTATGAGATCTTTATTTCCAACTTGCCTAGATTTCCTCAGCTTCCAGCTTCAACCTACTCCCATAAATAACCAATCTCCAGATTCCTCCGGCTTTGACTTCTATCCCTGTCTGTTAAAGAATGTGTGTTCCCATTCAAATCTGCACATCTGATCCTACAAAACTACTGTATTTGGAGCCAGAGCCTAAAAGAGGTAACTAAAGCTAAATTAGGTCATAGGGGTGGAGTTCCACCTTGTTTGACACAGGGTCTCTTATTGCTGCCTATGTCAGACTAGCTGGTCCTTGAGCTTCTGGCAATGCTTCTGCCTCAGTTTCTTTTCTCCCTATAGGGTGGCTCTGGGATTACAGATACTCACACTACTATGTCCAGATTTTTGTGGGTTTTGTATTTGTTTTTGTTTTTCTTTGGTTTTGTTTTTTTCCGAGACAGGGTTTCTCTGTGTTGCTTTGGAGGTTGTCCTGGAACTCGCTCTGTAGACAAGGTTGGCCTCGAACTCATAGAGATCCACCTGTCTCTGCCTCCTGAGTGCTGGGATTAAAGGCGTGAGCCACCAACGCCCGGCCTGTGTCCAGTTTTTTCTTGGGTTCTAGGGATCCAAACTCAGGTCATCAGGCATGTACAGCAAGTGCTTTACTATCATAGGACTTTGTCAGGCTTTCTCTTGGGGACTGCCAGTTCCCAAAAAAGGACATGGAGACTTACTAATTATGAAAGCTTGGCCTTTAGCTTAGGCTTATTCCCAATTAACTCTTATAACTCCAATTAACCTGTTTCTATTAATCAATGTTCTGGCATGTGACTTTGTTTACCTTTCTTCAATTCTGTATATCATACTCCCTCCATGTCTTGCTGGCATCTTTCCACCTCTCTTCTTCCCAGAGTTCCTCTCTCTCCCCAGAAATGCTCCCTATTCTCTCCTGCTTAGCTATTGGCCATTCAGCTTTTTATTAAACCAATCACAATGACACATCTTCATACAGTGTAAACAGATACCCTGCAATATTTTACCCACTGAGCCATCTTTCCAGTTTTCTAACAGGGTCTTCCTGAATAGTCCTGGCTGGCCTGGAACTCACTTTGTAGATCAAGCTGGCCTTAAACTTGGGGCTACTGTTATGACTCAACTCCCAAGTACTGAGATTACGGACTTCCACCACCACATCCAAACAGTTGAAATCCTTGTAGAGAAAGGGCATCAAATGTTGCTCCCAGCTCCACTTAATTCAGCTATTTTATCCTCTTGTGTTTGTTCATTTATATACTGATGCAGGGTCTCACTGTGCAGCCTTGGCTGGGCTGGAACTTGCTATAAAGACTCAAGGAATCACCCTGCCTCTGTCTGTGTCTCCCCAGTGCTGGGATTCAAGGCAGCACCATTCTTGTTTTTATCTTTTATCCTCAACCTCTGCACCACCACCCCCAGCCCCACCCCCAGCTATGCAACAGGGCATAATGCTACAGAGGCAAACACACACTCAGCTCTGGATTCCTTTCCTAGCTATAAGCATCAAGAGCAGGTTTTCTTTGAGATGGTTCACAGCTGTAACCCAGGGGCTTGGTGAGGCACACATTCCTCAATCCTTGTTGGAGGCTTTTTTTTTTTTTAACAAATACTTTTTTTTTTTAAAGATTTTATTTATTATGTATACAACATTCTGCTTCCATGTATACCTGCACACCAGAAGAGGGCACCATTACAGATGATGGTGAGCCACCATATGGTTGCTGGGAATTGAACTCAGGACCTCTGGAAGAGCAGTCGGTGGTGCTCTTAACCTCTGAGCCATCTCTCCAGCCCATTGTTGAAGGCTTTATAACCAGGTTAGTCTTAGCTAAAAGGTGAATTGATGCAACCCAGGGTTTGCTGGCGTCACCTTGTTTAGGTCTTTTTCACACATTCACAAGCCTCAGCTTTCAGAACACACTACACTGCTGTCCTTTCAAATGTCCCGGATCTCTCATTTCTTTGAATAAGTGGCCGAGTGTTACCAGCTTCAGTGACAGCCACTCAATACCCTCTTCCCTTTGTAGTTTGGTATCCGTTCCATCAAGGGGAGAAACAAAGACACCAGTCACAGCTGCCTCCTGGGAACCAAATGCTACCATCGTTTCTCAGCTGCTGCCTTCTTCACTCACTGTCAAATCGGGATCTCCTGATAAAACACCTTTTTTTCACTGGTTGAAGACATTGGCTTCCTCCACTTGTTTCCCAGACTACAATTTGTCTGCTTTGAACAGATTCTAAATCTCTGCCTCTCCCTATGCCACACTCCCCCTTCACTCCCTTGGCTCTTCCCTCAGAATCTATTCTCTTCATTTCAGTGATCAACTCTTTCATTTTATTGCTAACAGATGACATCACAGTACAGTTTATTTACGTTTTTCTCAGACAATCTTGCTACTTAGATCAGACTGATCTCTGGCACTTGCCATCTGTCCTAGCTCTCAAGTGCTGAGATGACAGGCATATTCTTCTGTTTTTCCCCTGAATTCATTCTCTCTCTCTCTCCTCTCTCTCCCCCTCTCCCTCCTTCCCTCCCTCTCTCTCTCTGCTTTTTGAGACAGAGTTTTTCTGTGTACCCCTGGTTGTCCTAAACTCTGTAGGCCAGATTGGCCTTAAACTCACAGAAATCCTCCTGCCTCTGCTTCCCGAGTGCTGGGAAGGGTTATTTGTCATCATCATGTCTGGCTTTTGATTTCTTTCTCTTTAATGTTCTGAAATCTGTTGGCATGTGAGAGTTAACAGGACACCAAGAAAGGGAAAGGATTAATACCTCTCCTTTTAAATAATGTTGTAGTTGAATAAATTATACATAATAATTTTAATACATGGATATGTGTATCGATCATATTCACCGTCATCTTTTCTTGTCCCCCTCCCATTCCTGATCATTTCCTTCCTCTTTCCAATTAGTACCCTCCGTGTGTGTGTGTGTGTGTGTGTGTGTGTGTGTGTGTGTGTGTGTGTGTGTCACAGTAGGGTTTGTTTATAGTAAGAAGCACCCTACATGTGGCTACATCACTAAAGAAAATGTCTCTCTCCATCGACCACTGACTGGTATAAATCCTAAGGGAGTGGTGGGGCCGGATGAGTCCCTCTCCTTGCATGACTAAGTGCTGACAGGAGCAGTCTTGCAAAGATAATCACAGCTCCTTCGAGTTCCAGAGTGCAACAGCTGGCTGGGGAGGTGACTCACTGGGTAAAGGTGCTTGCCTCTAGGCCTAATGGCCTGAGTTCAATCCCCTGGACGAGCTGATTACTACAGTTTGTCCTCTGACTTCCACATATACACCAGGCTTCAGGCTTCAAGTAGGGCCACTGATTGAAACACAGTACTCAGGTTTAGTCTTATTTGTGAAAGAGTCATGTAGCCCTGGATTGTCTGGAATGCCCAACCTGAGGTTGGGATGTAAAGCGTGCCACCATGCCCAGCTGGTATTCACACAGCTGTTGGTTATCTCAATTGTAACTCTCACAGTTCGATAGCAAAATTTTTACTCACCGAGCTATCTCCTCAACCCAAAAATCATCTGCTAGCCTAGCATGGTTTAAAAATATTCTTTTTAGATTTATTTATGTATATGAGTATTTTCTCTGCTTGTCCTTATGTGCACCTTGTGCATGTCTGGTGTCTTGGAAGGCCAGAGGAGGGCACTGGGTCCTCTGGAACTGGAGTCATGAACGGTTGTGAGGCACCATGAGGATGCTGGGAACTGAACTCAGGGCTCTCAGCCACTGAGTATCTCTCTAGTCCCTTGAGAATGATTTTCTAAAACATGGCTGTCATTTTGGGTAATTTCTACTGGCTGACACAAAACGTGTGATAGTTTTACAATACAACCTGCTCTGAATCATAATGAAGCAAAATTTAAAAGTAAACCATAGCTGGGTGATGGTGGTGCATGACTTTAATCCCAGCACTTGAGAAACAAAGGCAGTGGATCTCTGTGAGTTCAAGGCCAGCCTGGTCTACAGAGTGAGTTCCAGGATAGCCAGGGCTACACAGAGAAATCCTCTCTGGAAAAACCAAAACAGACAAATGAACCATAAAAAGTAGGATTTAAAAAAAAAAAAATCAGCTTCTGGACCTGGTAGCACAGGCCTGTAACTCCTATAATCCCCAACACTGGGGTGGCTGAGAAAAAAGACTCAAAGTTCAAGCTTAACTGGGCTATAGAGTGAGTTCAGGGTAGCCTGAGTAATTCAGTCACAAAAATAAAATAAAAATAAAACAAAGAGGCACTAGAAATACACTGGCAGACGACTTTGCCTCTCCTGTGTGAGGTCCAGGGTCCAATGTTCAGGATGGGGCATTTGTGGATCAGCCTAGCCTGGTGGTCAAGCCTGGAGTTCCATATCTCAAGAGGCTGGGGCAAGGCCTGTGACATGGCTTAGCAGGTACACGGGACACCCTGAATCTGATCCTTGGAACCTACTTAACGGTGGAAGAACAGAGCCAATTCCACAAAGCTATCCTCTCTGAACATCATATGTGCAGCCATGAGCTCCCACACACATACATCATGCAAATACACAGAGACATACACATACAAAATAAATTTTAAAAAAGAGGTTGAGGTAGGAGCACAAGGCCAGCCTGGGCTGCAAAAATGAGACCTCAGAGATAAATAAGATTAAAATGATCCTGAGAACTAGAATTAAAAATTTATAATACAAAAAAGTAAAAGTCTGCTCCAGTAGACTATCTTGCACAAGTTGCTGTCCAAACGTCAAGAAGTTAACTTCCTAATTTATAGTTCTGTTTTCCTTTATTTTCTTTATGCTAGTGAGAAATTAAGGTTTACTCATTTACTGATTAATTAACTCATTAACTGAAAAAAACCTATGAAACACACTGGAATTACAAGTGTGAAAGAAAATCAAGACTCTCATTTTGTTCTTGGAAAACTTTATTACAGTTTAAACAATACAGCAAAGATGGGAGAGTAAGGCCATTCTTCACAGCTATATGTGGCAAACCCCACACGAGACATAATTTAGGCAAAAAGACATTTATTTATTAGTCTGTATTGTATTTATCTCCCAATCTGAGATCATGGAAAATTAGTCAAAAAGGTTAGAAATAGATTTGCATGAAGTCACATTGGAAAGGAGAGGAAGTGCTATCTAATGTTGGGTAAGTCTGTCGGCAGTATCTAATCCTCAGTAGACTGAGTTCCTGAAGATCAAGTACAGGTGACTCACACTAAAAATACCCACAACGGTGCTGCACTCCCACCAGCTTAATCATTGCTGAATGCGATGTCACTTACAATGTACATGGAGGCTCAAACAGTCAAGTCAAGCCCAAAAGATAAGAACTGTGTATTTCTTTAGAAGAAACATAAAAACATGACTAACTGGATCTTGTCTTAGTTTACAATGAAAAAGTCTATTTTTGAAGACATAGAAAAATAGACACGGTAGCATTGTCACACACCTGAAAAGGACTCCACATAGAATGTCCCCATTAACAACCATAATCTCAAAGTCTGTTTCATCTCACAGAGTTGATTTCTGAGTAAGTAATAGACCTCACTTGAATTTGCCTTCTATCAACAGCACATGCCTTGCTAGTTAACTATTAAACATCTACTTCCAGGTCCTTCTTCCACTTATTTCCCCTTTAACTAAAACACACCTAGACATAACCAGACAATTCAAAAAGGCTGCAATGGCCTTCAATAATTCTCTTCTTTTTATTAAAAAAAAAATGTAAACACAGGGGAGTTCACTATGTAGCTCAGACTGACCTTGAACACATGACCCTCTTACCTCAGCCTCCCAAATGCTGGGATTACAGGCTCGCATCACCATGCCCAACTCAATAATCTTTTACCATAGTTGATCATGTTTTCAGTGAAGGCTAATGCCCAATTCAGTCTCTAGTCTTTGATTTTAGATTCACAATAGTAGAATACTGCATGACATACAGCCATCTTGATCAATGATCTACTTACATCTCATAGCCAGTTATCTGTCAGAACAAGTTACCAATGTAAAATATGCAATATTGTTGAAAATAAATATATAGTAGAGAGAAGTTTCTACATTCCCATACAGGCTTTAAAATGAGGTAATAAAACTTAACTGATTAAACCTTTTTATCATCCTGGAAATCTCAGGAACACAATGGTGACACACCTTTTCTGGAATCTTTTCATGTCATGTCTCCTTTGAGTAATTCTGAGACCCTTTTCTATGCTGGAAAATTATTTAAGAAATGTTTAAGCTTTGTTGGGTAGTCTGTCATCACTCCAGTCGCTCCCAAATCAAAAGCTCTTTTGAACTCATGCTCTTCATTTAAAACCCAAACGTAGACCTGGAAATTGAGGTACAGGAAGCATAAGAAGAGATGTTAAACAGGAAGTGACCTTATGTTTCTCCACTGTGGTCTCAGCACACTTACAATGAACCTTATGAAGGCTGCATTTTAACAAATTATTAAGCTCTTTTATTTTATTTTATTTTATTTTTGGTTTTTCGAGACAGGGTTTCTCTGTGTAGCTTTGGAGCCTATCCTGGCACTCGCTCTGGAGAGCAGGCTGGCCTCGAACTCACAGAGACCCCCCTGCCTCTGCCTCCCGAGTGCTGGGATTAAAGGCATGTGCCCGGCGTAAGCTCTTTTTTTAAAAAAAAAAAAAATTCTATTTCCTCATTAGATATTCACCACCCCTCCACTCTGACTTCAGTTGCCCTCCTTTACATGAGTCTGTAGCTAATAATTTATTACTAATGGCAAGGAAGAGCACAGTTGTAGCATCAAAGTCAGAGCTCAAACAGAGTTAAAAACCCTGCACTTTGGTTTAAATCAAATGGGCGAGTGCTGTTATGCCAGACTTACTTGGATGCCCCGGGCAGTGAGGTGGTCAAATAAAGCTTTCCGCATTAATAAGCTAGAGGGGAGAAAACAGAGCAGATTCAGGCACATCTTGGTCCTCAGGACTAGAATTAACCTTTGTTTTTTCTGTCAGTTCATAGAGTTTAATAATTGCTAGTTTAATCTCAATGCTTCAGCAATACAAGCAAACATCACACGTAATAATGGCTGTTACAAATTAATTTCCTTTCTTTTTTGGACAGTTTCACTATTTAGCCCTAGCTGGCCTAAACTACCTATGTAGACCAGGCTGTCCTATCTAACAGCAGAGATCTATGTGTTTCTGTCTGGATGACTTTTCCTAACTTCTGACTGCTGGCCACCCTAAGCATGCTCTAGGACTGTCCCTGGATGTGCACAAGACCATCCACCTTGCAGCACGTCAGTGCAGTAGAGGCTCCTCACTGTCTGCTGGAACTGGGATGAGAGTAAGAACAAGCTAGAAGCCCCTGTTCCTGTGCCCAACTTTCCAAGTTAAATAAGGCCGGGAATTCAACTTACGTTCTGTGCCATCACAGTTCTATTACATATGTTTTTGTATGTCTATTCATTGTAATTTTCTTTATCTATGAAAAATAATTTTAGATTGCAAATCACTTAAACAAGATGGGAACTAGTTATACTGAAAAATTACAAATAGTCTTTTCTAAAATTTTTATTTTAAATTATGTCTATATGTGTGGTGTCTGCGTAGATAGATATATGTACACATATGAGAGCAGGTGCATGTGGAGGCCAGAAGAGGATATCAGGTCCCTTGGAGCTGGAGTTACAGGCAATTGCAAGCAGCCTAACATGGGTTTTGGAAACCAAACCCTGTGCTCAGGCAGTCTGCACTCTTAACCACTGAACCATCCTTCCAGTGCCTACAGATCAATCCTATTCTTCTTCTTTTTTTTTTTTTTTTTTTTTTTGGTTTTTCGAGACAGGGTTTCTCTGTGGCTTTGGAGGCTGTCCTGGAACTAGCTCTTGTAGACCATGCTGGTCTCGAACTCAGAAATCTGCCTGCCTCTGCCTCCTGAGTGCTGGGATTAAAGGCGTGCACCACCAACACCCAGGTGACAATATCCACTTTTACCACCCTGTATTGCCACACACACTTCTTTTCAGCATGCTGAACTGTGGGTTTGTGGAAACAGCAAGGAAGTAGAAAGGAACGGTTAGTTTTTGCAACCTTGCTAGTAACTAGCTACACAACCTGGAGTAAACCATTTATGTGAACGCACAGACACGTGGTTTTCTTATGAAGGGTGAAGAGATAAGAATTACGGGCTAATTTAAGTTGTAAGAGCTTGTTACTAATAAGCCTTGGCAATAGGCCAAACAGTTTATAATTAATATAAGCCTTTGCATGATTATTTGGGACTGAATGGCTGCAGGATGGGACAGGACAGGAAAATCCATCTACATATAGCCACAGTAATAAGTAAAATACTTACGTATCAGAAAGCCAGACGAGAAACTTGTGACTTTTAGACATAGTGTGTGGTTCTTTTAGTCTAGGAAAATAAAATAAGTATGAATCAGAACACAGGAATGTATCAGTGTGATAGAACAAAACAAATTTAAACTGAAAACAGTGCCTGCAGATAGGATGGGAGGCAGAGGCAGGAGGATGGTTGTGAGTTCACAGTCAGCCTGGTCTTCATAGTGAGTTCCAGGTCAGAGAGAACTACATAGTTTGGTTTTTTCTCAAAAAAACCAAACAACAACAACAACAATAAATAAGTAAATAAATAAAGTTTAAAAATACTTGTCAAGGCTGGGCATTGTTGGTGCACACCTCTAATCCCAGCACTCAGGAGGCAGAGGCAGGCGGATCTCTGTGAGTTCAAGGCCAGCCTGGTCTACAGGGCAAGTGCCAGGATAGGCTCCAAAGCTACACAGAGAAACCCTGTCTCGAAAAACCAAAAAAAAAAAAAAAAAAGTCAAAGGACAAAAAGAATAGAAATTTGGTTCTGTCTCCACTGGCCTTAAACTACCTTTTACTAACACTATACAAAGCTAAGCAAAACTAAAGAAAAATTAATTTCCCAGAGACCTGGTGCCCTAGGCTTATCATATCTTTGGTTAGGAGCATTGGCCAGTCCCACAGGGACCCAGGTTTGGTTCCTGGAACCCATATGGCAGCTCACAACTCTCAGTAGTAATTCCAGTTCCAAGGGATCTGACAGCCTCTTTGGCCTGCACAGGTGCCAGGCACACATGCAGTTCATAGACATATATACAGGTAGAATAGCCATACATTAAAAAAAAAATAAAATTTAAAAACACAACCAAACTGCCCTATGGATTAGCAGCAGTGTGTCTGATGTGGTGGTGCACATCTTTGGTCCCAGAACTAGAGAAAAAGAGATTGGGGGGGGCGGGGTTCTCTGTGAGTTCAAGGCCAGTCTGGTCTATATATGGAGTTCCAGACCTGCCAGAGTTAAGTAGTAAGGTCCTGTCTAAAAATATATATATTTGGGCAAAAGGCAGATGTTTTTGCTGTTGTTTTTTATTTGGATTTGGTTTGCTTTGGGACAGGGTCTTGGCTCTCCTGCCTCATGTCTGAAGTGCTGGGATGACACTTTTTCTTAATGCTGGTTTTGCAGTTTTAATTTCCTTTATGCTTTGCACACCTCCACACCCCACTCTCACTATGGAGCGTAAGCTGGTCTTGAACTTGTGATCTTCATCTTCATCCTTTTGAGGGCTAGCGTTACAGCACTCTGGCTGCCACAGATTTTCTTCCTGCTTCTGTATTTGAAGATTTGGACCCTGAGCTTATCAAATGACCTTTCCTATGGAAACGGTCAACCTGGCACTTAAGCCCCACCCTGAGTGCTTTCTCCCCATCTCTTTAGTTATTATTTTTGCTTTTGCCGTCTTGCAGTTTCTGAGGTCTGAGGCCACACAACCACCTGCCAGGAAATCTCTGCCACACCTCTCTCCTGCCAAGGCTTCTTGGCTGTGCTCTGAATTTGTCATACGTCAAACAGGCTTTTCATGTTCCTCAGTTCTTCATTTCCCGTCTCTTTTCTAATTTCTCCTGCTTATACTGTTGCTCCCTCCTCCCCTCCCCCCTCCCCCCCCCATGTCTCCCATATTGACTAAGATGGCTGAACTCCAAGGATCATCAATCTGTTTCCTACCAGCCTGTAGGTTACTGATGCATCTGGCTTTACATGGGCACACGGGACCTGAACTCAGGTGCTCATGCTTCTGTGGCAGGCACTGAGCCATCACCCTAGCCCCGCTGCATCTCCAGCTCCAATCTTCTTTGTTTTGCTCTGTTGTTGTTTTTCAAGACCTAGTTTCTCTGTGTAGCCCTGGCTGTTCTGGAACTTGCTCTATAGAGCAGGCTGGCCTCGAACCAACAGAGCCATCTCTTTAGACCTTGTAATCACTTCTCAGAGAAAAGACTAAGGCACAGTGTTTCTAGTGTTTCTGCTTCCTATGTTTATATTGTAATGACATTCACTTCCCTAAAGAGTACACTGAGCTGCCAGGCGTTGGTGGCGCACGCCTTTAATCCCAGCACTCGGGAGGCAGAGGCAGGTACATCTCTGTGAGTTCCAGGCCAGCCCGGTCTCCAGAGTGAGTGCCAGGATAGGCTCCAAAGCTACACAGAGAAACCCCGTCTCGAAAAAACAAAAAACAAAAAACAAAAAACAAAACAAAACAAAAAAGAGTACAATGAGCTATCTAGAGGACATGGTACTATAGTTTACGAAGCAAAAAGCTAAACACTTCAGTAATAAATAGTTAGAATTCTTTTAGTATGGCAAATGAAAACAGCTCCTTTGCAGACAAGTGTTTTCTGAGCAGGGTAGGGTGGCACATGCCTGAAATCCCAACACTCTAGAGGCTGGGTCATAGGGTTGCCATGAGTTTAAAGTCACCTGGGATACACTAATAAGTGTGTGTGTGTGTGTGTGTGTGTGTGTGTGTGTGTGTGTGTAAAGGTATTTTCAGTTGTTTGTTTAGGAAATGTTCATGGAGCCTTTTTAATAAATATAATTGAGAGCTGATAAAATAAAAAATTTTGTCACTAAGAATCTCAACAGTGAAAATGGGAACTAATCATAAGAATTCTGAAAATGGGCCCTCAACATGGCTCATCGAGGTGCTTGCTACCAAATCTGATACCCCCCGTGGTAGGAGGAGAGAAGTGATTGCTGATGCTGCCCTCTGACCTCCACATGTGTGCAGTGGTACACTGAGGGTACACGCATGCACACACGCATGCACACACGCATGCACACACACAGTACGTAAATGTAATAAAAACTTGGTTGGGGATTTACGGGGCTGAGGGGGTGGCTCAGACAAGCACGGTGATCTGAGCCTGATCTCCTGCTCCCAAGCTAAAAAATAAACTGGACTTGCTGATGAACACTTTGTAATCCTACTGCAGGGAAGGCGGCATCCCGGCCAACTAGCCTAGAATAATTAATCAGTGAGCCCCAGGTCCCAGTCAGAGCTCCTGTCTCAACAATAGCGTGGACGGCTCCCGAGGAACACACACAAAGAAAATATGATCTAATTATATATAAGAAGCTTTTGATACACGATTCATTGTTCTATGTTGGTGTGTGGGAGACTGAACCCAGGGCTTCACATTTGCTAGCAAGAGCTCAACTACTAAAATATATCCCAAGTCCCACAAACATCTATTAATTTCTTTTAAATGCTGTTAAAATGTATTCTTTGAGAATTCCATACACGTGGTTGATCATATTAATTCCTCACTATTCTTTTTGATCCCCACTCCGTTTGGACCATTTCCTCCTTCCAATAACACCCCGTCTTATGTTTGCGCCCCCTCTCGCTTTAAACTCAGTTTAATTAGGGTTGCTTACAGGAACATGCGTGTGGAGTTACTAGAGCACAGGCAAGGCAGCAGTGACCACATCAGAGGCTGACCCTCTCTCCTCCACAAGCTGTCAACTGCCCATAGCTAGAGGTGGGAAAGTATTTTTTTTTTTTGTATTGTTGATATTTGCTTTAGTCTGTTTTTCTGTAGCTATAATAAAGTATCTGAGGCTGGGTTCTTTACCAAAAAAAAAAAAAAGGGGGGGGATTACTTAGGTAGCAGTTCTAGAAGAGCAAGACCCCAGCACTGGTATTGGTTTGCTTCTTGTGAGGGTTTCAAGGCAGTAGGAAAGCAGTGGGCGCTTGCAGCAGGGAGTGACTTGGATGTGAAAAGCAGCAGAAGAAAACGAAGGGCAAAACCTCATTCTCACAAGAAGGACATTCACCCACTAAATCATCTAATCACCTCCTAGGGACCCTACCACCACTCAGCACAAGAGAGCAAGCCCAAATTTAAATTTAGTGGGGATAAATAAACCACGTGTGAACTACAGCCAAGGCCGAGGTTAGAGCTGGGAGAACCCACCTACTCCCAGCACTTCAATGGCCTTCGTTCACTCCCCAGCACCTAAAGTCAAACCACAGTGATGGGGATGGCCATAAGCATTCAGTATCAGTAACCAGTAAAAAGCATCAGGACTTACTTCAGTATGATAGAAGGCATTGGAATTTCAAAGAACTGTTCTCGAATGGGCACAAAGGGCAAGAGGCCAGTGAAGAAAAGGCCAAGGATGAGTAGGACACGCTGTAGGCTGAAGAGTATAGGGATATCTGAATTCTAAAACACAAACAACGTCTTATGTTACTTTAATAAGCAGGATCATTTTACAAACCTCAGAATATATTTCCCAGACTATATGTTGACACTCTTTCAAACATTCTCTGAATTATGAACATTCATTACAATAACAACTCAGAAATTAGCCAGCCCATAATCAGATAGATGCTTTTGTAACACATGGGTCTCTTGGTTATTGTATGAACAACTAGAGACTAGGAGAAACACCAAAACAACAGCAAAAGAGAGATGATACACGAAATATCTGGTAATCTGACTCCTGCTAAAAATAGCTCACCAGGCAGTGGTGGTGCACACCTTTGATCCCAACATGGAGGAGGCAGAGGCAGGTGGATCTCTGTGAGTTCCAGGCCAGCCTGGTCTACAGAGTGAATTCCAGGGCATCCAGAGCTACATAGACAAACAAAAACAAAAACAAAAACCAAACAAAAGAGTACCTAGAGTGCAAACAGGCACATCGGTACTGTTGCGAATACATCCCTGTTCTGGTCTTTTGTGGATCAAATACAGAACACAGAGTGTGACAGTGCACACCTACACTCCCAGAGCATGGGTGGCCGAGGCAAAGCGACCTCAAGTTTGAGGACAGCCTGGGCTACATAATGAGACCCCCGTTGTAAAATGAATGAATGAATAGAATTTTGTAAATTAGAGCAAGAATCTAATTCTCAGAAATAACTATAGACTCACAGAAAGTTATAAAAATAGTGTGATATATACTTGACATGAGGCTGGACTAGAGGATCAAAGCCAGTTGACACCGATGCATTACTGCTGATTAGATGACAGGCATTATTCAGCTTGCATCATGTTTCCTGTGTGTCATCATTTTAACCTGTTTCTATCTGTGTGTGTATGTGTATGTGCATGTGTTTAAATTCTGTTCCATCCATGTACAAACTCTATAACCACCACAAATAAGATAGAGAATATCCTATTAATACTGTGACCACTCCCTACTCCCTTCAATCCTTGTCTCCTGGCAGCCACCAATCTGAAATTCACATCTACAGTTTTGAGAATGTTATAAATGGAACCACACAGCATATAATCTCTTTTAAAAGGTTTTATTTATTCATTTCTAATTCTGTGTGTGTGTGTGTGTGTGTGTGTGTGTGTGTGTGTGTGTGTGTGTATGCATACATGTTTGTGGTGGCAATACTTGTGTCTGTGTTTGGAGGTTGACCTCTTGTCTATGATAGGGATGCTGGGACTCAAACTAGGGCTTCGAGCTTGAGCAACAAGTGAGCCATCCCTCTGGCCCCAGCATGTAACTTTTAAAAATTTATATTTATTTAGGGTGGGGGTGCACGTGTAGTGGCCAGAGGACAACTTGCAGAAGGTAGTCAATTCTCTCTTCCCACAGTTTGGGCCCTGGGGGTTGAACTCAGGTCATTAGGCCATAAGAGCTTTTACCTGCTGAGTCATCTTCCACCCCATCAGTATGTAACATTTTGAGTGCATGTGTGCATATCTGCGTGTTTGAATCCGAGGCTTTTGAGTATTGCTAGGGACGTGTTCTTCCACTGAGCTACAGTCCCATACCTCTTTTTACTTTTTATTTTGAAACAGGATCTTGCTAAGTTTCCCAGGCTGGCCTTGAATTTACTCTGTAGCCCAAGTTTACCTTGATGTTCTGATCCTCCTGCCTTAGCCTCCAGGGTAGCTGGGGTTACAGGCCTGCATGGCAAGCCTGGGTTAAGGTTGAGTTTTTAGTTTTTCTTACAATAATTTTTTTTGAGACATGGTCTCTCTGTGTAGACCAGGCTGACCTCAAACTGAACACTGCCTGCCTCCATCTCTTGAGCACTGAGATTAAAGGCATGTTACCTCGTTAGCTTTATTTTTATTTTTGTGTATATGCATGCTGTGCACGTGGGTGCTCATGCCACGGTTTACAAATGGCAATCAGAGGACGACTCTGTGTGTCTGTTTCCTCCTTCTACCTTTGCATGGGCCTGGGGATAAATGACTAGGATGAAATTGCTGGTTCATAACGGTAACTGTGCATTTAGTTGTATTTAAAGCAAACCCTCTCCAACTGCTTTAGAAAGTGGTGGTACATTCTCCCACCAGCCACTGAAGACAGACCCAGCTCCCTGGCATTTGTATAACCACTTTCTTATGTGATGATGTAAAAATGGTAGCAGGTCCAGAGAGGCCTCCAGTACATTCTCTCCCTGTGGTGGTAACTCCTTAAAATGTCATTAGACAATGGCCAGCTGTGAGGGGAAAAAAAAAAAAAAAAAAAAAAAAAAAAAAAGATCTACTTTTAAGTTCTTAAGACCTGAAGCTGTATGGTCAACCAATGAGCTCTGTGGTCTCCTTTGTTCACAGTCGACCTTGGGCCCTCACAACCCAGAGCATATAAAGGATACTTACTCAGCCTGGTGGGGCCACAGCTGTACCCTGAGGTGACATGCTAGGCCCTGAATGTTTTTGTTTTTTTCCTGCGGAGAAGGAAGGACTGTCCTAAAAGAGTTCTTTGTGTCTACCTGAGAATTTCTACTTGTGTCATGATATATTCCCCTACACTTTGATACTATTTGTATCCTAAAAAAAGGGGCCTCAGACTTAGGATATAACTCAGTGGAGGCGTGGTATGGACCAGCAAATGTGTCAGGCTTGGTTGAATCCCTGGCACCACAAGTAAATAAATTAATTGTATAAATAAAAATAAAAAGGAATCCTCAGTTCTTAAGACCTTTTTTTTTTTTTTTTTTTGGCATTTGAATTCCAAGTTCTTTGAGCTCATGAAAGTTGCTGGAGGAAATGTGGAAAATCATTTCAAAAACAAAGCAAAGTTTTACAGACACATTTCCAACCACAAGGAAATCTTCAGAGGGTGAATGTCCTGCTGTATGTACCATGCAACACTCATCACCTTGGCTTGAGTTATGTGTGGGAGAGCAAAAAACAACTTGGAAAACAAAATAATTTTGAAATTATCCACACAGAAATTTAATGTGCCAATAAAATAGACATTACAACCCAAAGATTATCTTTTTTTCTTCCTTTGGTTTTTCGAGACAGGGTTTCTCTGTGTAGCTTTGGAGCCTATCCTGGCACTCGCCTGGAGACCTGGCTGGCCTCGAACTCACAGAGATCTGCCTGCCTCTGCCTCCCAATTGCTGGGATTAAAGGCGTGTGCCACCAACACCCGGCAAGATTATCTTTCATGTGTAGTGCATACAACATTGACAGACAAATCTTAGTAGCATGTAACACAGTTCCTCAAACCAGTCTGATTACAACTGTCAATTTCTAAGATGGAAATTTCCTCAACCTCCTGACATGAGACAAAAGCCTGGCAGCCTTTGTCACCCACCAGCAGGCCCCCTGCAGATGGACTAGCTCAAAAAATTCAAGGCCTGATTGGGACATGTCACACAACAGTTTAGGCCCGATCAACCATCCTGTCTGTCTTCAAACTGACCAACTCTAAAGTAGGGGACTGACTCCTTGAAGGCTTTAAAACCCCCAAGCCTTGAGAAACACTGGATCTTCAGCTTTGTGAGCCCCTCCACCTCGACTATGCAGAGCATCTTTTTCTCTGCACACCTACTGTGTGCATGCTTCCTCACCCCCAATAAACACCTTTCTTTAAGTGATGAATCTGTCTTGTTCCCTGGCTACCTGTGGCGCTTCAGGTATTTTCTGTTGTTTTGTTGTTGTTTGTTTGTTTGTTTGTCTGTGGTTTTTTTTGTTTTTTTGAGACAGGGTTTCTCTGTGGCTTTGGAGGCTGTCCTGGAACTAGCTCTTGTAGACCAGGCTGGTCTCGAACTCACAGAGATCTGCCTGCCTTGCTGGGATTAAAGGCGTGCACCACCAATGCCCAGCCTGTTTTTTAATTCTTTAACAGGCAGAGAAAATGAACCCAATCAAGACCCCTAGACCACATTACAACAAACTTAAGCTGCTAGAGGCAGTCCGTCATCTCTATGAGCAACTTCTGTCTCGTTCCTTGCATTTGCACATGAGCTATAAGATAGATGAGTGGGTTTAGCGAACTCCTGCTATAGTGAGTCATACAAACATAGAGGCAGCATCCCGGGTGTTTCTGAAGCTTACCTCTTTGAAACATTTTTCTACAATTTCAGAGCTGGCATTGCCCCACACCGTTAGGTGCTCTCTCTTATACTGCTTCACCAATTCTGAGACCTACGTGTGAAAATTCAAAATTTTATGAATAAGCCTGTAAGTAAATCCACCTGTACTGTTTTACTTTGAAAATGGGTGACAATCAATTATCTGCCAATAGATAGCATAAAAACTGTGGAAAAGCTGGTAAGTAAATAGAGATTATTTTATGAAATGTGAGATTATTTACATTTACCACTCTAAAATGCATTCGACCATGACTACTCAATAATTCATAAAATTAGAATCTGACTACTTAGTAACCAACCACGAATGAAACAACTTAAAACTAGTAGTCAATTATAGCAATGTCAGGATGACTACAGCCTGAGAAAGCTCACTTTTTATCCAGGACCAGGATAAGCTAACTTGCTCTGGAAATAGAACATAGGAACATTTTCTACGGTGACCTTTATGGAGCATTACTTTAAACAATGCTGAGTCTCAGTGTATCTGGTTTCCTTGATCACTATCAGTCTCTCACCCATTTCAGCCTTGTTTAGTTTTTGAAATCAAATGACGCTGATCCCCAGAATATGGCACTTCCTCCCACACTATCAATCTGTCACCTACCCTGACCTTACTGAGGCAATGACCCACATACCTTCCGAATTAGCACATTGTTGTTGACTTTGATATCGATGTTAATGGGGGTCTCAGGAAAGGCTTCAAACACTTCCTTTAGCAATGGAATTCGGGTATCTTTTCCTTCACTCTTGCTTGCTGAGGAAAATAAGATTTTTAAAAGGTAACTTGCATTCTTAAAGGATTTAACTTTTACTTCTTTATAGTACATGTGCATTACAGGGCAATGGTAGAAAGGAAAGTCACATGAAATGCAGTGACTCAGACATGCCATCATGAGGGCTTCATCGTTTCCTTCTTTCCCTGTGCATTCTTTGACACGGCTACAATACAGTTGTGCCCTTTGGGTTTTAGCCTGTTATTTTTATGTCCATAAAAATCTTTTATGTTATACATTTATAATTTTGATTTCAATTTATCTTATTTTTGTTCTTGCTTTTCAAGACAAGGTTTTTCGGTTAGCCCTGGCTGTCCTGGAGCTCACTCTGTAGACCAGGCTGACTTCAAATTCTCAGAGATCTGCCTGCTCTGTCTCAAGTGCTGAGAATAAAGGCATATGCTGCCATGCCCAACTGTGATTTCAAGATTTTTAGGTTTTCAAGATAACTAGAGTCGCATGAAGATTGTAAGAAATAATACACAGACCTATGCATTCTTTGTCCAGATTTCCCAATGGCAACATCTTGAAAAAACACATACCATATCACACTCAAAATACTGACATTGACATAACCCACTGATACTATTTTCTCACGGGTTTATTTCTTGACTTTTGTTTTTATGCTGCTTGGGATAAATCCAGGGTCTCACACATTATAGGTGGCATTCTACCACTGAGCCACATATATTCTACTGGTTTTTAAATTTTTCTTTGTTTTTGGTTTTTGAGACAGTATCTCATGTAGCCCACCAAGGCCTTGAATTCACTACACAGGGGTAGCTGGCCTTGAATGACTGATCCTTCTGCCTCCACCTCCCAAGGGTTAGGATTACACACATATGTGACTTCATTCAGCCAGCCATTTATATTATGAAGATGTTTAAAGGTTTCAAAATATTCCACTGAGTAGCTATGCAACTCTCTATGTAAACCAGGCTGGACTTAAACTCAAGAGATCTGCCTGTTTCTGCGTCCCTAGTACTGGGATTAAAGATGTGTGCTACCATGCCCAGCTAATTATCTTAATTTAACCATTCATTAGTTGAGACTGTTTTGTTATGAGATTATCATTGAAGTTTTTAGAGACATGAGATTAATTTTCAGGCAAAACAAGTACACTAATCCAAAAACTTGTTTAATTATTTAAAAGTAAAATTTTAAAGAAAGACTTATTTATGGAGATGGAGAGATGGCTAGCGCAGCAGTTAAGAGCACATACAGTTCTTCCAAAGGACTAGAATTCAGTTCCTGGTACCCACATTGGGTGACTTACACTACCTGTAACTTCAGCTCCATGTACTCATGTGCATATGTTTACACAACACACACTTAAAAATAATACAAATAAATATTTTTAAAGACGTATTCAGGGACTGAAGAGACTGCTCAGCAGTTAAGAGCACTGGCTGCTCATTCCAGAGGATCCAGGGTCTAATTCCCAGCACCCACATGGAAGCTCACACCTGTCTGTAACTCCAGTTCCAGGGCTTGTGACACCCTCACACAGACTTACATGCAAGCAAAAAACAAACAAACAAAAATGAACATAAAATAAAATTTTAAAAAGATGTATTCATTTTATTTTATGTATATGGGCATTTTGCCTGCATGTTTGTATGTACACCAAGTGTGTGCCTGGTGCCCACGAAGGCCAGAAGACGCTGTATGATACACTGGAACTGGAGTTATGGATGGTTTGTAGTCATCATATGGGTGCTGGGAACGGAATCTGCAAGAGCAGCAAACTATCTCTCCAGCCCATATCTGTCAAATTAGTTGCCACCAGTTAGCCAAGGGAAATCAGGGAGGTTTGTCAGAAGAAACAGAAAAAGGCAAATGAGAAGGAGGAACCTGCAGCTTTGTGTCTAACCCTCTTGCCCTTTGCCTCTGTGCCTGGAGCCAGTCCCCACTGTTTTTATGCTGTTTTTATGGGTGAATAGTGCTCACAGGTCCCAGCACCAATCCTTTCCCTGATTGCAGTGGGTCCCTTTTGTACTTTGTCCCCTTCAAGTAACCACCCCCACCCTCCCAGGCACTCTTGGGGGGAGATGTGGGGGTTAGCCCTCCCCTGTGTTTTTATTCCTGTGAGGCACACTCCAAAGTAGCTTTGTAATTTTTTTTAAAAATGACTTTTAGATGTACTCTTTATGTGTACTAGTGTTTTTCCTGCATATGTACATGCTCCACATGCATGTCCAGTGCCCTTGGAGGTCATAGGCTACCTGACCTTCTGAAACTGGAGTTACAGACAATTGCAAGCCACCAAATAGAACTCTGGTCTTCTTCATGGGCACCATGAAGCTAAGCCATCTCTTCAGCCCCTCAGCTGTTTTTTGTTTTGTTTTGTTTTTTAAATTCAGTTTCTCAGTTGTGCTAGTCATATCTCAAATTCAACAAACATGTGTGGCTATTGGCTGTCTCATATCACAACACAGAAATACAGAATGTTCCAGTCACTGCAGAAGTTCTATTTGGACAGCGATATTCTAGTTTGGTAAAATAACTGTTTTCTTCTAATTATGGAAAACCCACATTCAAATGAATTGCTATCATATCTAAGTAAGATATAATCAAGGGACACGGAAAATGGTCCAACAGACAAAACTAACTTTAGACAAACAAATGATACACAGAGCTAGACATCATGCACATCCCAGCACTCAGGGGACTGAGGGAGGAAGATCTTGTTTCAAGTAAGTCTGGGCTGTACAGAGAAACCAAAAAGCCAGGAGCCGGTGAAATGGCCCAGCAGGGTTTAAAACCTTGGCTGGTTGCTTGCTATGTAGACCAGGCTCAGAGACCAACCTACCTCTTCCTGGCCCAAACTTTCAATATTCTAAAATTAATTATGAGTCAAATGCAATGTAAATAAAAGGTTTTTTTTTTGTTTTGGGTTTGTTTGTTTGTTTTTCTTGATGTTGGCGGACCAACTCTTTAATCCCAGCACCAAGGAGGCAGAGACAAGTGAATCTCTATGAGTCTGAAGCCAACCTGGATTGGACAAGTAAGACCTTGTCTCAATTTTTTTTTTTTTAACACCAGGCAGTGGTGGCACAAACCTTTATTAATCCCAGCACTTGGGAGGCAGAGGCAGGTGGATCTCTGTGAGTTCACCTTATCTACAGTTCCAGGAACAGTCAAAGCTACACAGAGAAACCCTGTCTGGAAAAATGAAAAAAAAAAAAAAAAGAAAGAAACAAAAAACAAAATAACAACAACAAAAAATCTTCACAGTTGTCTGAAACCGGAGTAACTGCCATTATTTTCTGACAAGTCAGGGGGACTGCTCAGAGGGAGAGGACAGTCTATTTGAGCACTGGCCAGGTAAGGTGGAAACAGTATCACATTCTAGCTCAGTCATTTACTTGTTACATGACCTTGATCAAGTTAATCTCCTCTGTGACTTTAGTTTCCTTCTCTGTAGGGGAGAGGTTTAGATGGCCTTAGAGGTCTCTCCTCATTCACAACTTCAAGACTTTATGAGGAGACAAAAAATCAGAGACAAAATGAAAGGTTCTTTTTATTTATTTATTTATTTATTTATTTATTTATTTATTTATTTTTTCAGAACAGGGTCTCATGTAATTCAGGCTGGTCTCCAACTCACTAGGTAGCCATGGATAGCACTGAATTTGTGGTCTTCCTCCTCCCACTCCCAGTGCTGGGATTATAAACCTGTATCCTTACACTGAGTTCATTCAGTGCTGGGCAAGCGCTCTACAGGCTGAGTGAAATTCTTAGTCAAAAAGGGTTTTGTTTTGTTGTTTTGTTTTGTTTTTTTGTCTTTAAAAGAATCTTTTAAGGCATGTGGAGACTTGCCAGGGGTCATGGTGCACACCTTTAATTCCAGCACTCCAGAGGCAGAGGCAGAGGCAGGTGAAACTGTGAATGTGCAAATGCCTGGTCTACATAGTGAGTTCCAGGCCAGATGATAATGATAATGATTATAATAATAATAAATTCAGGGGGTTGGCTGTGCTCTATAGAGGAAAAGAATAGTGAAAACATTCAAATTCATTTTCAGCACTTAAAACTGAACAGAGCTGCTGGGCTTGGTGGCCCAGCCTAATCTACAGAGGAAGTTCCAGGAGCTGTTACACAGAGAAACCCTGTCTCAAACACACACACACACACACACACACACACACACACACACACACACACTTAGGTGAAGACAAATCCAACACACATTAGCTTGAAACATGCCTGCCAAACAGATGACTTTCATTTTTATTTGATTATTATTTTTTAATCTATCTGTATGTTGGTGTGTCTGTGTGCACCTGTGTGTTTCTGTGGGTACTGAAGGAGGCAGAAGAGGCATTAAATCCCCTGAAGCTAGAGGCAAGCAGCTATGAGCAAATCAATGTGAGTGTTGGGACCCAAACTCAGTTCCTCTTGGAGGAACAGCAATCACTCTTAACCACTAAGCTATCTCTCCAGGCCTTTATTTTTATTTTTTGAAAAAGGCAGCCCTAGCTGGCCTAGAATTCACAGAGATCTGCCTGCCTCAGCTTCCCAAGTGCTGGGATACCTCCCCATATCCAGTGCCTTTTCATTATTTTCCCTGACTTTTATTTACCTTTCTTTCTTTTCTCCCCTGAGCCTACCCTTTGGTGTTTAATCTAAAGAATATTTTAAAATTTAAATTTATGCACGTGTGAATGCCTGAGTGTGTGTGTGTGTGTGTGTGTGTGTGTGTGTGTGTGTGTGTGTGTACACACATTTGTGCAAGAGTCTTTGGAAGTCAGAAGAGGGCATCATATCCTCTGGAATTGGCATTGTAAGCAACCATGTGGGTGCTAGGAACTGAACCCAGGTTCTCTGCAAGAGCTTCAAGGACTCTTAATTGCTGAGCCATATCTCCAGCCCCAACCTTTGTTAAAGTTAAGAGAAGTCTCACTTTGTACTCCAATCTGGCCTTGTATTTGTGGCGATCCTCCTGCCTCAACCTCCGGTTCTGGGATTACAGGTAACAACCATCACACCAGGCCTTCAATTCTAGCCCAACAAGTAGTCTACCACTGAGTTACATCTCCAGCCCGATACTGGGTAATTGAAAATCTATCTCATGTGGTATTCACAGTATTTTAAAAATGGATATGAGGGCTGGAGAGATGGCTCAGAGGTTAAGAGCACTGACTGCTCTTCCTGAGGTCTTGAGTTCAATTCCCAGCAACCACATGGTGGCTCACAACCATCCGTTATGAGATCTGGTGCCCTCTTCTGGTGGCACCATGGAAGCAGAATGTTGTATACATAATAAATAAATAAAATCTTTTAAAAAAATGGATATGAATAAATTCCTTAGAGCCTGTGAGATGGGCTCAGTGGGTAGAAGTGTCTGCCACCAAGCCTGATGGCCTGAGTTCAATACCTACATGATGAAAGGAGAGAGTCAACTCGCACAGGTTATCTTCAGATCTCCAAATGTACATCATGACAAGCTTATACACAAACACACACACACACACACAAATTAATAAGATTTAAAAATCTCTCATAATAACAGGGTGACTCACAGCCTATATATAGATCACATACAATATATTTAAATGATATAACTGACAAGGAGTTAATATTCACAGTATAAAGGGACTCCAAAGCTGGGCCTGGTGAAGCAGAGAGGAAAGGAAGATCTTCAGTTTGAGGCTGGTTTTGGCTACACAGTGAATCCCAGGTCAACCTGGGTTACATAGCAAGACTGTCTCTGTGGGCTGTTGAGTGACTCTATGGGCAAAGGCAATTACCACTAAACCTGATGACCTGAGTTTGAACCCCAGAACCCACAAGGTGCCAAGGAAGAACCAAACAACTTCTTCAATTGTCCTCTCAAGTCTACAAGCTCACCATGGCACAGATTCATGAGTGGGTCCACCGACATAAATACACAAACATACATAAACAAATGCCACTTAAAAATTTTAAACAAATGTATCAGCTAAATGACAGCATCAAATGTCCCAGAACCAGGAAGATCTACAAGAGGCCATTTATATTCTTTCTTTCTTTCTTTCTTTCTTTCTTTCTTTCTTTCTTTCTTTCTTCCTTCCTTTCTTTCTTTCTTTCTATCTTTATATTTATAATGGACAATATAAGTAATAGCAATGCTATAAAACTTGATGCCTTAGACGTACAGGAGGAAGAAGAGGAGGAGGAGGAAGAGGAGGAGGAGGAGGAGGAGGAGGAGGAGGAGGAGGAGGAGGAAGAAGAAGAAGAAGAAGAAGAAGAAGAAGAAGAAGAAGAAGAAGAAGAAGAAGAAGAAGAAGCAGTAGCAGCAGCAATAGTACAAAGTAATCAAGCATGGTGGCTCGATTCTACAATTCCCACTACTCTGAAGGCTGAGGCAGGATAGCTGTGAGTTTGAGGCCAGCCTGGGATACATAGAAAATTCAAGGCCAGCAGAGATATAGCCTGAGACTATCTTAAAACACACATCCTGCTTCCCACACACCCCCTGAAAAGTATAAATTATCTCCAAGAATACAAATTCAAGCCAGACGGTGGTAGTGCACACCTTTAAATCCCAGCACTCGGGAGGCAGAGGCAGGCAGATCTCTGTGAGTTCGAGACCAGACTGGTCTACAAGAGCTAGTTCCAGGATAGCCTCCAAAGCCACAGAGAAATCCTGTCTCAAACCCCTCCCCCCAAAAAAAGAATCTAAATTCAAATAATTATTATGGTATTCAGGCTTCAATCAGTTGTCAAGTGAATTTAAGATAAGTGATACAGTTAAATCTTTAGGTCAAGTATTCTTAGAATCAGATAATCATCAAGGTTTTAGATTTGTAGGTCATAGGTCAGGTTAGAGGGCAATGTTATTAGCAAGAAACTACTATGATTCTCTACATAAATGAATACTTTAATGTCAGCGTTTAAACCATAAAAAAAAAAAATGTTACCTCTCTGAAATGGGACATCCAGTTTGCAAAGGTAAGGTGGGAGCTCCTTAAAAAGATATGATTAAAAAAATGGTTAGCTCTCAAAAACTAAAAGCACTTTAGCATCTCACATTATGACATAAAGCTTTTGTTTCTTTAAAAAAAGATTAAGATGTAGCATACACTTAAACACAATATTCTTTAGCTTTCCAGAGGCAAAATCATGATAGAATTACTTATATATCACTTACAATAAATCTGTACTACTTTGATTTACATACTTTTTAAGTTTTTGCCTCCCTTTTTTAAAGATTTGTTTTGTGTGTGTGAGAGAGTGAGTGCAAATGACCTTAAGGACAAGAAGTCGCAGAACTACATGGGGGCTGGGAACTGAACTCAGACCCTCCAAAAGAGCAGATAACTGCTGAGTTATCTCTCTGGGCCCTAAATTTGTGTTGTTATTTTGTTTTGTTGTTGTGACTTTGAGATAGGATCTCTCTGGGCAGCTCTGGCTGTCTTAGAACTTGCTCTGTAGACCAAACTGGCCTCAAACCCAGAGATCTGCCTGCCTCTACTTCCTGAGTGCTGGGATTAAAGGTGTGTGTCACCAGGCCAGGTAGAGGGACAACTTTTTTGTTTTTTGGTTTTTTTTTAGAGGCAGGGTTTCTCTGTAGCTTTTGAGCCTGTCCTGGGAATCACTATGTAGACCAGGCTGGCCACTAACTCACAGAGATCCTCCTGTCTCTGCCCCTGCAGGGATTTTAAAGGTGTGGATCACCACCGCCTGGGGAGACACAATTTTTGAGTGCTGTATAGGCATTTGGCATCATACCAATTACATTACAGTACTTGAAACACAATATACATAATTAATAGTACAAAACTGTAGAAAACCAACAGAGTATACCAACCAACAATAACATGTTAATGTCAATTTTCTTTAGGGGACAAAAGTAGACACTAGTTCTTTCTTCCATTTCAGTATTTACTGTCATGCACATAAATAATATGATTTAAATTATTTAAAATTACTTCTATTTAGTCTGGGTGTGTATGACTATGACTGTACTATAGTGCATTCATGCACTTTAGAGGACACAATGCAGGAGTCAGTTCTCTTCCTTCCCCTAAATAGATCCCAGGGATAAAACTCAAGATTGTCAGGCTCGGCCTCAAAATACCTTTATCCACTGAGCTATCTTGCTAGCCCAGATATTTTTTCCCCTTTCTTTACATTACTTTCATTTGTGGGGGAGGGGCTGGAGAGCTGGCTCAGTGGTTAAGAGCACTGACTGCTCTTCAGGAGGACCCAGGGTTCAATTCCCAGCACCCACATGGCAGCTCACAACTGTCTAGCTCCAGTTCCAGGGGAACTGACACTCACGGCAAAACACCAATGTACGTAAAACTACAAATAAATAGATAAATTTCTTTCATATGATCAAATTTTTAAGACTGGTGTGTGTGTGTAAGCATGGGCACCATGTGTGCCACAGAGCACATGGAGATCAGAAGAAAACTTCTGGGAGTTGGGTTTCTTTTTCCACTGGTTTTGAAATAGGGTCTTTCTTGGTGTTGCTGTTGCTCTGTGGCTTCCAGATGGTTTTCCTTTCTCCACCTCCCATCTTGTGGTAGGTGGGCTGGGATCAGAGACACACAGCACTTCATTTTTTCTTTCCTTTCACTTGGTTTCTTGATCTGGGCTCTGGAGATCAAACTCAGAGTATTTGCCTTTCCTGGCAATCACCTTTATCTGCCCAGCTATTTCGCTGGCCCTTCAACTGGCATGGTGGTTTGAACGTAACTGGGCCCCATAATCTCATAGGGAGTCCTACTATTAGGTGTGGCTTTGTTGGAGTGGGTGTGGCCTTTTTGGAGGAAGTGTGTCACTGTGGGGGCGGGCTTTGAGGTTTCCTTCTCTCAGGATACCACCCAGTGTCTCAGTCGACTCCCTGCTGCTTGTAAGGTATAGGACACTTAGCGACTACTCTAGCACCATGTCTGCTGCATGCCACCATGCTTCCTGTCATGATGATAATGGACTGAACCTCTGAAACTGTTAAGTGAGCCACTCCAATTAAATGTTTTCTTTATGAGTTGCTGTATTCATGGTGTCTCTTCACAGCAACAGAAACCTTAACTAAGACAGTAGTGTATACCTACAAACCTAGCATTTGGTAAGTGAAAGCAGGATTATCAGAAGTTCAAGATTATTCTTAGTTCTGTAGGGAGTTCATGGCCAGCCTGGACTACACAAGACTCTGTCTAAGAAAAAGATGAAGCAGGTCCCCACAGATGCATTTTAACTATACAGATTCCTTGCTGGATGCCAAGATACTTTAACATTTTCCCTCTTCCTCATTTATTTCAATCACGGTCATCTTTAGGAATTTTGTTGTTTGGACTTACAGGTGTGATACCTAAAGGGGCCTGAAAAGTGTGTTGGGTCCCCTGGAACTGGAGTTACAGACAGTTGTGAAATACCATGTGGGTACTGGAAACGGAACCGGATCCTCTGGAAGAGGAGCCAGTGCCCTCAAGCACGGAGCCATCTCTCCTGTCCCTGTTTGTCTGTCTGAGACAGGAGCCCAGACTGGCATCAAGCTTGGGACAATCATGCTTCCCAGGTGCTGGGATTATAGCTGTGAACCATTAAACCAGGTCAATCATCAGCTTTTTCACAAGTTATTTATTGTAGTGACATCTGGCTCTTTTCTGCCTTAAAAATATTACCCCTAAATATAATGATATTAGCTTATTTTTACTTACAGAATATTTGAGATCAGAGACATTTACATTGATCCCAGTTGACCTCTTCAGATTTGCATCATGTGACACTACGACTTGTTCATCTTTTGTGATATGGCAGTCCAGTTCTAACATATCAGTTCCAATGTTAACAGCACTGAAGACATAAGAGAAAAATGGCACTTTGAAGACTAGTAAACATTTACATGTATCAGAGATGAAGATTCTGATATTAAAATCCAGGGTATCCCACAACACTGAAATAGCTCAACAACATTTATCACCATTAATCAATGTGATGTTATAATCATATAATAAGTTATTAAAATGTTGTGGCTTGTAGTAAGTGAATCATGTTGTCTCTTCCAAAGAAACTATGGTTAATTCTGACATGTCAATATAGTGAGGGGGAAAAAAATACCTAACCAGATATTAAGAGATTTGGGTGGCAATTCCTGACACATTAGTATAACTTAGGGCAAGTAGACTTTCCTCTTATGGCCTGTATTTACACATCTATAAAATGAAATTACCAAGAAATAAGACAAGGATGGCTGCTTTTATTATCTTGATTCAACATACTATTAGGTGGTCTGGTGGTATATTCCTGTAATCCCAGCACTTGGGAGGAGGAGAGAGGAAGATAGAAGAGTGAAAAATAAAAATAAGACAACAATGGATTCCAATGAAAGGGAGATCTAGGAAATGATAGAAAAGGTACAGAAATAACCAAGTGAGCTGATGCATGCCTGTGCAATTCCAAGACTCAGGAGTTGTAGCAGGGTAAGAAGTTCAAGGTCATTCTCAGCTACATAGGGTGAAGTTCAAGGACAGCTTGGGATACATGATATCCTGTTCTAAAAACAAAGCAACAAAAACAAAAAAAAATGAAAAGGAAGAGCAAGGAAGAAAGGAATGAATGAATGGATTTGGAAAATAATACATGAACAAGAGAAATTCTGTCAGAGACACAAAAAAATGATAACAATGGAAACAAGTAGAAATCCTAGAGATGGAATTCAGTCTCTAAACTTGAGCATGTAACAGAAAGCTTCAGAGCCATGCCAACCTGAGGAGCCATGGATGAGACTGCACAGAATAGGGGGTTTCACTAGTAAGGATTTACAAATGGCTAGAAAGTGTATAAACCGACATTCAACAGCAAAACTCTAGGAAAAGGCTAGATATAGTAGCTCACACCTGAAATCCCAGCACTTGAGAAGCTGAGACAGGAGCGTGCCTCCAGTTTGAGTCCAACCTAGGATATATAGTAAGTCCTAGATCAGCCTGGGTACACTGTGAGACCTGCTGAGGCAGGGTCACATAGGGAATAGTTTAGTAAACAGACTGCACTTGGCGTAGGTGATGCACAGCACACCCCTCTCTCCTAATTCATTTGGAAGTGCACATGCACGCACACGCACACACCTACCTCCAAGTAACACATCTACTTTATGGGGAATGTACTGTGTATGTTCATCTTATTGATTATTGAATAAAGTACTGTTTGGCCAATGAGACAGCAAGTTGGACAGGACTAGGAGTCAAAGAGGATTCTGGGAAATGTAGTAGAGAAGTGGTGATCCAGGCAGGAAGTGACATAGCTAGGAGACTCATATTTAAGCAAGGAGAAACAGGAAGTGTCCCCCTTTCCCCTCCACTCTTCCTCCAGCAGCACATGTGATCCACCGGCAAGGAGGGACGCCAATAGAAGGTGTCCGATAAGATAAGTCTTACAAAATATATAGATTTATGATAATTAAGACTGAGCTAACAGATGAGAATCCTAGTCATTGGCCAAGCAGCATTTGTACCTAATATAAGTCTGTATTATTTTGTCCATCCACTCGGTGGGCAGAACTCAGGAGGCTGGCAGAGACTGCCCACGTGGCAGTGGGGCTTGGGCTTTGGCGGAAAGATTTATCATAACACCTATTATTTATCATCTATGCATATGAAAAAATCATATGCACTGGTCAAACATGGCAGCATACACCATTAATCCCAGCAGTCCACTCAAGAGGATCTCTGTGAGTTCAAGGCCAGTCTGGTCTACATAGTGCAGGATAGCCAGTAATACATAGAGAGATCTTGTCTCAAAAAAAATCTTTTTAAAAGCATGGGGGGGGGGGCATGGCAGTGTACAACTATAGAGAAAGGGAGAGAGAGGCGTCAGGCATGGCAGTGCAACACTAGAGAGAAAGAGAGGTGCCGGGCATGGTGGTGTACATCTAGCACTTGGGGGGTGAAGGCAAGATGATTAAGAACTGAACTAAAGTCCTGTTTCAACTACATGCCAAGTTGAGGGTTATATGAATCTTGGTTATATGACCGTTCCCCCAACCCCGCAAAAAAAAAAAAAAAAAAAAAATTAGGGCTGGAGAGATGGCTCAGTGGTTAAGAACAATGGCTGTTCTTTCAGAGGTCCTGACCAGCAACCACATGGTGGCTCACAACCATCTATAATGGGATCTGATGCTCTCTTCTGGCCTGCAGGCATACATGCAGACAGATCATTCATACCTAAAAAATACATAAATAAATAAAAGCTTTTTAAAAAATCACAAAAGACGTGGGAAAAAACAAAACAACAAAAATTCCACTAAAACACTGCCCAAAACTTCCAAGGGTTGAAGAGACAGCTTCGGTAAGAGCAGGTAAGTGAGTTCAAGGCAAGAGTGGTCTATAGAGAGAGCTCCAGGAGAGCCAGCACTAAACAGGGAAATCCTGTCTCAAAAAACAAAAACAAACAAACCAGAAAAGAAACAGAAGACTGGGAAGATGGCTCAGTGAGTTAGGGAGCCACATGGAGAAAGGAGAAAACTGACACACACACACACACACACACACACACACACACACACACACACACACACACACACACACACACACACACACACGAGAGAGAGAGCCAGGGCAAATAATTATTTTTTGACTACATGCCAAATTCTGCTTCCAGGTATTGCTAATATAACTTGCTTCTTCTTCCATTCATATAAGTACCACAGGGATTACATTGTCCTCTTTGTATTCACCTATGTGGCCCAGTTTAATAACCTAGTTTTATTAGGTCTTAAGAATCAGGTTTTTGCAGGGTGTGGTGGTACATGCCTAAATCTTAGCACTCGGGAGGTAGAGGCAGGAGAGTCAGTTTAGAGTTATTCTTGGACACATACTCCTTTCAGGTACAGCCCAGTCTGTGAGAACCCACACATCTCAAAAAACAAAACGCCACATTTTATATACATAAGGACTTGGTTCACTGTGCATGTGCGTGCATACAATTCCTTAGTTTTACCTTCTATGCTCACTATGAAGGAGTTGCTGTCTCCTTTACCAATATTTTTTAGGGGGTGTGTGTTCAAGACTGGGTTTCTCTCTGTAACAGCCCTAACTGTCCTGGAAGCGTTCTGTGGAACAAGTTGGCCTCAAACTCACAGAGATATGCCTACTGGATGCTGGGATTAAAGGCATGTGCCACCACCACCCCACCTTTTTTATGATTTACTTATTTTTATTTTATGTGCACTGGTGTTTTTCCTGAATTTGTGAATCTGTGTGAGGGTGTTGGGTCTCCTGGAACTGGAGTTACAGGCCCTTGTAAGCTGCCATGAGGGCGCTGGAGACTGAAGAACTCCTGTGCTGTGGAAGCACAGCCAGTGTTCTTAACTACTGAGCCATTGCTGAAGCTCCAACAAATAATCTTTAAGATGTTACTGAATGAGCCGGGCGTTGGTGGCACACGCCTTTAATACCAGCACTCGGGAGCCAGAGGCTAGGTGGATCTCTGTGAGTTCGAGACCAGCCTGGTCTACAAGAGCTAGTTCCAGGAAAGCCTCCAAAGCCACAGAGAAACCCTGTCTGGAAAAACAAAAACAAACAAACAAACAAACAAAGATGTTACTGAATGATGAAAAGCAGAAACTTAGATCAAATTCTGCTGGGCTGTGGGAGTACCTCAACCATAGAGCACATGTTAGCATGCAGAAGCCCTGGCTTCAATCTTCAGCACAACCCTCCTGATTAGTCCTAATTACAAATAAAATGCTTTCATATTGCCTAGGAGTATGGGACCACCCTGGTCAACTGAGAGAGAGATGTCCACCCCATCTTAAAATATGGCTTAATAGCCGGGCATTGGTGGCGCACACCTTTAATCCCAGCACTCGGGAGGCAGAGGCAGGCGGATTTCTGGGAGTTCGAGGCCAACCTGGTCTCCAGAGCGAGTGCCAGGATAGGCTCCAAAGCTACACAGAGAAACCCTGTCTCGAAAAACCAAAAAAAAAAAAAAAAAAAAAAAAAAAAAAAAAAAAAAAAAGGCTTAAAGTTCCATTACAATTCTTTTCTCACTAAGGGTGGATGCCTTCCTTTCATTGACCTTGCTTAGATGAGATCAGGCACGTTCAGGGTGGTAAGGCCATACACTCATTAACCTTGCTTAGTATCCTGTTGTGTTACTCAGAGAAGGGAAAGCAGGCTGATGGTAATCATCTGGCTCCAAGACAAAGAACAAGGGCCCCACTCTGTCTCCTGCAGCTTCTACTACTATCACAAGGCCTTGAAAGGGCCTCTGTATGAACTATGAATCTATTATAAATAGAAACAATTTAACTCATCTTACTAAAAAAATAAAATCAGCACACAAGAGCATCCCAAGAAGAACCCCCATTGCAGGTTCCTGCTCAACAGAAACTACCGGGCACAAACACACACAATCCTGTTCATAGCCAACAGCTGGTGTAATCTGCTCTCATCTGCTTTTGTCTCATCTGCTCTTTCTGCACAGGACCGACTAGCATTACTCACAGTCTGCCCTTGTCACAGATGTCTGCTTCCAGCTCTGCCAATGGAATCTCTTTGGACTACTCAACACTTGGACTATACTTTTACAATTACGCAGGAGCCAAACACTCTGTGTAATACTTCAAAGGCACATATACACCATCTTCCTCACTTTAATGACATCTCCCCATTACTTCAATGACAGGCTCTAAGAGGGGACCTTCCTGTGTACTTACTGCTGGAAGGCAGTCATTGTGTTCTCCAGGTTTTCTCCAGCACCTGTGGAAAAATGGAGTTTAAATTTCATTTACTTGTCATGTTGAACATTTTATTTCTCTAGAAATTGCAATGAGCCTGTGTGTGTGTGTGTGTGTGTGTGTGTGTGTGTGTGTGTGTGTGAGTGTGTGTGTGTGTGTGTGTGTGTGTGATGGGTGAGGAGGTGGGTGGAATCCTATTTTTCAGGTTTTGTTTTGTTTTGTTCTTTGAGACAGGGTTTCTCTGTGTAGCTCTGGCTGTCTTGAAACTCACTCTACAGACCAGGCTGTCCTCAAACAAGAGATCCACCTGCCTCTGCCTTCAGAGTTCTGGCATCAAAGGCACGGTGCCATCACTGATTCAGGTCAACAAGCATGTATTTAAGGGAATTCAGATAATGGTTCCTTCACAGTCCATTGAGGTCAGTGATATTCCTCCAGAGCCCTTTTTAACTGCTGGAGATACAACTCAGTTAGTAGAGTGCCTAACGTATACGAAGCCCTAGTACTTTGTGTTACTATAAATCAGGTGTGGCAGCAGCCTATATTTATAATCCCAGCACCTGGAAGGCAGAGGCAGAAAGACCAGGAGTTGGAGGCCAGCCCTGGCTACATCAGTTAGTTTAAAAAAAAAAAAAAAAACAGCCCTCTTTAAAAGAGCCCCTGCTTAGTTCAGGTGTGCATTCAGCCCATAATTCTTTCTTATCTTCTTTTATGTTCCCTTGAATTATGGCCATACTTACAACAACTTCAAAGTTCCCCTCTCAAGATCTTTGATGTCTCATTTTTACGACAGTTTATTCCAGGATCCATTTTAGGATAAAATGGTTTTTGATTGCTAGCTGCTAATAATGCCTATTAGCTTTCTAGTCTAAGAAGCTATGAAGATCACAAAGGGCCAACATGGAGGTTGAGAGGCGTTATTTCTATTCAGAGCCCAGGCACTGCATGGTATTCATCCACAGCGACTGCAAGGTGTTCAGATTCTGTAAATCCAAATGTCATAAAAACCTTACAAAGCACAATCCTCTCAAGGTCACGTAGCCTTCCAGAGGCAGCTCCTAAGAGCTCACAGCGGACAGTTCATTTGAAAAATGCAGAAAGGATCCATGAAATACTAGGGAGAGTTTCAGGAAAAGATACTGGTGCAATGAAGCATTGAAGAGATCAGACAGAAATGCCAAGCTGAATTTATATTGAACAGGTTGAAGAAAAGTGAGAGTCATGGAAAGTTCAGGTCATTCAAGCCAGCAAATGCCAGGTTTTTGTTGTTGTTGTTGTTGTTGTTTTGGGGGGATCAAGACAGGGTTTCTCTGTGGCTTTGGAGGCTGTCCTGGAACTTGCTCTTGTAGACCAGGCTAGTCTCGAACTCACAGAAACCCACCTGCCTCTGCCTCCCGAATGCTGGGATTAAAGGCATGCGCCACCACCGCCCGGAGCAAATGCCAGGTTTAACATATTAACAGCTATAAGGCCTAGAAAGCCAACTATACCAGAGTTGGATTTCCATCACAATGTCCTTTCAATTTTGAGAATTTTTTTTTCTTTTCTTTTCCGAGTGGTTCTCATGTAGTTCATGCTGGCCTCAAGCCCGTTATGTAATAGAGGAAATACTTGAACTCCTTCCTGATCCTCCTGTCTCCACTTCCCAAGTGCTGGGATCACACCACACTTGGTAATTTTTAGGGGTTGTGTTTGCAAGCATGTTTCCCTGTGTGTGCATAGGCCACAGCACGTGTGTGCTGGTCAGATGACAACTTGGGGTCTGCCTTCTACTCAGTGTGAAGTGTCTGTTGTTTTCCCATTGCACACGGCAGGCTAGCTACCTCTGATAGCCATCTCCTCCAAGGAGCTCTGGGATTACAGATGTGATATACACCTGGCTTTTATATGGTTTCTGGGGATTCACACTCACATTCTTACACTTGCCCAGCAATCACTGTTAGCCCTGAAGCCATCTCTCCAGTCCCAATTTTCAGGTTTGGTGGAGTTTTTTGTTATTATTTTGTCTATTTATTTATTTATTTGTTTATTCATTTATTTGAGATAGGGTTCTAGATGGATGTGGTAGCACTCTCCTTTAATCCCAGTACTCCAAGTGGCAGAGGCAGGAGGATCTCTGTGAATTCAAGGCCAGCTGGGTCTACAAAGAGAGTTCCAGAAAAAATAAGGGACAAGGTTTTACTCTATAGCTTAGGCTAGGGTGAAACTCACTAAGTAGCCTAGGCTGGCCCTCAAATTCTTAGCAATCCACCTACCTCAGCATGCATGAGCTACCATGCCCAATACACTCCCCCCCCCCCTTTGAGACAGAGTTTCTTCTCTGTGTAGTCCTGCAACTCACTCTGTAGACCAGGCTGGACTCAATCTCACAGAGATCTGCTAGCCTCTGCATCCTGAGCACTGGGATTATAGATGTGCATCATCACCGCCCAGAAGAAGAATATTTTTGTCTTATTTATCTATTACCAGCACTAAGGATTGAATTGAGCCCATGGCCTTGTGCTTACAAGGCAAGAACTCTACCACTTAGCCAAACCCAGCTCCCAATACCGTCTTTTTAAAACTAAGTACATGATGGCAAAGAATACAATGACTACCAATACATTTTGTACCATGGTTTTGAGTCATGCTATGGCAATAGCAATTTTAACCACTGACATTTTTGAGTAGGGAGAGAGACACTAGGGATTGGAACTCAATTTTCAAGGCCTCAAACAGGCAAAGCATACAGAGTACCACTGAGCTACATGCCCAGGCATACCTATCAACACTTTGTAGTACTGGTGAAGGCAGGTACGTGAGGTAAATGTTGTCTTATGGACATAGTCTTGACCTTGCAGACTGATGTAAGGGTATAAAGGACCCCCAGAAGCTAGAAGCCACCCTCTGAAGATGCCAGAAGAATGAGTCAAGATGACAGAGAGTGACCAACTCGGAAGGGAAACAAGGGCCTTTTTGTTAGGATCTCTACGTAGCCCAGGCTGGCCTCAAATTCTCAATCTTCCTGTCTCGTGGGTGATGGAATTAAAGACCTATACTATCACTGCTCAGTTAACAAGGATTTGTGAAGTTCTAGACATATTCTATTAAAAAATTTTACTCCATTTAGGTCCAGAAATGGTGGCACACTCCTGTAATCCCAGCACTCAGGAGGCAGAAACAGTGTTTGAGGCCAGCTTGGTCTCACAGTGAGGTCCAGGACAGCCAGCACTACAGAGGGTCTCTGTCTCAAAACAACAACAATATTATTTCAACAATAATATTTCACTACTCTTGGCTGTCCTGGAACTCACTCCATAGACCATGCTGGCCTCAAACTCACGGAGATCCACCTGCCTCTGCCTCCTGAGTGCTGGTATTAAAGGTGTGTGCCACCACTGCCTGGCTCATTTCATTATTTTTAGACAGGGTCTCTCTACATAGCCCTGGCTGTCCTGGAACTTGCTAAGTATATTAGGCTGGTCTTGGCTTTACAGAAATCTGACTGCCTCTGCCTCCCATCCAGATAACTACCACCCAGACAGCCTCTTACTTTTCAGTTTTACCGGTAAGTGATTACCATAGTCTTCTAGCTGCTATAAAACTAGGAAGTAAATTCCTCAAGGATTAAACCTGCTGATTACGGAGACTCATATGGTGAAACCTGCAGAGTAACTGAGGGACTAATTAAGAAACATAGTGCTCCTCTCCAAGGAATTATTTAATGGTAGGTCCTCCCTCATGGACTTGCTCAAATTTACTTTCTCTCAAATAATCATCATGTGACTCACAGAAACAGCCTAATTAATTTTTTTGTTTCTCCTAATAAGTTTCCAGATCTACAATTAAACAATTCTACACACAATATACTTTTTTCCCCTGTGTTTTTGAGACAGGGTCTTGTATTCCAGGCTCGATCCAGACTCACTATGCAGCTGAGGGTGGCTTTGAACTTCTGATCCTTCTGTTTCCATGTTTCAGTGCTGCAGTTACAGCACTGCCACCATTCGTGGCTTACATGGGTCTGGGGACGGAACTTGTGGCTTCACGAATGTTAGGTAAGTACCATTTCCTCAGCTCTTTACGATTTTCATTACACATGAATTACTTACTTCCTGTAAGTGGGGTGGGAATACACATGACACTGTGTGCATGTACAGGTCAGAAGACAACCTGGCGGTGGTGGCGCTCGCTTTTAATCCCAGCACTCGGGAGGCAGAGGCAGGCGGATCTCTGTGAGTTCGAGACCAGCCTGGTCTACAAGAGCTAGTTCCAGGACAGTCTCCAAAGCTACAGAGAAACCCTGCCTCAAAATCCCCCATCCCTCCCCGCCAAAAAAAAGAAAAAAAGAAGGCACAGGTCAGAAGACAGCTAGTCTGAGATAAAGTCCATTGTCAAAAGCAACATGAAAAGGAAAGGGTTTGTGTCAGCTTAACTTCTAGGTCATAGTCCATCACTGGAGGAGGGCAGGGCAGGAACTCAAGCAAGGCAGGAACCTGGAGGCAGGAAGTGAAGCCACGGTGGAACACTGCTTACGGACTTGTTCCCCATAGCTTGCTTACCCTGCTTTCTTATACCATCTAGGACCACTTGCCCAGGGATGGCATCACTCACAATTGACTAGACCTTCCCACATCAATCATTAGTCAAGAAAATGCCCTACAGACTTGCCTTCAGACAATCTGATTCCTTCAATTAAGATTCCTTCTTCTCATGTATGTCTGTCTATGTTTGTGTCGAGGTGACAAAAACCAACCAACACATCTACCATGTGAGACCCATGGGTCAAATTCAGGTTTTTAGGCTTGGCAGTTGACATCTTTACTTATTGAGCCATCTCATCAGCCCTATTATTGGTTTATTGAGATGGAGTCTTATGTAGCCCAAGGTGGCTTCCAACTCACTATGCATTCAGGGATGACCTTGAACCCTTGATATTCCTGCCTCAAGTGTGTTTGTGTTTTAGCCTTCTCACTCCATAGACCAAGGTGGCTTCAAACTTACAACCTTCCTACCTCAGCCTCCCCAGTGCTACGGTCACCCTACTATTAATTTTGTTTGTTTCACTGTATGCTTTTATTGTGTATGTGTAGGGGTGGGTGTTTATATTCGAAGGAAAACAGTATAATTTCTAGTGCTAACACTTTTTATTTGTGTATTACTGTAATATAAATTGCTGGATTGGTGTAATATAAAGAGTTGAATGGCCAATATCTAGGCAGGAGAGGATAGGCAGGATTTCCAGGGAGAGAGAGGAAGAGAAGGAGAAATCTAGGTGCACAGATTTCGCTAACAGACTCGGAGCAAGTTGAACGTGCTGTACTAAGAAGAGGTTGGCAGTCCTGATGAGAAAAACACAACTACATATGGCACCCAAAGTGGGGAACCAGATGAACAATTTATCTAATTATTCTTTATCAATAAAAACTCGGGAGTCAGATATCAGGGTAAGAAACTGATCAGAGAAATGGCAGAAAAGCGACCAGGAACCTCCTCTCTCTCTCCTTCCTGGATCTAAAAGGACCAAGAATCTTTCGAAGCCCCTCCCTACTTCTTACTATGTCTCTCTATCTGTCCTCAGCGCTCCAAATCTCTATGGCTACTTTGGCCAGCTAGTAGCTAGCTCTGCCCTCTAATTCAAAGTAAACTTTATTGCCAGTCTGTGGAGTGTCAGAGTCAAAATATCCCACAACACTCACCACATAGAGTATGCTAACTGACTGGAGCCTAAGGGACCTGTCTCCACCTCTCCGGCACTGGGAATACATGTACATACCACTGCACCCAGCTTCTTTTACACAGGTTCTGGGAGTCAAACTCATGTCCTCTTACATAGTGATCTCCCAGCCCCCTGTGTTCTCAGTTCATATTAATTTTCCCTCCTTTATGTAGTGCTCCCTAATTACTTTTGATCTTGATAGGATAAGATAAGAAAACATTGCAATTTGCATCCTCACATAAGATTTTTTTTAACTTTAAAAAAAAAAGTGTTTTTTTTTTTCAATGTGCATTGGTGTGAAGGTGTGAGATCCCCTGGAACTGGAGTTACAGATAGTTGTGAGATGCCATGTGGGTGCTGGGAATTGAACCCAGGTCCTCTAGAAAAGCAGTCAGTACTCTTAACTGCTGAGCCATCTCTCCATCCCCTACAGAAGATTTTTTTAACATTTATTTATTTTATGCGTGTGCACACATATGCATGGAAGTCAGACAAATTGAGGGAGTCATGTCTCCTCTCCAACCATGTGGGGTCCCTCAGATTGAACTCAGGTTGCCAGGCCTGGCAGCAGGTACCTGTGCCCATTACCCTGCCTGTGATGCTATGAAGGAAATAATATTGGTCCAGCTCCTTCTATAATCTTTCAGATAGATGTTTTTTGGTTTTTGTTTTTCGAGACAGAATTTCTTTGTGTAACAGCCATGGCTGTCCTGGAACTTACTGTGGAGACCAGGCTGACCTCGAACTCACTGAGATCCACCTGCCTCTGCTTCCCAAGTGCTGGGATTAAAAAATGCACCACTACTGCCCAGGTCAGAGGGATATATTGTATATGAATCAACGTTTACTTTTCTTATAGTTTTTGTTTGACCACCATTATATTATCATTAACATCCTCATATATATAACATATAATGTGCTACTGTGTTGTTTATAAAACCAAGGAAAAACTATGACAACAAGTTTCAGACCAAAAGAATAATCTTCAATAGGAAGATTGGTGATGACAAATACCTGTGATGCCAGCACTCAGGAAGCTGAAGCAGGACTATCTTAAATTCAAGGCCATTCTGTTCAAAGCCAGCCTGAGCTATACAGTAAGACTATTTAACAAACAACAGAAAAGGCAAGACTGGACTGGATAGATAGCACAGTAGGTAAATCATTTGCTTCAGATCCCCAGAACCCATGCACAAGCCAGAAACAGTAGAACCCAGAACCCATGCACAAGCCAGAAACAGTAGAACCCAGAACCCATGCATAAGCCAGAAGCAGTAGAACTGTGCCCTTACTGGTAGATGGAAGGCCAGGCAGGAGAAGTTCCAACCCCCAACTCAAGTTTACTGGTGAGTCCAGCAAGAAGCTCCATTTCAAACAAGGTAAAGACAAGAACCAATATCTGATATTGTCTTCTGACCTCCACACACGAACTCTAGTATGTATATGCCTACACTCACACGAAAACACACCATACACCCATACAGAGACACATTAAAACACCACCACTGCCGGGCGTTGGTGGTGCACACCTTTAAATCCCAGCACTCGGGCAGCAGAGGCAGCAGATCTCTGAGTTCGAGGCCAGGCTGGTCTCCAGAGCGAGTGCCAGGATAGGCTCACAAAGCTACACAGAGAAACCCTGTCTCAAAAAAAAAAAAAAAAAAAAAAAAAAACCACCACCACCAGCAGCTGGACATGACAGCTCATTTAATACCAGCACTTGGGAGGAAGAGGCAGAAAGGCTGAGTTCAAGGCCAGCCTGTTCTACAGAGCTAGTTCCAGGACAGTCAGGGCTATACAGAAAAACCCTGTCTTGTAGAACAAACAAACAAAAGTGGGAAACTGTGTTTAACTGATAAAATTATACAAAAGAGTGATAATGTATTTCTATGACATATTTGTCTTAATAGAAGTTATGGTCCCAGCACACCTTTACCCCCAGCACTGGGAAGGCAGAGGCAGAGTGCCAGACCAGCTTGGTATACAGAGGGACTTGCAGGCACTCCATAGCAAGACCCCATCTTTGAAAAATCTAAAAGAAAAAAAAAAAAAAAACAAAAAAAAAAACATTATGGTACAACAACAAATTTTAGACTATAGAATTTACCATTTAAACTGTACATGTCAAGCGATTTCCTTTTTTCTTTTCTTTTCTTTCTTTTTTTTTTTTTTTTGAGACAGGGTTTCTTTGTGCATCTCTGGCTGTCAAAGGAACTCACTCCAGCTAATCTTAACTTTACTTCAGATGGCCTCGAACTCAGAGATCTGCCTGCATCTGCCTCCCGAGTGCTGGGATTTAAAGGCATGGGCTACCAAAACTGGCTCCATTTCAAGCCACTTTAACCTAGTGTCGCATTCATCCCAGAAAAAAAATTAAAAGTGATTGAAACAATTATACATTATGATTAAGATGTAATGAAGTCACATTATTAAACAGTAATGAAGAAGCAAAGACGTGGCCTGTTGTAGGAAATCAGAGTGAATGCCCCTTGATCCTTACAGCAATATACTTTTACAAGAGAACATTACCATCTTTAAAAAATAATACCAATAAACGAAATCATGTTTTAGTCTTTTAGAAACCCACGAACCATTGCTGGGATAAATGCTGCTGTGAAAGACAAAAAAAAAAAAAAAAAAAAAAACTACAAAAACCAGGTACTAGCCTTGGAGTCCTCGGAACCAGAACCCTCCAAGTTCCCTGTCTCACTTCAGTCCAAGCCCTGTGACCTTGGAAAACGTCCCTAGTTTGGAGACACTTCTCTCCAGAGCTCAATTACAAATGCCTGGAGGGTGGGCCAGGTCACTAGGCATCGCAGACTCCTCAGCTCGCTCCAGGTGACTCGCGGGTCCTCAGCCCTGCCTGTGCCCAAGCTCTTCCCCATGGACTCAGCCACCAGCTTGTCCCCAGCAGTCTGTCCCTGGTTCCCCCTGCGGGTGTCTCCTGGATCTGCATCGGCTTTGTGCCTGGCTCCCAAGAAGGGTCCTCCGGATCATCCTTCCAGCGGCTGAGAAACGCCCCACTTCTCGCTCTCATCCTGCGCTTCCCCTCCTCACAGAAGCCCTGCCACCATTCCTCCCCAGAGACGCCCACCAGGAGTGGGACACGAGACCTCTTTCCTTTCCTCCCCTCGGGACGACTCACCAGACGAAGCCCTCCAGTCACTGGAGCCCATTCTTCCTCAGCCTCTCCAGCATGCCCACCCTCCTCTACCTTCTGCTAGGAGGCCACCCCCATCTCCGCCATCCGATTCTGGGGACCCCTCTCACCTCCGCGGTGAGAGATGTGCCTACTGAGGAATCGCTGCTTCTTTTTCTGGTGCAACAGCGTTGGGTATTTAAGCAACAAGAACGACGTGACCAAATACCCTCCTAGGGTAGAGAGAAGGCAAAAAGCCGCGGTGGACGACATCCTCAGTCACCACCTTCTGGGCCTCTGAACCCCACTGCGCTGCGGTGGTAGCAACGGCTGCGGCGCCGGCGGCTGCTCGAGGTCTGCTCGCCCCCAGCCGGTGCCCTCGGCGCAGCGCACTTGTTCTTGTGGACTCAACACGCAGGCGCAGCCCGACCCCAGCGCCTGAGCAACAAAGGGGCTCCGATACGCAGGCGCGCTGCGTCAGGGAGCGTTTGGCGTCCAGCGGCTGTGGTCCCACGCCTCCTAAGTGCTTCTAAGAAGATCCTGAGGCAAGAGGTTGGAAGCTTGCCAGTGCTTTTTTTGTTTTATTATTTTATTTTATTGCACCACTCAAGCAGAAAAGGCTCACAAGCCAGGATGGCCGTCAGGAAATTCTGACGTAATTGGGAAATGTACATCAAAGGAGGATTCCAGGGCAAGTCCTAGCCCCTTCTCTAGGAAATGCAAAGGATTGTTACTAATGCCTCGAATTCGTTACGTACTCGAGAAGTATTGACTCAACAGTTCGTGTAAGAAACTTGGGGCTGGAAGGCGTAGCCAGTTGGTAGAGCGGACCGGTTCAAGCTCCAGCACAAAATAAATATAAATAAGGAAACTGGCACCTAAATTTTCCATTTCCCTTTTTCATCTCACACATTACACATTAAGAAAACACTAGGAACCACGTTTTAAGGGGACAGGGTGTTGGTTTTGTGAAACAGGGTCTTACGTAGCCCTGTCAAGACTTGAATTCTGTTATGTGGTAGTGGACAGACCTTTGAACCCCCGATTCTCCTACCTCAGCCTCCAGAGTGCTGGAATTATAGGCATGCCCAGCTGTAGATCATATTTCATGAAAAGGAACTAACCACAAAGGCTATAGCTGTGGCTCAGTGGTAGAGCACTTTCCTAGCATGTTCAAGGCCTTAGGTTTGTTTTGTTTATTGAAAACAGGGTTTCACTGTGGAGATCATGTTGGCCTCAGACTTAGAGGGTTCAACTTGCCTCTGCCTTCCAAGTATTGGGATTACTAACTTATTTATTTTTGGAGATAGGGTCTCACTATGTACCTCTGGCTGACCTGGTACTTACCATGAAGACCAGGCTCCAGATCCACGTGCCTCTGCCTTTAATACTAGTGGTTTGATTCCCAATACAAAACAATCAGCAATAAACTGACTCACCATCGTGTTTAGCTCAGGCTGGCTTCAAACTCATAGGGCCAAGCAGTTGTCTTGCTTCATCTTCATTAGCTGGAGCTACAGGTAAGGGCTGCTGCACCTGATCGAATTGTTTATTTTTTATGGACTTATTTTGTGGGCGCACAAGTAAAGGCCAGAGGAAACCTGTGGAATGCAGTTCTGTCCTTCCACCATGGGAGACCTGAGGTGACAGCTCCTTTTCCTACTAAGCCATCTTGCTGGGTCAGTAACAGCTTTTGGAAATGTGATCAACACAGTATTTCACATACATTGAGATTAAAATCTCTGTTAACAGTATTTAAAATGCATCTAGGAAAATAGAGTCAATTACACTCCTTTGGGTCTCAATTTGTTTTGCATTTACCGAATTGATGGCATAGCCACAATTGGTGATATGGTGACATGTTGGGAAAAGTTACTATAGATTGGTAAGATTTAAACACTTAGCAAATTATTTTATAGAACAGGTATTTAATTAAAGAACATTTATTCTAGGTCTGAGGGTACAGGTCTGTAATCCCCACTACTCTGGAGGCTGAGGCAGGAGAACTGTAAGTTCCAGGCCTGCCTGGGCTACAGAATGAATTAAAGCTAGCCCCAGCTAGATACTGTCTCCAGATGTAAAGAACAAACGAACTGGGACATAACTGGGTATGCATGACACCTGGGGTTCAATGACTAATACTGAATGGGTTGTTAGCACACACCTGTGATCCCAATATTAGAGACAGGCTAATTAAGACAGTAGTATTGAGAGATCAAGGTCAGTTGCTAGAGAAATGTCTCAGCCAGTTAAGAACACCTGGATTTTTGTTTGTTTCAGACTGGCCTCCAATTTGGAGATCTGCCTGCCTCTGCCTCCCACTCACTGAGATTAAAAGGTGTGTACCACCAATGCACTGTTTTTTTTTTTTTTTTTTTTTTTTTGAGATGGGATTTTTCTTTGTAACAGCTCTGGCTGGCTGGCCTGGAACTTGCTCTGTAGACCAGGCTGGTCTCAATAGATACACCTGCCTCTGCCTCCTGAGTGTTGGGAATCAAAGTGCCCCACCAGCACCCAGCTTAAGAGCATTCTTACGGGGGCTGGAGAGATGGCTCAGAGGTTAAGAGCACCAACTGCTCTTCCAGAGGTCCTGAGTTCAATTCCCAGCTCACAAACATCCGTTATGAGATCTGGTACCCTCTTCTGGTGTGCAGATATACATGGAAGCTGAATGTTGTATACATAATAAATAAATAAAACCTAAAAAAAAAAAAAGAGCATTCTTACAGAGGATCTGGGATCAGTTCTTGTATCCATATGGTGGTTCACAACTGTCTATAACTCCAGTGTCAAGGTATCCAATGTCCTCTTCTGACCTCAGTGAACACCATGCATGCATGTAGTACTTATACATACATGCAGGCAAAACACTCATACATATAAAAAAATAAATAGGGCCAGGTATGGTGGTACACACCTTTAATCCCAAAACTCTGGAAGCAGAGGCAGGTAATCCTCTGAGTTTGAGGCCCACCTGGTCTACAGAGTGAGTTCCAGGACAGCCAGGATACATAGAGAAACCCTGTCAAAAAAAGAGAGAAAGAGAAAAAAAGAAAAGTATTTTATCAGAAATATGAAACACTAAATTACAATAAAAGTACACCTTATATTGACAATGAGATATAAAAATATGCCTTATACTACAATGAAACGAGAAAACAGACATATCATTTTGTATCCCTTTTTTAGAAGAAATTTTTATTGATTTTACAATAAATATCAATATAATGAAATAATAGAACAATTATTGTCCAAATACTGAACACTTCTAACCAAAACACATTTGGTTTTGGGAAAACACAGAACACATATCTAAAAACAAAATCTCACACATACCAAAAACAAGACAAACATCCGCTCCAGTCTGGGACTTGAATGGCTAGAAAACTTATTGTGTCACTGCTTTCAGGACTCCCCGAAGCACCTTGTAACTCATTAGCTGCACATTCTCCTTAGGAGGAAAACAAGGTCCCCTCTCAGTCACATATGCATAAGGAAATCTCAAAACCCAAAGGCCATCAGGTGGGAGAGTGATTTCTTGTTTTTCTGGGTAAAATACTGGACATGGTGGTGGGCCTGGTTGAACCTGAAAAACAAGTGTAACAGAATTACTTTTAGACTTCTCAATAAGAAAACACCTGGAAGGTATGTGTCTAAACAAACAAGGGGCTCAAAGAACACTAAAGAGGAAGTAGCCACACTGAACCAGGAGGTGGAAGCTGCTGGCATTTTCCTGGGTCCTCATTCTGTCCCCTTGGTATCTTACTCCCTCTGCTCTCTTTTCCACTTCCTGTTGGCCAGGTTTTGATTTTTGTTTTGATATCTCTTTCTCTCTATATCCCTAGCTGTCCTGGAACTAACTCTGTAGACCAGGCTGCCCTCAAACTACAGAGAACCACCTGCCTGTGGACTGCACTTCTAAATCAGCAGGTGTTTGGAAAACTAGGGTCAAACTAAATTCTTACTAATGGTTATCATAGTTAAATCAATAAAGATCTTGGATTTAAAAGAAATTAGGTACTGGGAATGTAACTTAGTGGGTAGAGGGCTGGCCTAGCATACCAGTATGCACACAAACAACAAATTAACAGACAGATAATAAATAAATGTAAACAAAAACATTTAAGCAGACGTGGGGTTGGAAGGGAATTCGGTGATAGAATACATCTGGTGGCAGAATTCTGTGAGTTCTATCTAGGTCAGCCTAGTCTACATTTTGGGTTCCAGGATAGCGAGGGCTACAAAGAGAAAACTTGTAAACTTACAAGAACAAAGGGTAAAGTTGGCACAGTGCTTGCCTAGCACACATGAAACCTTCGGTGAATCCCTAGTGCTGTCTAAACTAGGTTGTGGGTGTGTACCCTGCCATCTTGGTACTGAGGAGGTAGAGGCAGGAGGATAAGTTCAAAGTTATCCTTAACTACACAGTGAGTTTCAGACCTGCCTAGACCACATGAAACTCTCTCAAACAAACAAACAAAAATCCAAATAAGAATCATGGGCCTAGTCAGGTGTTGGTGGTGCACGCCTTTAATCCCAGCACTGGGGAGGCAGAGGCAGGTACATCTCGAGACCAGCCTGGTCTACAAGAGCTAGTTCCAGGATAGGCTCCAAAGACACAGAGAAACCCTGTCTCGAAAAAGAAAAAAAAGAAAAAAAAAAAAAAAAGAATCATGGGCCTGAGATACAGATCAGTCAGTAAAGAGGGTACATGCCTAAAATCCCAGCGCCTGGGAGGTAGACACAAGTTAAAGGTCATTGAAAACTACTCATCTAGATCCAAGTTAATGTGGGCTACATGATCTGTAAAGACCACCCCCAAGAAAAGCACTGTTTTTTGTTTGTTTAGGGGAAAGGTTTTATTTCTTACCTGTGGCATCAGTATTATCTGCAAAGGAGCATCAGGAACCACAACAAAAAGCCTCATAAGTTGAGCATAATGTGGTTTTAGCCCTCTGCCCTGAGATGAAGACAGAATGTACAGGGGCATATCGCTGTTCAGGGCTTTTAACGCTGACTCCTTTGGTCCACTTCCCATCACTTTCATGACTTTGTCAGGCCCTGAGCACATGAATCTCCGACCTCGAGAGTCTTCATACTCAAAGCCAACAAAAGCTCTAGCTATGTCATCCCGACGCCTTCCTCGTCCCATGACAACTGCACTTCTCTTTCCAGGAATAGCTTTATTTGGAGCAGGCCAGGAATTTGTGTCTAAGTCTCCTTCATCTTCAGCTCTAGTCCTGATGACAATGTCCCAAGGCATAAGATAGTTTGTCCCCGGAACGAAGCCCTGTTGGTCCAAACCGGTATGAAAGTTGTAAGACTTGGCTGGGCCTAGTTTAACCAAAGACCAGCTGGAGAATTTGGGTAAGAGGCCTTTTGGGCAATTTGAATGCAGCATGCCTGGGAGATATTCAACTGTGGATGCCTGCCGATCAACCAAGTTTGGTCTCTTTTCAGATTTTACTTCTCCTTGACCGTGAACTTCCGGATTGTCTCCTCCTGCTTGTGGGTCAGCTGGATAGGTACCTAAACTATCTGTTGATTGGCCCAAACTCAAAGCTAAACTCAGGCTTGTGCTCTCTCCTTGGGTTTGAGGTTCTTTCTCTTTAAGTTTCTCAGCATCTGAGTCCGGTGGGGCAGGAGACGGTTCATTTTTGGCAGGTGCAGGATCTGGAGTACTTGGCTCAAATACGGGGAAATTGATATGGTCCAATTTTCCACAACACTTTTCTTCCAGAAGCTATAAAGAGAAAAAAGAAGTGGAAACTTTTTATTTCAAATATACATTCTTTGTATGTGTAAATAAGTAAAAAAACAAACATACTACTGAGCAGAGGGTAGGCAGTGCATGCCTGTGACACAATGTTGAAGAGGGCAGGCTGAGTAAAGCAGAACAGAAAGTTAGCTAGCCTGGACCACAGAGCAATTTCCAGACCATCCTGAGCTAGTCTGTCTCAAAAACAAATACAACACACACTTCATTCTAACAAGCAAGATTTGCAATCAATGTATGAACAAAGAAGAACATCCAGGTTTTTGTTTGTTTTCCGTTGATGGTGGATATGTGAATTCAACTTTCTGGGTATTGAAGTAGCAAGAACTATTTTTGTATTCCAAAAGAATCCAGTATGAGTTATTCCTTTGAGGCAGTGATTCAAGGCAGGGCTCTGTTTTCAGTCCCAGTAACGATTAGTAGATAAGAATTAGACACAAATAGCTGGGAGATGGTGGTGCATGCCCTTAATCCCAGCACTCGGGAGGCAGAGGCAGGTGGATCTCTGTGAATTCCAGGACAGGCACCAAAACTACACAGAGAAACCATGTCACTGAACATGTTTGCTGCACTGACCCACTTAGAAAAAGTGATTAAAAGAATTGTTGGGGAAGTGGTTTTTTATTTGTTTGTTTTGTTTTTTGAGACAGGATTTCTGTGTAGCCCTGACAGTCCTGGAACTCACTCTGTAGTCCAGGCTGGCCTCAAATTCACAGAGATCCGACTGCCTCTGCCTCCCAAGTGCTGGGGTTAAAGGTACATGCCCCCACCACCCACCTTGGGGGAGTGGTTTTATGACCAGAAAATTTCCCTTTTTTTACTGTTTAAAACCCTATCAATCAATGGAGATCCATAGAGATAGCTCAGTGGGTGAGAGCACCTGCTGCTCTTACAGAGGATCCAGCTTTGATTCCCAGCACTCATAAACATAACTCCAGTCCTAGGGAATCCATTCTTTTTTTTTTTTTTTTGAGACAGGGTTTCTCTGTGTACTAGACCTGGCAGTCCTGGCACTCACTCTGTAGACCAGGCTGGCCTGGTCTGACTCACAGAGATCCGCCTGCCTCTGCATCCCAAGTGCTGAGATTAATGATGTGTGCCACCACCGCCCAGCCCATGCCTTCTTCTGATTTCAGTAAGAACTATGGACATGTGTGGTGCACACAGGCACATGCAGGCAAACCGTTCATACAAATTAGGTTAACTCCAGCTCGTGTGGGTCCAGCACCCTCTTTTGACCTCCATAGGCATGTAACACAATATACATCCACATATATATACACTTAAATATTATTAATGAGGTATTTTAGTAAAAGGAGTAGCAAGTAAAATTGTGATAATGGATATGATATTTTTGACCTAGGTAATAAAGGCCTCTTTCCAAACCAGGGAATGGGGTGACTCATGTTTTTAATCCCAGCACTCATGAAACAGACGCAGGCAGAGCTCCATGAGTTTGAGGCCAGCCTGGTCTACACTCAATGCTCCAGGTCTACATAGATAGACCCTGCCTCAAAAATAAATAAAATTTTAAGAGGCTTCTTTTCAGGGGATGGAGAGATGGCTCAGAGGTTAAGAGCACTGACTGCTCTTCCAGAGGACTTGAGTTCAATTCCCAGCAACCACAAGGTATGAGATCTGGTGCCCTCTTCTGGCGTACAAGCATACATGGAGGGAGGAGGCAGAATATTGTATACATAATAAATAAATCTTTAAAAAAAAGCATCTTTTCAAATAAATAAGTAAAAATAAATCTTTAAAAAAGACTATCATTCTAATAGTTTATATACTAAATATATATGTGTAAAGTATGGTTAAAAAAACAAGTGCATGTCATGAACTTGCCCTTGTTTTTATACCATTGCAGTTGCATTGGCTTTTCTAAGTATTCTGTTTTGAGTATTTTTACTTGGATAATATTCAGTAACAAAGAGAGCTTCAGAGCTTCAGAGTCTACCTGGTAAAAGTCATAGTTAGCAGCCTTGATATCGAAGGGGTCGTCTCGAGGCGCCTGTTTCCTTCCACAGTTGCAGGCTCCAGTGGAGCGGGCTCGGCTATTGTGGTAGAGCACAGGAGGGTTCCTATCAGCCTCTGGTTTTTCTCCTGGAGGATGTAACTGTCATTATTAATCTCGAAAAGACAATGCAAAGTCAAGTTTACTTTGTATTCTATAACAATTAACTTCCCAAATTCTCCAGATAGTTTTCTGGCAATTAAGAAACACAAACACGGGGTCTGGAGAGATGGCTCACTGACTGCTCTTTCAGAGGACCCATGTTCAATTCCCAGGACCCAGTGGCAGCTCACAACTGTCTATAGCTCCAATATCTGACACCCTCACACAGACATACATGCAGGCAAATACCAATGCAAATTAAAAAAATAAATATACATACATACATACAAACAAGCAAATAAATAAAAATCTTGATATTCAAGCTTTGAGTTTTACCCTTTTTTTTCAGTGCAGAGGATGAGACTTGGTGCCTCATTCATATATGCAATGCAAAGTGCTATGTCTCCTAGCTACACCCCCTTTCTTAATCTTAAAAGGCTGAACTAGCCAGAAGTGGTGGGGCAATCTGGAGGCAGAGGCAGAAGAATCTCTACGAGTTCAAGGCCAGCCTGGACTACAGTGAGACCCTGCCTCAAAAATAAGTAAATTGGGGGGCTGGAGAGATGGCTCAGAGGTTAAGAGCACCAACTGCTCTTCCAGAGGTCCTGAGTTCAATTCCCAGTCACCACATGGTGGCTCACAACCATCCATTATGAGATCCAGTGCCCTCTTCTGGCATGCAAATATACATGGAAGCAGAATGCTGTATACATAATAAATAAATAAAATCTTAAAAAAAAAAAGTTGAAATTCTAAGTAAATTTTTCCTTCTGTATAACATGATGATGTCCTTTCATTATTATATTCCTCTTAATTCAACAAATACTCTAAGAAAAAAGGTAAACACACATTTTTCTGCAAGTTCATGCTACTTATTAATTATCATCTGGGCTTACAACTATCTTTGATTCTAGGGGACCTGACACCCTCACACAGACATACATGCAGGAAAAACATCAAAGCACATAAAAAATAATTAAAAAAAAATTATCGCCGGGGGTTGGTGGTTCACACCTTTCTTTAATCCCAGCACTCGGGAGGCAAAGGCAGGTAGACCTCTATGAGTTTGAGGACAGCCTGGTTTACAGAGCAAGTTCCAGGACAGCCTCCAAAGCAATACAGAGAAACCCTGTCTAAAAACAAAACAAAAAAATCATCTGCCAAACTCACTAGAATTCACTGTTTAAATATTATATATATATACTCTCTCTATATATATATAGGCAGATATAGATATTATATGTTATTTTTCCTTTTAGAGGTAGAAGATAACATTTAAGGCTGGAGCTGGCAAGATAGATCATCTAGTACCTGGGTTTCATCCCCAGGACCCACATGGTAGAAGGAGGGAACTGACCCTCACTCAAATGCCATGGCATTCACACATCTATAATCACACACACACATACAATGCCATTTTAGAAGTAAAAATAAATAGATGGTAGCACACACACCCCAAAGGCAGAGGCAGGAGGATCTCTGTGAGTTTGAGGCCAGCTTGGTTTACAGAGTGAGTTCCAGGTCAGTCAGGACTAAATAGAGACCTTGTCTTAAAAAAATAAAATGCTGGGCAGTGGTGGCAAGTGCCTTTAAACCCAGCATTCCTGAGGTAGAGGTAGGTGGATCTCTGTGAGTTTGAGGCCACCCTGGTCTACAGGGGAGTTCCAGGACAACCAACACTACACTGAAGAAACCTTGTCTCAAAAAAAAAAAAAAAAAAAAGAACTTACTGTTAAATTTCTGCAGGGTTCTTTTAAAAATAAAAAAATATCAATATATACCCAACAAATCATCTTAAAACAAGAGTGAAGACATAGCTCAGGTGCCAGTGAGACTCAGCAGGTGAAGTGCTTGCTGCCCAAGTTTAACTACATGAATTGTATCCTTGGAACCCATGTAAAGGTAGGCATGTGAACACATAAAGGTAGGAGAGAATGGACTTCCCACTGCCCTCTGACCTCCACAGGTGCACTCCATAGAAGCACACAACAATAATAAAATCACAGACTTCACATTGCCCTCTGACCTCCACAGGTGCACTCCATACAAGCAAACAATAATAAAATCAGAGACGTCACACTTCCCTCTGACCTCCACAGGTGCGCACACACCCACCACACAAGCACACAATAATAATAAAAGCACGGCTCAAGTTTTCATTGCAAAATTTTGGAAACTCTGTAGTTACCTGATTTAGGTAAGGAGTGAAATTTGTGTACACAGTGCTGGTCAGTCAAACTCCTCTCTTCACAGAGCTGATGGCCATTGCTCCAAAATTTGTAGCAGTCCTCGTGTAATTGCATGGCATATTTGTGAAAGGCTGGCCCTCTAGCATGTTGACTGTATACTCGAAGAGCCTGAGCAAGCTGATTCTTATGGACTGTCATGGTGTAATTATGAGGCAAGTTCGATTGGTAGGCACTATGAGCCATGGGTAAAGCTTTTTGGCACCTGTTTTCTGAAAATTTTGTGTCTATGTCCAAAAACCCTTCTAAGACTTTAATACTGCTTAAAATCTTAGAGGTTAGCTCCCCAGTGGGTGAGCTCAAGTCTTCTTCCTTCCCATCAATAGCCACTTCATACAGTTTTGCAGCTGCTGAGATCCACTTCTGGTAAGTGGGAAGTTCAAAATGGGAGGGCTGTGGGTTCCTGCCCACACTGTCATCAAAACCTTTTTTGCTTAGGACAAGCTCCACGTGCTGCCATAGGAATTCTCGAAGAGTAAAATCTACTAGCTGGCCGGAAGAACTAGACGTGCTGCTATCAACGTGGAAGGAGAGCTGTTGTCGGCTGTGTTGTCTCATCACTTGATACCGCCTGGGTCCAGAGAGGGGTGCAGGCACCAACAAAGATTCAGGGTCCTTCACAGTACAATGACTCCTAAGTTGGTCCAGCAACATGCCGATTGGGTCCTCCTCCTGGCTTCCGGGGACTATGTACACAAAAGCTTGGTTCGCAGGTACCGTAAAGAGGCAGTTGATACTCTGATTAGTCAAGACCCGACTCTTGCGGAAGATTCGGTAGATCTGGTCCTCCAGGGCATGCTGCAGTCTTCTTTTGGGGGAATGCTTCTTGGGCTTATCTGGATGAGCTGTATCTTGGCTCCGAGGGGGTTCCACCTTGAGGGCTCCATTAAGTTGAAAGAGGAAAAGGAGTCTAGGTGGACAAGGTCGGCAGTTTAACTTCCAGTCTTTGCCAACTGGACAATCCTTAATGGCTGTTTTGAGGAGGGGCAGTACTTTCTGTCTCAGCCCATCCAGGGCTCTGAATACTCGGTCATAAGTGATGTCAAAGGAACAAGTCGGATGGACCAGGAGCAATATATGACAGACAGAGAAAAGGTAAAGGAGACTGAGACACTGCAACTTCTCCTGATGCTTCCAGAACTCATGTGTTTCCGCATGAGGTAAAGAGAGGCCTCCACCAGCTTCTCCGCTCTGGAGAGCCCGACAAGCACGCAGAAGCTGTGAATTGTCACAGATGGAAGTGAGAATAAGATACAGAACTTTGCTTTCCTGGTTGTAATAAGCCTGCAGAAGGCTAAAGTCCTGGGGACCTGGCTCAGCTCGGTTACCTTCCGCCGTAGCCATACCTCCACGAAGTGAATCCCCGGCGGCAGCCCCCGGATCCCCGGCTCCTCCGGCCTCTCCGACGGAGACAGCTTCCGTCTTGATTCCAGGCCCCGGATCCCCAGGATCCTGGTGGTGAAAGAGAGGGAAAACCTGCCGGTCGCACACAGTGTTCACCAGAGAGAACTTCTCGGAGTTCAGGCGCAGAGCCGTCTTGCCGAAGATTCCCACCACGCAGATCTCATCCTCCCTCCACGGAGGCTCGGGCGCGCCAGTCGCGTTCCCTCCGCCCTCAGCGGGGGGAGCTCCGGGACTCTCAGAGCCCAGCCAGGCCGACGCTCCCATGAGAAGCTCTCGCAAGCTGACCGGTCCCGCCATGGCGGAGAATGAGCTTCCTCCGGCGTCCTTCCGGTCCCTAGCTAATCCCATCCGACTCGGTCCTCTTGTGAAAAACCTCCTCCGCACATCAGCCCCTGCTTTTCTCTCACTTTAGTTCCGGTGTCTGTCCTCGGTCGTCGTGCCCCGTCTCTCCCCCGCGGCGCGTGCCCTTTCTAGTGTCCTGCCAAGGTCTTAGCACTACATTTGCCCAATTCGAGACTATAGGGATTGTGATGTCAAAAACTAGATTGGATGTAGTTTGCATTTTAAAGAATACGTAAAAAAAATCCAACTGATAATTCTAACAGCTCAGCGTGGGTGGTTGCTTATATTCCCACCTTCTCTTGAGGCTGAGGCAGGAGGATTCCTTTGTTTGCTTTTCGAGACAGGGTTTCTCCTTGTAGCCCTGGCTGTCCTGGAACTCACTCTGTAGACCAGGCTGCCTCTGCCTCCCAAGCGCTGGGATTAAAGCGCTGCCCTCCGAGTGATGGGTAACATGCCAAGACCCTGTCTCAATAGAGAAAGGGGGAGGGAGGAGGGAGAGGAAAGAGACAGAGGCACAGTACCAGAGACGCAGAGACAGAGAAAGAAGATAGCAAAGCATATTGGCACACTTTCGTAGTCCCAACATTCATGATGGTGAGGCAGGAGTGCCTTGAGTTCAAAACCAGTCTTGACTACAGAGTTAGGTGTTCATTCCAAAATAGGGGTAGAGGGGCCAAAGAGACGGATCAGTGATTGAGATCAGGTACTGCTCTGGCAGCAAAGAGGAGCTCTGTCTTTAAAGAGTTATTTATTAAGCTGGGCATTGGTGGCGCACGCCTTTAATCCCAGCACTAGGGAAGCAGAGGCTAGGCGGATCTCTGTGAGTTCGAGGCCAGCCTAGAGCGAGTTCCAGAACAGCCTCCAAAGTCACAGAGAAACCCTGTCTCGAAAAAAACAAAACATTTATTTTATTTGTATAATTCTTTTATTAATTTATTTATGTATGTATGTAAATGCGCATAGTGTGGTGTGTGTTTTTGAGTGTGTGTGTGTGTGTGTGTGTGTGTGTGTTGTGTGCGCGCGCACGCGCGCGAGTGTTTGTGTAGTAAATATGCATGCCATGGCTAACACAGAAGTCAAAGGACTACTTTTGGAAGCTGGTTCTCTCCTTCTATCATGTAAGATCCCAGGATGGAATTCGAGTCATCAGGCTTGGGCTGGAGAGATAGCTCAGCAGTTAAGATAACTTGCTGCTTATGCAGAGGACCAGGTTCAGTTCCCGGCATTACATCAGGTGGCTCCTAATCACCCTTAGCTCCAGATAAGGATCAGAAACCCTCTCTGGCCTTCCTAGTCACTAGGCATACACATACCTACAAGTAGACACCCATACATGCACATAAAAACACTAAAAATACAAACAAGACAAAAGTTGTCAGTCACTTGGTGGTGGCCCACACATTTAGTCCCAGCACTAGGCAGGTAGAGGCAGGCTGATCTCTATGAGTTTGAGGCTAACCTGATCTACAGAGTGAGTTCCAAGAGAGCCAGGGCCACAGAGTGAAACCCTGTCTAACCAAACCAAACCAAACCAAATAACAAAAGCCAAAAGTTGTCAGACTTGGTGGCAAGCACTTTACCCACTGAGTTATTTCAATGACCCCAATCTTTTTTTTCCATGAGTCCTTGGCTTATACTTTTTAGTTGTTACTGTTTTTTGAGACGTGGTCTCATACAACTCATGCCAGTCTTGAAATTGGTATGTAGCTGAGGATGACATTGAGTTTCTGATTAATCTTCCTATTACAACTTCCTAGAGGTATGCAATATCATTCCTGGCTTTTATTAGATGCTAGAGATCAAATCCAGGGCTTTGTTCATGGTCTACCAACTGAGTTCATCCCAAGCCCCAGTACTTTCCTTTTTTTTTCTTGACAGGGTTTCACTAAGTGGCATGGGCTGGCCTCAAACTTGCAATGTGTACCAAGCTCATTTTAAACTCACAGAGATCCCCTTGCCCCTGCCCCCCCCCCCCCCCCCCCGGCAATGCTGAGATTAAAGGCATGCATTATCATGCCCAGGTCTTCTCTTAAACAAACAAGACAAAACGACTTTTATTTGTTATTGTTATGTGGAGAATCATGTCATACTAACCATGTGGGGGGTCTGCTGTGGAATAAAGACATCAAGCATAGATAATAAATATGAGTTAATTTAAATGTAAGAGTTAGCTAGTAAGCCGAAGATGAAACAGAAGAAAGGGGCGGCCATATGAGCGCCCCTCACTCTTAAACCTTCCCTATGTCACCCTGACACGCCCTCACAGGCGTGGCTACAGTGTGCCCTACAATTCTCCTTTTAGACTAAAAGAGGATTAAAACTTAACAGTGTAAAGTATCCAAAATTAACAATAATAAAGGTGAAATAAAAGAAGATTAAAAAAAAAGGAGTTAGCTAGTAACAAGCCTGAGCTATTAGCCCAGCATTTATAGTGAATATTAAGCCTCTGTGTGGTTACTTGGGAGTGGCTTGCAGGACAGAAACTTTCACCTACAGAGGTCAGAGGACAACACTGTGGAACTGATTCTCTCCATCCGCCTTTACGTGGGATCCAGGAATTAAACTCAGGTCTACCAGGCTTGCTAAGCAATCACCTTTAGCTGCTGAACCATCTCACCAGCCCCTGTCCTTTATGTGCTATAGTTCTTTTTCTTTTTGTTTTGTTTTATTTTGTTTTTCAAGGTAGGGTTTCTTTGTGTAGCCCTGGCTGTTTTGGAACTCGTGATGAAGACCAGGCTGGCCTTGAACTCACAGAGCTCCAACAGCCTCTGCCTCCCCAGTGCTGGTATTAAAGTAGTGTGTGCCACCACTACTAAAGTCAAAATTATTTTTTTTAAGTTTAAAATGTTATGTGAAGGTTTGTGACTTTAATTCCAGCACTCCAGAGGCAGAAGCAGGTAAATCTTTGTGAATAAGGAGCTCCAAGCCAGTCAAGGCTACATAGTGAGACCCAGTCTCAAAACAAGCAAAACAACATAAATACTGGGAGCATATAAGCAGTAGTTTAATGAAATTATACAACATGCAGAGTACTCAGATGGTTACAATGAAAACGCATATAAATTCTAAAATAAAAATTAGTAAACAATTTAAAGTAGGGTACATTTTAACACTGATACAACAGCAATAGCAGCTTCGTAAATGTTTTGCCTATAAAACTTCTATTTTTTGAGACAGGTTCTCACCAAGTCGCTCAGGCTGACTGCTGGCCTTGAACTGACATTTCCCTCCATCTCAGTCTTCCAAGTAGCTGGGACAAATGTCAGAAGCCACTATGTCCAGCCTAGCTTTTTTTTTTTTTTTTTTTTAATTAAGTGAACCTTCTATGTCATAGGAATGATTATGTTATTTCAGTTACAATGGTAAAATGTATATTGGTTTATTAATATTGTAAACATTACAAGTGCCCCACAAAATACCATTCTATTATGAATCCTTTATTTTCAGTGATATTTCCCTTATTTTTATATAATATCAAACTAGCTAACATATTTCCAAAAAGTTCTGCTGGACTTAGTGGTACATGCCTTAATCCCAGCATTCAATAAGTAGAGGATCAAAAGTTCCAGGACATCCTAGCTAAATAGTTCTGAGACAGAGTTAGCTACATGAAAACCTGTTTCAGCAAACAACAAACAAACAAACATACAACCGTCTAGCAGGTTCTAGATATATTATGTTTTCTGTATTATAAACATAAATGTAGATCTCATAAACAGGACCGCCTCAAGGTGCTAAACTCTGTCCCCAAGACTACTTTCTAGTCTGGTGACTTTCTGACAACATGATTTGGCATCTCAAAGTACTGTCATTTGATGGCAATACAGGGATTTGACCTGGAGCTATAACTCAGTGATAGGGTTTCTTACCTACCATGTGCAAGGCCCTGGTTCAATCCTCAGAACCAAAAAAATAAATAAATAAAAAATAAAAAAATAAACAAACCCTGCAGGAATTTTTAGGGGACCATGAAATTACCTTTTGAGGTATAGTGAACTGGAAGATTAAAATTTTAAGGCTGTTATCTGTGTGACTGCTTCCTATCAGACTAGAAAGTTCAGTGAATATCTGAAATCTTTGGGGTTTTTTGTTTTGTTTTGTTTTTAATGTATAAGGAGGCCATTACCTTGAGTTTTTTTTAGATTTATATTTAGATTTATTATTTATATAATTAACTATTAAGTTACTCTTCTAGTTGCTGTGATGAAATAACTGAAAATATCAATTTAAGGAGGGAAGGTTTTGTTTGGTTTATAGTTCCACCATTCACTACACATGGAGAGAGGGGACCAAGATAGCAGGAGCCTGAAGCAGCAGGTCACATTGAATGCACAGTGAAGAAGATTTCAACTTAGGGGATGGTGCTACCCACAGAGTGTAGGTTAGCCCATCTCAATTAGCCTAATCCAGATAATGTTTGAGAAAGCCCATCTCGAAGGTGATTACAGACAACCAGAAATAGACAACTGAGATTAACATCGTGTGTGTGTGTGTGTGTGTGTGTGTGTGTGTGTGTTAGTACTAGGCATTAAACCCAGGGCCATGAACATTCTAGACAAGTACTATATTCCTGAACTCCCTGCAAAGACCTAAATACATTTTTTTTAAATGTAAGTGTTCCTTGTTCACTATTAAGGAGATATTTCTGAAATTCAAATTTAATAGAGTATCTTATATTCTTATTTCCTAAATCTGGCAACTCTAGACTGGCAAGAATGAATGAAGTCCAGTGAAAGATATAACACTACTGCCAGAGAATACACAGGCTGATGAGGAACAGGAAACGGGCTTCTTTATAAAACTGCCATGGACCACAGAGAATCCTTGGCAAGGCATTCTGGAAAACAGAAGCTTCATGCTGAAATCATGAAAATTGTATTTGACCCCAGGAAAATGGACAGCAGACATAAATAGTAAGGGATACCAGGCTGAGGGTGTGACTCAGGGTGCATGTACTTAGCATGTGTGAAGCCCTTGGGTCCAGCCCAAAAAAAAGAAGGAAGAAGGAGGAGGAAGAAGGAGGAGGAGGAGGAGGAAGAAGAAGAAGAAGAAGAAGAAGAAGAAGAAGAAGAAGAAGAAGAAGAAGAAGTCTCAGTAACCAGAAAAAACAACCTACCAAAGTTGCTAAGTCATTTTAGCAGTATGCAATTACCTTCTAGCCAGATGTGGTGGCTCACACCTGTAGTCCCAGAATGTCCATCCTGGGCTATAACATAAGACTCTATTTCAAGCAAACACAGGGTCTGTTTGAAATTTTCAGGTCACATTGATTTTTGTTTTGTTTTTCTCTAAATTACTTGTTTATTTTAAGACAGGATCTCACTGTATAGTTCTGGTTGATCTGGAACTTGCTATATAGATCAGACTGGCTTCAAACTCCCAGAGAGATCTTTGGGCTTCTGCCTTCTAAGTGCCGGGATTGAATGCATGTGTCACCACGCCCAATTAGAGAGTCTTATTTTATGGATCAAGTTTGTAGCAATGGATGAATCAGCCTGAGAGGAACAGGAACCAGGCTATGCTCTTTATTTTCTTTTCAAAATTTTGTATTTTTAGTTACATGTTTTTGTGTATCTGTACATATGAGTGCAGGTACCCATCTAGGCCAGAAGAGGGCAGTGAATTTCCTGGATCTGGAACTATAGACATCTGTAAGCCACTTGAAGTGAGTGCTAGAACCAGAACTTGCGTCCTCTGCAAAAGAAGCAAGTGCTCTTAACTCCTGAGCCATTTTCTCTAGTATCCACACTATTTTCTTAATGTCATAACTATATTTATATAAAAGCTAGTTATACCATTAGTATTTTTAACATATTTATTATTTTGTGTGTGTGTGTGTGTGTGTGTGCATGTGGAGGTCAGAGGACAACGGGTGGAAGTCAGTCCTTTCTTCCCTCCATTTGTGTCCTGGGAACTGAACTTGGGCCATGAAGCTTGGTGGCAAGTGCCTTTATCCATTGAACCGTATCACCAGCCCCTGTGGAATTAAATCTGAACAGCCACTCTAACCGAAAATGGGTAATTCCAGGATAAACATTTTCTTTGCAGACTGCATCTTCCCATCTGGTTCCCTTACCATCACGACCATCAGAAAATATCTAAATGCTCTCATTATGCCACAGTTTGTGTAGGTTCCATACATACTCACTCTGATTCTTCAAGTAGAATTACATTCGTAGAGCTATACATATTTTAGTACATTAAAATTGAGGGGTTTGATCAGTCATTGTATGGATCCCTCCACAGAGTCAGGCAGAGTCGGCCTCAGTTTTGTTCATCAAAGCTGCTTGTAGAAAGTGGCAGAGACTGAGTAGGGCTTTGAGGGTGAGCCAGCTACAACAAAGAAAGTCACAGTTATAACATGAGTGATGTCCCCATGACCAACTCAGGTCTTCTTCCTCATTAACAAAGCCTTGATGCTCTTTGCAAGGCATCACTGCAGTCCTTGTTACCTCCTCAGCTTTCCTGATACAAGCAGAAGCTGACAAACCCCTTGTCCTTGGTCTTTCTCTTTTGGCCTGAGATTTGAATATATGTCTACAGGAATCACTGCCATTGTGCACCATAAGGATAAAAGCCATGCATTACGAATGGAAGAGATTGTGAAATGGTGGCTCATGTCTGGAATCCCAATACTTGGCAGTCTGAGGCTGGACTACATAGTGAGATTCTGGCTCAAAACCAAAACCAAACAACCAACCAAACAACAGTAAAGGACTAAAGAGCAGGAAGGACATGATAAAACAGCTGCACTAGCTGTGGACTTCCTATTTCCCAAAGGAATGTTCAGCTGAGAAATGAATTCCAGCCGGGGTCAGCCAGAGTTATAAGACTGGCTAAGAAAAAAAAACAAAAAAAACAAAAAAAGAAAATGAATTACAGTGGTTGGAGATTTAGTTCAAAGTAAAGTCCTTGCTGAGCAATTGTAAGGTCCTCAGCTTGAAAAAGGAAAAAAAAAAAAAAAAAAAAAGCTGAGGAGTGGAGACACATGCCTTTAATCCCAGTGCTCGGAGGTGGAGATAGGCGGATCTCTGTGAATTTGAGGCCAGCCTGGTCTCCGGACCAGGGCTACACAAAGAAATCCTGTGTCGACAAACAAAACAAAACAAAACAAAACAAAACAAAACAAAACAAAAAGACAAACTTCCAAGAAAAATTAGTTCATTCTTGGGGGTAGGGGTATATTTATAGCTATCCACCTGCCCAACACCCAGCTATTATGTGTGTGTGTGTGTGTGTGTGTGTGTGTGTGTGTGTGTGTGTATGAAATGATATTTTGATTAAGCCCCTCTGTGGTCAAATCAGTGTCACCTGTGGCTGGGCACAAACTCTAGGTAGACTTGCTTTACAGTTAATGGAAGCATAAGGGCTGAGTGGGAAAAATTGTTCTTTAACAATTTTACTACATTTCTTCCTACTAAGTGGATTTTTGGTAACACAACATATGGCAAAATTTCATATGTGATTTTGCTGTTGTACAACATGTGGGTTTATTATTATTATTATTATATTTTCATGCGTTTCTATGGTTCCTGGTACACAGTACTAGCTATTGTGTGGGGGCAAGGGCAACAAGGGTCCTATTGTTAACAGAGAAAGGAAGTGGCAAAGGCCTTCTGTGAGGCCTCTTCCCTTTATCTCAGGAGTCTGTGGTACTTCTGCCCACCGGAAGAAGGAACCACGGTGTTCAAAGCCACAAAGGCCAGCAACCAAGTCCCAGCATCCCAGCAGGGGAGGCAGGAGATGGCTTCTCTTTGGAGCCAGAAATACAGGAAATCAGGAATACTAAGACAAAAAGGTGTGGAAATGAGATCAGGACCAACCACTCTTCTTGTTTTTTCATGGGGCTCATCAAGCAGGAGATGATGGAGAAAGCTGTCCAATGGTTTCCTGTTAACAGCGCACAGCACAGCCAGACTCACATTTCCATCCTGTCTGTCACCTATCAAGCTCCCGCTCTAGAGACACCACATTGTCACTTTTCAGTTTGTCATATAGGCCATTATGCCTCTCAGTATGGGACACTTACACATACATGCTGTTCTTTTGTTGCCTAGATTTCTCCTCTCTTGACATTTATGATAGGATAACCCTTTCCTTGTTAATTCCTATTCATTCTTTTTTTTTGGGGGGGGGGGGTTGAGACAGGGTTTCTCAGTGGCTTTGAGGCTGTCCTGGAACTAGCTCTTGTAGACCAGGCTGGGCTGGAACTCTGACATCCACCTGCTTCGGCCTCCTGAGTGCTGGGATTAAAGTTGTTGTGACACTACCACCCGGCAAACAATATGCACTGCTAACCACTGAGCCACCTCTCTGGCCCCTATTATTATTAATTATTATTTTTACTAAGATAGTTATTTTAGGTAGTGGGGCATGCCTATTATTCTAAAATTAGGTAAGTTGAGTCAGGAAGATTATATACTTGACATCAGTCTGGTGGGGGTACATAGTGGGACCCTCTTTCAAAATATATAAAAAATATTTTAGACTGTGATTCTAAATAAATTAGCTTATTTTCTCTCCCTCCTTCCCTCCAGTGCTTGGCACTGAGCCAGGCCCTCATGCATGCTGGGCTACACTCTCAGCACTTACATAAATTATTGTTCAGGACTTAGTTTGGGTTTCAGGTTTTCCACAGACTTACCTGAAACTTTCTCCTTAAGGCCCGAGTCATGACTGGAGTCAGTCCAGTTCCTGTTTCCATATTTTCTTTATTGGTGAGAGGGGTTCCACCTGGGCTCCTATAAAAGTGCAAAAAAAGATCAGAGCTGTGTTTTATCCCCATTTTTTGAGCTGACTTGGAAAGTATAGGGATAAGAGACTGTTACCTGTCTACATTGACTTTTCTCAGCAGCTTCCGCAGATCTAGTTGGCTTTTACCCGGAGTACTGAGGATAAAGACATAAAAATAAAACTCTCCAGATTTCACCACTTTTCCAAAAACAGGTCAATTTTATAGGCAAGTTCCTAGAAAGTTGTTCTTTTTGTCACACTAAGAAAACAGAAGCTGGGTAGTGGTGGCACATGCCTTTAATCCCAGCGCTTGGGAGGCAGAGGCAGGCAGATCTCTGTGAGTTCAAGGCCAGCCTGGTCTATAAAATGAGTTCCAAGTCAGTCATGGTTACATAGTAAAACCCTTATCTTTAAAAAAAAAAGAAGAAAGAAAGAAAGGGAAGCAGAAAGAAAGAAAGAAAGAAAGAAAGAAAGAAAGAAAGAAAGAAAGAAAGAAAGAAAGAACAGATAGAGTCCATGATGCAGAAAATGCATGGCAGCGGGTGCATAGGACTCTGGTTACACTGTACCCATAGTTGGGAGTCAGAGAGATTGACAAAATCTAAGACCAAAAAATGTGTGTGTGTGTGTGTGTGTGTGTGTGTGTGTGTGTGTGTGTGTGTGTGTGTGTGTGTGTGTGTGTGTATCTTTGTGCCATAGTTCACGAGTGAAGGCCAGAGAATAACTTTTAGATTTGGTTCTATGTACCTCATAGGCTTATGCAGCAAGGGTCTTTACCCACTGGAACATCTCCCTGGCCCCATTTGGGGCCATTTTTAACTTTTTGTTTTGTGTTGTTGTTTGTTTGTCTCAAGACAGGATCTCACTATGTAGCTCTTGCTGTCCTGGAGCTTGTCATGTGACCCATGCTGCATAAGCCTGACAGCGATGTGGGAACCCATGTGAGGTGAATGAAAGACCAGATCCACAGTGCTGTCTTCTGACCTCCATACAGGGGCAGTGGCATGAGGGCATGGTCCCCTACCCCAGCATGCACATACAATAATAAATTACATTTAAATCTTACAAAGAAGCAGAAGAAAATCAGCATTTTAAGTAGCGGTAGAGCATAATAAGGTGCAATTCCTTACATTAAGACATTTTTAACTCGTGTTGCTAACACCCTGGAGTTGGGTTTCAGAGTGACACGCTGCAGGTCAGAGATAGTGACTAGTGGATTCCGTTCCTCTGGTGGTGGTGGTGAAAGCTTTAATTACAAAAGGAGACATTAATGAGACATGTTAAAATATCACTCTAATGTAAACATGCCAAAACTACCAGAGTATACATTTTCCATGATTCAATTCTTTTGAGACAAGTTTTTCTCTGTGTGTAGCTTTGGAGGCTGTCCTGGCACTCGCTCTGTAGACCAGGCTGGTCTTGAACTCACAGAGATCCGCCTGCTTCTGCCTCCCAAGTGCTGGGATTAAAGGTTTGCACCGCCACCACCTGGTCATGATTCAATTCTTTATTTCAAAGGGTCAAAGGCTCCCTCTCTCTCACTCCCTCATCTCTCTGGGGTTTTACTAGATAGAATCTCATTAGTTTGAGCAGGCTGGCATGGCACTTACTATGGTGTGACCTGGAATTAAAAAAAAAAAATCCTCCTGCCTCGGTCTAAGTGCTAAGATTACAGGTCACAAAAAAAAAAAAAAAAAAAAAAAAAAAAAATTACAGGTTACTACACCTATCTAGTATGTTTCTATCAATAGTATGTTTCTCAGGCAAGCCTCTTGACTTCATGAGTACCTAAGGGTGACTTTGAACTCCTAATTCTTTGTCATCACCTCCCAAGTGCTAAGATCATTCAAGTACAACATTGTGTCCATCTTAAATGTAATATATGTATGGGTGTATATGATGGATGTGTGTATACATGTTCTTATGGTCAGGGGTCAATGCCAGGCATCTTTATTATCACTCATTATCATATTGAGAAAGGGTCTTTTACTAAACCTGGAGCTCACTGATTGGTTAACTCTGTTAGCCAGTAAGTTTCCACCTCTCCTGACCTGACTGTTTCCACCTCTCCAGTGCTAGGAGTGCAGGTGGAGCTGCTTTTTTTTTTTTAACATGGGTGTGGGGCTCTAAACTTAGGCCCTCATGCTTGGATGGCAAGCACTTTACCAAATGAGCCATCTCTTCAGCCTGTTTTTTTGTTTGTTTGTTTCTTTTAAAGATTGGAGATTGAACCCCAAATACTCTGTCATTGAACTGTTTACCCAGCACCAACAGAATGACTTCTATACATAAGGTTTACCATATTTTCCCAAAGGAACAACCAGGTTAAAAATTAAGGCATGACACTGTGTTTAGGTATGATGTATTCAAGAATTTAAAGCTGGCCTGGGTTAAGTAGCAAGAAAAACATACCTGTGAGCTTGGGAGACACCATAGTAGGTGCAGTGTTTACAGTGTTAATCCCAGCCCTGAGGAGGCAGAGGCAGGTGGATCTCTGTGAGTCTGAGGCCATCCTGGTTTACTCAGTGAGGACCAGGACAGCCAGGGCTACATAAACAAATAGATAAAAATAAGGTGGAAAGCAATGGAGGAAGACACCCCATATTAACCTCTGGCCTCCATATACTAGAAAACACACAAACATAACACACACACAAAACAGCCCCTGCCCCCAAAGGAAGAAGGCCTTGTGCATACGAAGTAACATCTTACCTTTTTCCTTTCTTCAATATTCTGTGTTTTTTTTAATTTTACAGTGAGTAGATCTTTAACTGTTATATGCATGGGTCCATCTTTCTTTAATGGTTCCGTCTTAAAATACACAGAGAGGTTAGAATTAAAACTGGCATCAGGACATCTAGTGAAATCCAAATCCAAGTTTACTTTGTAAAGATTCAGAGTTGAAAGTTCACTTGTTATTGTTATTGATTTGTTTTTATTTTTTGCTTTTCCTCTGCCATTATTTTTGAAACTGGGTATTGCTATGTAGTCCTGGCTGCCTTAGTACTCCATATATAGCTTAAATGGGCCTTAAACTCATGGCAATCCTTTTGTCTCAGCTTCCAAATGCTGGGATTATAGGAATGTATCACCACACCCTTCTAAAGGTAACTCTTATTTTACTTTTTTTTTTTTTCTTTGAGACAGGGTTTCTCTGTGTAGCTTTGGAACCTATTCTTAGCACTTGCTTGGGAGGCAGAGGCCAGCCTAGTATACAGAACATGTTCCAGGACAGGCTCCAAAGCTACAGAGAAACCCTGTCTCAAAAAATAAAACAAAACAAACATTTTTATTTGGAGCTGGAGAGATGGCTCAGTGGTTAAAGAGTAATTGCAGAAGACCTGAGTTCTGCTCCCAGCACCCATGCATGACACACAACCATCTATAACTCCAGCTACAGGGGATCCAACACCTTTTTCTGACCTTTTCAGGCACTAGGCATGTGCATGGTACACAGACATACAAGCAGGCAAAACACCCATTCACATAAGATAAAATAATTTTAAAATTAAAAAAGCTACATATTTTAATGTATATTCATGTTCGGACTGCATTCTTTGTATGTGTACCAGGTGTATGTTTGGTGCTCTTGGAAGTCTACAAGAGAATGTCAAATCTCCTGGAACTAGAGTGATAGATAGTTGTGTCCTACCATACAGTCTTCTGCAAGAGCAGCTGAGTGTTCTTAACTGCTCAGCCTCTCTCCAGCTCTTCTGTACCAGAATTTTCTTTGTTATGTTTGTTTTGAGACTGGTCTCAAACGCCTAATAAATTCGCTATATAACCAAGGATGATCTTGAATTCCAGATCCTGCTACTTCTACTTCCCAAGTGCTAGGATTAGATATATGTTCTAGCCTTGGGAATAAAGCTTTCAAAAAGTACAATAATTGGAGCAAGGTTAGTGTCCTGTCTTTATGTATAATTCATATGTGTGTATATGTATATTTTGTGGTCCACAGTCCAAGCTCCTCAAAAGCTGAAACAAAAGATCGCAATTTAGAGGCTAGCCTGTGCTACATAGTGAGTTCTAGGTCAGTCAGGGCTACAAATGAAGATCAAGTCTCAGGGAACAAATAAACAAAAACTGCTAACCACAAAAGCCTAAAACAAAACAAAGGAACAACAACAAGAAAACCCCAATAATTACACTGGTGTGACATACAGCCGTAATGCCAGCTACTCAAAGGCTAAAGCAGAAGGATTGTTTGAGCCTACCAGTTCAAGGCCATCTTGGGCAACATAATGATACTATATCTAAAACCAAAATCAAGCTCCACCCCCCCAAAAAAAAACTCAGCAAAAAAATGTATAACTAAAATAAGAATAATTAACAAAATTAAGATAATAGACTCAGAACAAAATATAGCCTTCATATCTAGGCTTTTGGCTGAACTTTCAAAGACCACTTGCATTGGTCCTGTATTAGAGTCTAGCTAAAATACATCGTTACTGATCATTTCTTACCTGAAGTGCTTTAGTTGAACCAGATTTTCTGAGCAGCAATGGTGCTAGGGGTGGTGGAGGTGGAGGAAGAGGAGGGGGAGGGGGAGGAGGAGGAGGGGGAGGAGGAGGAGGAGGAGGTGGAGGATGGCTGGCTGGCTGTGGCAGTGTGGGAGGAAGTACAGTTGGGGATTCTCCATGGGTTGTTGGAGCACAGGCTGGCACGTTCGTAAGCTTATTGCTCTTGCCACATGTATGACAACAGCTTGAATAAGAGGAATTTTCTGAGATAGTCTGGAAGATAGCATATATGACAAACCAACAATAGATTAATTTGGTGGTATGTGTTTAGGTTCTTTCTCTTTTTTCTTTTTTCTTTCTTTCTTTTTTTTTTTTTTTTTTTTTGAGACATTTCACACTCTGGCTCAGGATGGCCTGGAACTTACTCAGGCTGACCTTAAACTCAAGTTAAACTGTTTGCCCAGCCATCTGGGCATTAGGATTACAGAAATGCATGACCACTGCTGTCAATAACAAATTTACTTCAATAATTCCATTGTTTATTGGGCTAGAGAGAAATTTGGCAATTACAAGTTTGCAGCTCTTGCAAAGGACTTCTGTTAGTTCCCAGAACAAATGGGGCGGCTCACAGCAGTCTAATTCCAGTTCCAGGAGACCCGATGCCCTCTTCTGGCCACCATACCCAACCACACCCAACCATCTGGCCCAACCACACCCAGGCTTTGTTTTGTTTTGTTGTTCTTGTTTCCAGCGGTGAGGATCACACTCACACACTGGAATATTATGTGTGTAATAATTTGTATGTATGTTCCTATATATGAAAGTTAGTATCATGAATATCTGTATCTATATAATCTCATAGGATACTTCTATTGACTTAATGAGCTACTTAGCTGATTAGCTATTTTCTTATGAGGATCTTGCTAATTAGCAAGTCTGGCCTTGAACTCCTAGGCTCAGGTGATCTTTTTGCTTCAGCTTCCCTAGTGAATGGGACTATAGGCACATATCCAAGGCCCAACTGAAAAAGTATCACATTACATATTTTAACTATACATGTAGCATCCTATAGAATCCTAACACCATCTCTTTCTATATCTCTATATTTAACTTATTTAATGGCTTGTTCTTTTTGTTTGGGTTTTTGAGACAGTCTCATTCTCTAGCTCAGAGTGGCCTGGAATTCACTGTGTAGTCTCTGCCAGGCAATCTTCATGCCTCAGCCATGGATTACCACACCTAAAAAAAAGTGTTGTCATTGACTGCAGGGGGATTCTCAGTGTCCTTCTGCTTTTCTGCTGCTTTCTGCTAGGCTGAGGATTGAACATAGGATATTGTACATGCTACCACTTAACTGCACCCCCAGGCTCATAAATGTTACATTTGCACACTCATCACACTTTAGTATTTATTATTTGCAAACTCTCCTTTCCCTCACATTAGGCATTGAGGAGTCCACATGGCAGGCAAATGCTTTACCATTGAACTATATCCCCAGCTAAAAGTAATTTTTGTGAGACAGGGTCTCATGTATTGAGGCTGGCCTTAAAATCCCTATGTTGTTGGGGATGACCTTACTTTCAATTTTTCATCCTTTACTTCCTAAATGCTAAGATTACAGGTGTATACCACCATGGCTGATTCATGTAGTACAGGGGTCTCCTGCATGCTAGTTGAGCACTCTACCAACTGAGCCTAACTCTTGCTACTTTTTTTTTTTTTACAGGGTTTCTCTGTGTAGTTTTGGAGTCTATACTCTTGCTACTTTCTGTTGAAAACAGAAGTTGTTTTTCCTTTTTTTTAAGATTTTATTTATTTATTATGTATATAACATTCTGCTTCCATGTATATCTGCACACCAGAAGAGGGCACCAGATCTCATAACGGATGGTTGTGAGTCACCATGTGGTTGTTGGGAATTGAACTCAGGACCTCTGGAAGAGCAGTCAGTGCTCTTAACCTCTGAGCCATCTCTCCAGCCCCACAAAAGAGTTTTTAAAAATGTATTCATTCTATGTTATATATGAATGTATGCACTGAGTGTGTAAATGCCTTCAATGTTCAGAAGAAGGCATCAGATTCCCTGGAACTAGAGTTACAGGCAGTTATGAACCATCCACCGTGGGTGGGTACTGGGAATTAAACCTGGGTAATCTGCAAGGGCAGATTACCACAGAGCCATTTCTCCACTGCCTCCAGCCCCAGCCGAAAATTTTGTAGCTACTTCCTTTACCATTCCTCATAAAAGTTATATTAATTTATGTTCTTTTCAATAATGTAAGAAAGTTTTCCAGATCTTTAGTTGTTTGTTTGTTTGCTTGTTTGTTTGTTTGCCATTCTGATTAAGTTAAAAGTTGCTCATTAAAATTGCTTTTATACTTCTATTATGTTTGTGTGGCCGAGACAATTAATTGTTCCCAATAAACATTTAAAAATAGTTTTTGATTTTAATTATGTGGTTGTGTGTATAAGTGCACACATGAGTACAGGTGCCTATGGAGGCCAGAGGGGTTAGATCTCTTGAAGTTGGAGTTACAAGAAGTTACAAGACTCCCATTGTAGGTTTGAGGAACCAAACTTGATGCTCTGCATGAGCAGTACATGCTCTTAACTGGGAGTCATCTCTCCAGAGCCCCCATTATAGTTTTGCCTTCTTCCTTTGCAAAACGAAGTCTTTCTGCCTGACATTTGAGGGAATAACCAAACCCATATCTTTTTTTCTTTTTTCTTTTTTTTCCAGGGCTGAGGACTGAACCCACTGAGCTAAATCCCCAACCCACTATTTTGTTTTGTTTTGTTTTCCAAACCCATATCTAGAGTGTTTTCCTATTATAATAATCTTTTCAGACAAAATCTCTGCATTTGTCTGTTCAGCAATACCAACCTTCAGTGTTTCTTGGAGACTGCATAATTCACTTTTCAAAGCACAAAATTGTTGTTTTAGACTGTGAAGTTCTCTGTGGTAGACTCGGGAAGGGAAGATGGCATCTTTCAATACTTCTAAACTCTGAAATTCATAAATAAACAAGCCTGAATCGAATGAGCAGCATACTAAGAAAAGTGGTGTCACATATGTCTCATATAAGCAAAGATAGGTGTAATCTCACAACGTAATCCTATTCAAGCTTAGCCACAGGCATATTTCTAAACTCAGGAACCATACAAGGACATGAATACTAATTACGGCAGAATAAAAACAAAAACTACATTGCTGAGAACAGGTTTATGAAATCTATACCTGAGCCACACAGGTCTGACAGCAACTGTACATGTACCACACTCTATTTGTCCAAAGATTTATTGCGTCTTTGATGTTAGGAAATCTGAAGTTCCAAGAGTGTTTTAGCCAGTTTCTGCTTTGGGGTGTATCAGTTGAGGAAGTAACCACTCTGTGGAAGAAACATTAAACAAAACAAATAAAAAAACTGTAGGTCTTGACTGGGCATGGTGGTGCACACTCAGAAACCAGAGGCAGAGGATGGATATAAGATCAAAGCAAGCTTGTTCTACATAGTGAGTTCCAGCCCCGTCAGAACAATATAGTAAGACCCTGTCTCAAAAAGAAAGAAAGGACGTCCTCTCTGGTTAAGAGCACTGACTGCTTTTCCAGAGGACCCAGGTTCAATTCCCAGCATCCACATGGCAGCTCACAACTGTCCATAACTCCTGTTCCAGGGGATCTAATAACCTCATAAAGACATTCATTCATGCAGGCAAAACACCAATGTACATAAAATAAATAATTTTAAAAAAGTTTAAAAAAAAAAAAAGGTGGATCTCTGCAAGTTCTAGGCCAACCAGGTCTACATGGTGAGACTCAAAAAACAAAACACTACCCCCCAACCCAATCAAACCTAGGTCAGACTAAATGCCTTTAATTAAGTAATTAGTTGGGTCTATTTTTATTTATTTATTTATTTATTTATTTATTTACTTTGGTTTTTTGAAACAGGGTTTCTCTGTGTAGCTTTGGAGCCTATCCTGGCACTCGCTCTGGAGAGCAGGCTGGCCTTAAACTCACAGAGATCCGCCTGCCTCAGCCTCCCGAGTGCTGGGATTAAAGGCGTGCACTACCAACGCCTGGCAATTATTTGGGTTTATTTATTTTAAATTAAATGAATTATTTTTTGGTGCTGGGAGTGAATCCAAGGGTACGTGCTAAGCATATATTGTAGCAATGAGCTATACCTCCTGTCACAAATAGCTAGTTTATATTATGACTCAGGACCAGGAACTGACTGATTGACTAAATGATTTTCTGTTACTTTTTTTGAGACAGGGTCTCATTCTGTTCTGACTGCCCTAGAACTGGCTATGTTGAGCAGACTTGCCGTGCAATTACACCAGTTCTCTCTCTTCTGTTTCCTGAATGCTGGGATTTCAGGTGTGTGCTAAACATAGCTTTATTTATTTTTTAGATTAAAAAAAACCCAAATTTATGTGTCCATATGCTGCATCTGTGTGACTGTGTACTGTGTGCTGTGTGCCTTCAGAGGCCAGAGATGTCTGTTAGAGTTGCAGGCAGTTGTGAGCTGGCTCATTTGAGTGCTGGGAATCAAACTGGGGTATTAAGTGCTCTTAGCCACTGAGCCAGCTCTCCAGCCTATGTATTTATTTTTTGAGGTAGGGTCTACTTGCCATTATGTCCATGTGTTGGGTATATAGGTATGAGCTACAAAGTCTAACTCTTATTTATTTATTTATTTATTTATCTATTTATCTATTTATTTATTTATTTAAGAGGGGTTAGAGTTAAGGGTATATAGCTCAGCAGTCTTTTGTTGTTGTTTGCTTTTTTGTTTGTTTGTTTGTTTTCATGTGTGACACTCAGAGTTTAATCCTTAGAATACCAAAAATAAAATAAAATAAGCTGGATGGAATGGTACATGCCAAGCAACCAGAAGAGAAATGGGAGGAGTTAAAGCAGGAGGATTTCCAAAAACAGAAAGTCAGGATGGGCTACAGTCAGGTCTCCAGAGTAGCTAGGACTGGAGACCAAAATCCTCTTTCAAACAAAACCAACAAAGAAAGATACTATCATCCCACACAGAGAAACCCTCTCTCAACAAAAAATCAAAAAAGAACCAATCATCATCAACAAAAGAAAGTAGAGAGGGAGTCAGAACAACATTAGAGTACACAAAGTGTAAGTTATTAAGAAAACTAGAACCTGGGCTGGACAATGGTGGCCAGTGCCGAGGAGGCAGAGGCAGGTAGATCTCTTTGAGGTCAAGACCAGCCTGGTCTACAAAGTGAATTCCAGGACAGCCAGAGCTACACAGAGAAACCCCATCTCAGAAGAACAAAATAAAAAAAGAAAACCAGCACTTTACAATTCCTGGAACTCAGCTGTTCTTTCAATAGTACATTTAACTTGTGGGTCTCAAGGAATAAATGACCAACCCTACTAGAACTGTGGTTTCATTCTAGTTCTATACCCCTTTCTCATTACTTAGTTGCTAGAATTATACAATTAAAATAAACTGCAAAAGAGAATATAGGTACTTTGGGTTTGAATACAACTCCTGATTCTTGTTTCATTTGAACACATTTTTGGGGGCTGGGGTTCAAGACAGGGTTTCTCTCTGTAACAGCCCTGTTGTCCTGGAACTCACTCTGTAGACCAGGCTGGCCTCAAACTCTCAGAGATCCACCTGCTTCTGCCTCTGGGATTATAAACTCAAGTAATTAGGCTTGGAGGCAAAGGCCCTTTACCTGCTGAACCTTCTTGCTGGCCCTATATACTTTTGTTTTTTTTGAGACAGGGTCTCTCTACAAATTCCTCAGTTGGCCTTAAACTCATAGAGATCTGCCTGCCATTGCCTCCTGAGTGATGCCATTTAAGATTTGTGCCACGATGCTCTGCTCTTTTTTTTTTTTTTTTTTTTTTTTTTTGAGAGAGGGTCTCACTCCATAGTCCAGGCTGGCCTGGAACTCACTATGTAGCTCAAGACAACCTTCAACTCTCATCAATTCTCCTGCCTCATCCTCCTGAGTCTTTGGGTTACTAACAGCATGAGCTACTGTGGCCAGCAATAATTTTGGTATAAGCATATCTCAAATTTTCCATGGGACATACCTAAAAATGATTTATTTGGGGGATGAAATTCAAATTTGACTGGGCGTTCTATATTATCATTGGCTGAACTGGTAACTCTACAAATATTTTTGGTCCTCTCTGTCACACCTTACCTTTCTGGCGTGGGTGGTGGAGGGGGAGGTGTTAATAGCTTAGGCTGAACTCGGGAGGCTTCTTTTTTCTTAAATAATCGTTTGGCTTTGGCTCTTAGCTTTCTTCTTCGCTGTTTGAACTTAGGCATGGTTTCTGTAGAGAAAAAATTGAAGTTAAAAAAATTATGTATATGGTGCTTTGCTGCATATGTGCCTGTCTTTGCACCATTTGCCTGCCTGGTACCTTCTGAGGCCAGAGGAGGGCATCATGTCTCCTGGAAACTGGAGTTACAGATGGCTGTGAGCTGCCATGTGGGTGCTGGGAATTGAACCTAGGTCCTCTAGAAGAGGAGCTAGTGCTCTTAACCCTCAGAGTCATTTTTTTAGTACCTGAAATATATGTTTTATTAAACAATAATATATATATATATATATATAAATATAATGTATAAGCATTCAGTGCATAGTTCAATGATATGATATAGGAACTTTATATATACCCCCATATACATCATCTTGGTTATTTTTGGTTTATTCCAATTTTTTCCCTTCTTCTCCAACCTTGGTTAAGAAATAATTGTAGTTGTGGGCATGGTGGTATGTACCTATTATCCCAGTGCTGGGGGATGGGATTTGAGGCAGAAAGACCCCTGTGAATTGGAGAATACCTTAAGGTGATTCTGTCTCCAAAACAGCTAAAAAATACCTGGGTACAGTGTACACACCTGTAATCTCACTACTTGGAAAGTAGAGGCAGGCATTCAAGGATAGCTTCAGCTACCTAGTGAGTTCAAGGGCAACCAGGGTACATGAGACTCTGTCTCAAAACACCAAAAAAAAAAAAAAAAAACAAAAAAAACAAAAATCAGAGAGAAAAAAGTTAACAGCCTTCACAAGGACGAAAATGTAAACTCATATCCAAAATGTCTCAGGAGAGTCTTCCTTTGAATTTACATTAGTCTCTCACTCCGATTTTGTTGTATTCATTAAGTCAAATGAATTTTTCTTTATTCTCTGAAAACTCTCTATCCCAGCTGGAGATCAAAGCCAAGACATTGCACTTGTCTAAGCAAGTGCTCTACGACTGAGCTAACTGTCCACCTTTTTAAAATAGTCATCTTGAGACAAGATCCTATGCATCCCAGGCTGGCCTTGAAACTCCCTATACAGCAAAGAATGACTCCCGCCTCTACCTGACTGCTGGCATTATCTTGAGACTGGCAATATCAAATTGGCTTATGTAGTGTTGGAAATCCAAGCTGAGGCTTCCTGTACACCAGGAAAACTTTACCAATTGACTATAGTACTTAGAGGTTCCCTTCTTTTTAACAGGAAAATGGCTGTAAAATGGTTTGATATTAAAAAGGTAGGTTTGTGATTCAGAACATATAATGAGTATCTACTAAGATAGGCGGATGTCACAGTGGGAGGGATCATTTATAAAATGCCCCTTAAATGTAGGGTAAATTCTACTTTTACTCTGTTAATCTTTAATCTCCTCAACTGACAAGGAGGATTCTAGTCCCAGTTTTATACAAAAATAAGCTGAGGGTTAGACTAGATATCTGCTTAAAGTAATACAATAACGTATAAAAACACAGACCTGTAACTCTTCAGAGACCATGACTTTTTCTAAGACTACAGGGCAATAGTAATTTAAACAGGCTATATACAATTAGCCAAAAATCAAAGACCTGTTTTAATATTGTTATTTTGAAGCACTTAAGATATTATTTAACATATTTATGCTTTAATGTATATCCTTTTCTGAACAACAAAACAAAACAAAACAAAACAGTCTGGGTTGGTTTGATCTGAAGCTCCAAAAAGGCTTTGCTAGTTTTAGTTGCTGATCCCTGAGGAACAAAGATGTTGATATTTAAGTAGCAAACATGAAAATGGTCTGTCTCAGACTTAGATTTGAATCAGAAACATCAGCCTTTGAAATACACGTTTAAGGCCCCTCCAAGTGGTGGTACATAGGCAGGTAGATCTATGTGAGTTCAAGGCCAAACTGGTCTAATAGCTTCTTCCAGACAGCCGCAGCTATCTAGTGGGATCCTGTGTCTGATAAATTAACATCCATTCCACTTCTGTTCATTTGGTAACCTTTTGTAACTAGCTATTTGCATATACTTCCCAGCATTCAGAATATCAGAATACCTCTTTACTTCCCTTTACAGGGCATTTGTATTGGGAAGTGCCTTAGTATTAGTAGTGTAGTCCCAGAGGCTAACCCTGTGCCAAAGGGTAACAGTGAATGAAGTAAAAGCATTTTATTGGACTAAACACCAGTCAAATTTATAAGCTGCATTTTATTTGTTTATTTTGTTTTTTCGAGACAGGGTTTCTCTGTGGCTTTGGAGGCTGTCCTGCAACTAGCTCATGTAGACCTGAAGCAGGGTCTTGTCATATAACACAAGATGGCCTGGAACCCAAGATCCTCCTGCCTCAGCCTCCTAAATGCTAGGATTATAGGCACACAAAGCATACAAAAATCATGGCTGACCTCAAACTCGATGTAGCCCAGGATGACTTTGAATTCCTGATCTTTCTGCCTTCATCTTCCAAGTGTTAGGATTACAGTTGTGTGATTTCTTACCTGCCTACATTTTATTCACCTTTTTCCTCAGCCTTACAACATAGCAAGCATTACATGTTCTTTTTGTTTCTGCGTTGGTTTTTGTTTGTTTGTTTTTTTCAAGACAGTATTTGTAACAGCTCTGGCTGTCCTGGAACTTGCTTTGTAAACCATACTGGCCTCGAACTCACAGAGATCCACCTGCCTCCCAAGTGCTAAGATAAAAGGTGTGCCTCCCTAGTGCTGGGATTAAAGGCGTCCACCACCACTGCACAGATCATATCTTTATAGTTAAGGGGTGGATCAAAAAAAAAAACTTTCCAAGAATGAAGATTCAACAAATAACAGAAAACAAGAATTACATCGGCGGACCTAGCTCAGTTGGAAGAGTGCTGATCTCACATACAAGAGACCCTTACTTCAAACCCAGTGCCACGTCAGTTGTCGTGTTGGCACACAGCCCTGTAATCCCAGAACCACAGAGGTGGAAGCAGGGGATTCGGCGTTCAGGGTCATCCCTTGCTCCAGCCAATTCCTTGCCAACCTGGGTCACACAAGCCTGCCTCAGAACAATAACTCGTCTTCTGCATGAGTTGACACTGCTGCTTCTGTTAAAACTCCACCAGTTACACGGAAAGTACTCTTTGGCCGGGAACACTTCTAAAGCTGTGGCAGCAGCGGAAATGACAGTTGCCATTTCATCACCAACGTTCTAAAACACATTTTTTACACCCACATAAATCGCCTCTAGTCAACTTAATTTCCATTATCAATTCAGTTGGTTCACCTTGATTACTGCCATTTTCTTATAGTTAATTTTGTTTTATTGTGAAATATTCCGAACCCCCGGTCCTTTCTTGTGTCTTTCTCAGAGTGACCGCAGGTTTTTAGTGTCATCCAGCACATTATTGACATATAGTGAAAGGGAATGGTTTTAAAATCGATGTGGGAAGTAACTCTGCATCAAGGAACATTGTAAAACCTCACCTGTCAAAAAACATTCCTCCACAACCCTAAAAGTGCTGAAGAATCGTTGGGGAGAGCAACTGGAGAGCAAATACATATTCTTATCCAGTAAATTTGGATGAACCCCTATATTGTCAACTAGCGACCAGAGAAGCCAAAGCCGCTAGTCAGTGGGTCCACTTTGAGAAACAAATAGTAACGAAAAAGACCGAGCAAAAGACAATTGCTTCAAAACATATATTGCAGGGTGTTAAATAAAAATGTGGCTCAGATGTCGCCAGCGGAGCTGTTGTCCTGCTGCAAAGCTTTTCTTTTCTACTCCATCTCCCTCCCAGTCTAGCGCAAGACCCACCACCTTCAGGCATAAGAACCCAACCATCAACAGTCGGAGCAATGGAAGACGGGACCAGGTAACAAAGAAAGAATCGTCACTGCACTTACTAGTCTAAAAGCCTGAGTGTTAGACGAAGTTCGGGTCGGAGCCTCTTGCACACCATAAAGAAAAATTCAAAATTAAATCCTCACCAAGGAGCGACCAATCGCAGACGCGGTCTCTGCAGGGCTCGTTGTCCTGAGCGGTTCCAAGCACAGCCTGGATTACGATTGGCTGAGAGCGCATCACACCCTGGCCAATCGGAACTGAGGCGCTTCTGGTATGAATACGGGAAGGCGGGCGAGAAGGGGCGGGGAAGCCGGAGAGAAAAGAAGGTGTGTCACGTCGCCTAGGCCCGCAGTGGAAGCTCTTATGTCATTGGCTGCTGCTGCTTCCGAGTACACCAATCGTAAACTCTTTCCCAAGTATGAAATTGAAAGTGGAGAACAGTAGGCAGCCAATGGGAATGATCACAAATTCAGCAGCCAATCCGCCTACGGCGTTTTGTGTCTTTGTCCAACGGGAAAGTGTGTTTCATATGGAGGGGCGTTACCCAATCGCCAATGGGCGGGCTCCGGCGGAACGGAGGAGCCAATGAGCGCGAGATGTTGAGTGACAGCTGTCCAATAGAGACCCTCAGTGCTAGTACGGCTTGCAGCTTAAGCGCCTCCGCGGTCTGAGGAATGTCAACTATTCAACATGGAGGCGGAGGTCGATAAGCTGGAGCTGATGGTGAGTGGAGAGTGAAGGAAACCTACTGGGTGATTTGTTTGCTCCACCAAAGGCCTGGGTGGTCAGGCACCCGTTGGAGCCACCGAAACTCTGGATGGTGGAGGCTGGGATCTGAATCGAGTTCCCTCCTCCTGCATCGAAAAGGAGCCACGGCCGCTTTGGTCTCTTAACCGCCGCGGGGGAAGGGGTTACATCCGGGGAACTCGTGAGGGAAATGGCGGGAGATGTTGAGGGTGTGGGCCTTTGTAATTCCCTGCTCCTCGCTTTCCCCTCCCCCGGCTCCAGGAGCCACTCCCGGCACAGACGCCGTCTCCTGCATTTCCACCTTTCTCCCCGGAATGTGGCTGGAACGGTCGTTAAGAGCTCCGCGGAGGAGGAGAGAGCTCCTTCACGTCTCCCCACCAGGGGCGATGGAGGATGAGGTGGGGCACAAGTCCAGGGGCGCCGAAATTCGGGTCCACTCTTCGCCTCCTCGCAGGCGAGCTGGGACGGTCTGAAGGAGGACGCCAGACTTGCACGAGAAACTTCCCCGTGGCCCCGCAGAGCCGGCTCCGTGCAGCTCGGAGGTGGCGAGTGAGAGGAGCGAGCCGCGGGCACCGAGCCCGGAGCGCCTTCCAGGAGCGCGCGTGCGGCGGCGGCGGCGGCGGCATCACGCCAGGCCAGGCCAGGCCGGTGGCTTTGCCTGCCCACTTTCTTTCCCCTGTGCGAGCAGAGCCCGGGACGAAGGACCTCGGTGGCCACAGGCGTGTGTGGCGTGGCCTGGGCGCCCAGCCCAGGGGCCTTCTAGTTTTCTCTGGGAGGGTTTCCCCATCACTCCTCTTTATTCTCGCCCTCCCCTCTTTGCACTGGCCGCTTGATCGCCGCGCCTTTTTTCTTAGTTCCCTTGTTCTGTCCTCCGTCTCCTTTTGCATGACTACTTTTCTTCCAGATTGGAATGGCTTCCTTAAAAATACAGAATGTAAAGGAGCCCCCCCCCCTTTAAATAACAAGATTTAATATTAAAAATAAAACACTTCTTTCCTCTCCCGTAATCTGCCCTTCTTCCCTCTGCATAGGTACCCGTGTGTCTGTGCTACTCTTTCCAAGAATGTTTGAGCCTGTAACTTCTGCCTAGGAAAGGACTTTGGGGTGATCGTGGAAGATAGCGAGCACAGCTCCCCTCCTCCCCCCACGCCATTCCCACACCAGAAAGTCTGAGGCCTCCGTTTCTTTTCTCTTGTGTTAATGAATTCAGGTGTTTCACATACTTTCAGTTGTTTTCACATTGTATTTTAAACTTTCTTTGTGGAGGGAGTTTAGGGACGTGGCGGGGGGGGGGCGGCGGGAGCGGAGAATAGAATTTTCTGCAGCTTTCCAAATCTTGAAAAATGAATATTTGACTTAAAGGGTTTTTGTGAGTGTGTGTGTGTGTGTGTGTGTGTGTGTGTGTGTGTGTGTGTGTGTGTGTTTGAGGGTATGGTATTATTAGCATATTAGAACACACAGAACGTTAAATATTGTGGTTAGAGTCTGTTAACAGGCATGTAAATTTTCTTGTTGCTCTCCTCTCCCACTTTGTGAAGTCTTTGGAGTAGGTGGAGATAGTTTTGCCTTGTTAGAGGCTAATTCTGTTTTTAACAGGTTATTTTCTTTAGTATAATCAATACTCAGACTTTAAGAAAAATATTGAGCAGATTATTTTAAGTAAAACACAAGTAAACATTCTACAAAAAGTAAATTTTAGGAAGCTATGCAGTTGCTAAACTTTAACCTTTTTAGATATTGTATAAATTATGGGATAGCTTTAAATTTTCCATTTGTGGCATTTCCTGAAATACATTCATGGTAGCATTTTAATTTTGCAAGTTACTATTTTTTCATAATCAAGGGCTTAAAAAACAAAATCAAATTTTTATCATGATTTAAAATTTTTTCGTTTTTTTTTTTTTTGTTTGTTTGTTTTTTTTTTTTCTCTCAGACAGGGTTTCTCTGTGGCTTTGGAGACTGTCCTGGAGCTAGCTCTTGTAGACCAGGCTGGTCTCGAACCATAATTTTCAATATTAACCTTAGCTTTTTATCGACCAGATAGCAAAAGACATCTCATCTTCAAATGTACCAAGTCCCTAAAAGAAAAAAAAAATGTTATCTGTTGAAATTGTCATTTCTAAGCTAAAGATAAATGACTTAAAAGTCTTTACATCACTTAAAATATTTTCAAAGGAGCCCTTGGATGTATAATAATAGGAGTGCATGACATTGTAAAGGCAATAGTTACCTTAACACTGTTAAAAATCTAATCTGAATGAATTTTTTTTTTTTGTATTTTTCTTGTGTTAACATCTAATTGAGAAGATTAAATTTGCCTTTTAAACAGTTGTCTTCGAAACAGTGCTGGGCTAGCAGAGTTAAATATTCCCAAGTGTTTGAGTTTTGTGGCCCAGGATCTGAGGATAAGTATCCTATGACTCAGTTCTTCTGAGTCCATTTTTTAGTAGGTAAACCTACTAATTAGCTGAACTGGACCATTTAAAGGAAGGTCAGTGAAAACAATAGGAATATATTTTTGCATCAATCAAAATTACTAATGGTGGACTAGACGCATTGTGGGGTAATCTTTGTTCTTTGACGTTTTCCCTTCGCTTATTGATTGAGGGTAATTGTCTCCTGTCCTCCCTTTGTGACACTCCTAGAGACTGTTCACAAAAGCTAGTGTAATATGATACTTGGATATGTTTCTTGGTTTACATTTGACTTTTAAGGAACTTTTTTTTTTTTAAAGATTTTATTTATTTATTATGTATACAACATTCTGCTTCCATGTATATCTGCACACCAGAAGAGGGCACCAGATCTCATAACAGATGGTTGGTTATGAGCCACCATGTGGTTGCTGGGAATTGAACTCAGGACCTCTGGAAGAGTAGTCAGTACTCTTAACCTCTGAGCCATCTCTCCAGCCCCCTTAAGGAACTTATTTTATCCCTCATTGTTTTCTTGATATTTCTAAGTTTGAAGGAAATGGATATGCTTTTCTTCACTAAATAGGATATCTTAAATATCCTGCCTAGTATTAGGTTAGGTTGGGTTAATGTCTTGCTAAGAATATATTGGTTCCCTGATAATCTCTTCTCTTTTTGTAATAGCCCTCAATAAATTCTTCAGTTAAAAAGGCACAAAATTTAAGTGCTGTGTGTACTAAAATTAAGTACATGTGTGTACACGTACATAAATTGGGTATACAGCCATTTGTTTGCTCATTTTCTTATGAATATGAGTGTCTTGCCTGCATGTATGTATGTATGTATGTATGTGCATCACAAGTGTGCCTGGTGCTCAAGGAGGTCAGAAGAGGTTATTGGATCCCATGGAATTGTTACAGATGATTCTGAGCCACCAAGTGGATGCTAGGAATCAAACCCAGGACCTCTGCAGGAACAAGGCTCTTCACCACTGAATCATTTCTCCAGCCCTTTCCATTAGTTTTCTTTGAAGTAACTATTCAAATGACTTGCTTTCTGTGGTAGGTAAAGAGGAGTTAACTAACATATTACATTTCAGTAGATAACAGAAATAATTTTTTCAGTAGTAATTATAGCTGATCATGTTAATATCAATCCTAAAGTATTACTGATGCCCATGTTAATTACTGAAGGCTCAGGACATATTACAAAATTCCTTTACATCTGTGTGTGTTTGTGTTTGAATGCTGCTACTTACGGGTTAGTTATGTAAAACCAATAATTAATCATTTGGGCTTTAAGTGTTTTGCTCTTCAAAAAATAAACCTTGGTATAAGTGTTTTTAGGATTTGAATGTCTTCTGACCAGTAATGGCAACTCAACTATAAAGTCTTTGCACACTGAAACTTGCATTCCTTTCCTGCTCACTACTGCTCGCGAATGCTCTGACTTTATTGCACTACTGTACTTTACAGCTAGCAGTGCAATAGTATTGTCAAAGCATCCGAAAGCAGGTCACACACCTTTTTTGATTCTTGTCTTACATGTTTAATATTTGGGAAAAATTTTCTATAACTTTCAGTGCTGAAAACTGCATTTTGTTACTATGTATATTTTTAAAAAGTCGTCATTTGAATAAATTCATTAGTGTATTGCACTGAAAATTCATTACTGTATGTTTAAAATCATGGCTTGTCTAAATGAATAGTGCTTTGTAATTTGCTTCTATTTGTAACAGACTTGGATGTGTTCTGGCAACTGTTAGGTCTCATTAGATTGTATGAGTTGGAAAGTGATAAACAGTCTCATGTCTGTCTACTATGGTAACACATTAAGTCTTAGTGTTAATTTCGGTATTATATAGGAAATGCATAGATTTAAACTTAGGAAGGGAACTAGAGAGACGGTTCAGCAGTTAACATGACAGAGGATCTGAGTTCTCTTCCCAGCACCCACATCTCATAGCTCATAGCCACTTATAACTCCAGCTCAGGGGGTTTGATGCCATCTCCTGACCTCTACAGGCACACAGACGCAAAGTCACACATCGACACATACACACAATAATAAAATCTTTTTTTTTTTTTTTTTTTTTTTTTTTTTTTTTTTTTGAGACAGGGTTTCTCTGTGTAGCTTTGGAGCCTGTCCTGGCACTCATTCTGGAGACCAGGCTGGCCTCGAACTCACAGAGATCCGACTGCCTCTGCCTCCCGAGTGCTGGGATTAAAGTAAAATCTGTAAAATTTAGAAATGTTTGATTATTGTAATTATAAAATATAAATCATTTTTTGGTAATGCTTAATGCACATTTTACATTAGTAAAACTCTAAATTTCAGGTGTATACTTTGATGAGTTTTGGTAAATGTATACAATCATGTACCTACCTCCACTACTAAGATGTAAAACATTTTCATCATATTGAAAAGTTCCTTTTGTGCCTGTCTGCAGTTTCTTCTCAAATAGTAATTTTCTAAAATTTCTTATGAATGGGCTGATACATTATTTGGTCTTTTGTTTTTGCCTTTTTGTACTTACTGTAACTGTTTTTGTCTTTGTTGACTGCATTGATAATTGACTCTTTTATCAATGAATAGTATTCCATTGTATAAAGCCTGACAAATTGTTTCTTGGGTTGTTTCCAGGCTTTGCCTATTAGGAATAAAATTGTTGCAAGCATGGAGTGTTTTTGTGTGGACATAATTCTTTTGTGTAGCTACTGAGAAATGGGATTATTGGGTACTGTGAATATTTGATTTTGGTGGGTTTTTTCTTTGTTTCTTAGGTTGGTTTTTTTTTTTTTTTTTGAGACAAGGTTTCTCTGTATGGCTCTGACTGTCCTGCTACTTACTGTGTAGACCAGACTGGCCTTGAACTCTGAGATACACCTGCTTCTGCCTCCCAAGTGCTGGGATTAAAGGTGTGTACTACCACTGCCTGGCTATATGTTTGATTTTGTAAGAAATTGATAAAATCAGCTGGGCATTCATGGCGCACGCTTTTAATCCCAGCACTTGGGAGGCAGAGGCAGGCAGATCTCTGTGAGTTCGAGGCCAGCCTGGTCTCCAGAGCCAGTACCAGGATAGGCACCAAAGCTACACAGAGAAACCCTTTCTGGAAAAAACCAAAAAAAAAAAAAAAAAGTCTTTTGGCATTCATGCATACATATACACATGTGTATCCACATAAACTACACACAGACACATGCACATATTTTTTTCTCAACCCAAAGTCCCTGCTATTAATATTTTAGGGGTTGGAGAGATGGCTTAGTGGACAAGGGTGCTTCCTGTTCTCCCAGAGAACTGGAGTGTGCTTCTCAGCACCCAGGCTGGGCAGCTTCCAACTTCAGGGGATCCTACACCCTCTTCGGGTCTCTGTGGGCTCCTTTACACATGTGGCAAAAACATAGAGACACACAACAAATACTTAAATTTAAAAGATTTTTATGTGTACGTTGTGCTTCTTGGGTTTATACACAGTACATGCATACAGGAGCCAGTGGAAGCCAGAAGAGGGTGTTGTATCTTCTGAAATTGGAGTTACAGATGGTTGTGAGCAGTAATGTGAATGCTAAGAACTGAATGAACCTAGATCCTCTGTAAGAGTAGTAAGCTCTCTTAACCACTGAATCATCTCTCCATACTCAAATTAAATCTTAACAAAAAGATTTAACATGTCCCTATATTACATAATTGTGTGTGTTGGTGAACATGCCCTTGTGCATGTGTTAAAGATAAAACTTAACATGAATTAGTTCTTTGCTTCTAACAGGTAGGTGCTTGGAATGGATGTAGCTTGGTGAAACATGCAAGAGGCCCAAGGCCCTAGGCCCAGACCCCAGCACTACCTGAAATAGGATACTGGAGGCACATAGGCCTCCTCTAATTCCACCTACTCCAGTCAGATAAATTGGAGGATTAGGATTTCAAACTCATTTTCTGCTCTAGCCAGCCCTAGGTATGCCTGGTTTAAATTAAACACAGTGTCAGACCAACAAAAGAAAGCTTAAGTCCGTCCTTCCACCATGTGGATCCTGGGATTGAACTCAGATCATCAAACTTGACAGCAGGCATCTTCACTTGTTGAGTTGTCTCGATATTAAACACAGCCCTAGTTTTAATTTTTTTAAAAATTTTTTTTTAAGATTTTAATTTATTTATTATGTATACAACATTCTGCTTCCGTGTATATCTGGACACCAGAAGAGGGCACCAGATCTCATAACAGATGGTTGGTTGTGAGCCACCATGTGGTTGCTGGGAATTGAACTCAGGACCTCTGGAAGAGCAGTTGGCACTCTTAACCTCTGAACGATCTCTCCAGCCCCCCTAGTTCTAAGTTTTTAATAAAGCATAAATATTATGGATATTGTTTGCCTTATACACAAGTTTTAAATGAATGTTTATCATATATTAAAATATTCAAGAATGTGAGAATGAGTAATTATGCTTACTAATATTTTTGTTAACTAAATAATGTGTACTGATTTTTAGTTCCAGAAAGCTGATTCTGATTTGGATTACATTCAATATAGGCTGGAATATGAAATCAAGACCAATCACCCAGATTCAGCAGGAGAGGTAATTGGGAAATAAGTAAATTTTTGTTTTGTTTTCAAGACAGGGTCTCACAGCTGGGTGGTGGTGGTGGTGGCGGCGGCCGAGACGCACGCCTTTAATCCCAGCACTCGCAAGGCAGAGACGGGTGGATCTCTGTGAGTTCGAGGCTAGCTTGGTCTACAAGAGTTAGTTCTAGGACAGCTTCCAAAGCCACAGAGAAACCCTGTTTCGAAAAAACAAAAAGATAGGGTCTCACTCACTTAAGTATCCCTGGCTGTGCAGGAACTCACTATGTAGACCAGCCTGACCTCAGCTACACAAATATCTGCCTGCCTCTGTCTCTGCCTCTCAAGAGGTGACATTAAAGGCATATACCACTATGTCTGTGTAGGTAGATCTTTTTAACAGAATGGTTTGTGTAAAAATTTTCTGGTAATATCTCTAGTAGTGATATATTCTAACAATTATTAGGCACCAAGCTTTTCTTTTTTAAGTGCTAGGTTTGTAGAGTCACAAAATCTTGTTTTGGTGGAAGATTGCTCATGGTATACTGAAGTGATTATACTTCATATTTTCCCAAGAGAAATAGGGACATTCATGTTTGCAGAATGATATGTATGTAAATGGTTTTTTTTTTTTCTTTTTCTTCTTCTTCTTTTTTTTTTTTTTTCTTTTGATTTTTTGAGACAGGGTTTCTTTGTGTAGTCCTGGCTGGACTGGAACTCACTTTGCAGACCAGAGATCCGCCTGCCTCTGCCTCCTGAATATTGGCATTCAAGGCATGCACCACTACCACTGGCTTATGTGCTAAATAACTTTTAAATAAAACAGTTAATGAACTCAAAGGTCCAAGTCAGGATGAAGCCTCTGAAGTGACAAGACAGTATTTCTACTTCTAGAAAAGTGGTTCATAATTTGAAGGGAGAAGGCCTAGCAGTTATGATAGTCTCTGGAGAAGATGATATTCTGTTAAGTTTGTTTAGTTATACATATGAACATTGATTTTTGAATAAAGTTATGTAGTTATTTTTACTGATTCCCCACCCTTCTATGAACTCGACACAATCATGGTTATCTGGGTGGGGAGGGGACTTCAATTGAAAAAACTACCTTTATTAGACTGGCCTGTGAGCTAGTCTGTGAGCATTTTTTTAGTGATTGATGGGGTGTGGCCCAGCTCATTGTAGACAGGGCCCTCCTGGGCAGGTGCTCCTGGGTTGTATAAGAAAGCAGGCTGATGAGAAGCTAGTGAGTAAGCAGCACTCCTCCATGGCCTCTGCTTCCATTCCTGCCTCGACTTTCTTGTAGGATGGCCTGATTGGGATGATTAAGCTAAATAAAGCCTTTCCTCCCAGAGGTGGTTTTGGTCCATGTTTTATTACAGCAATAGAAAGCAAACCAGAACAGTATTTAAGGTTACATTGCTTAGAAATCACTCACTTTATCTACTTAATGTTGAGAAAGAGTCACACTGTTGCTTAGGCTGGTCTCAATTTCTGGGTTTAAGTGAGATCCCCTTGCTTCAGCCCCCTGAGTAGCTGGAATTATAGATGCGTGCCCCCTGCATCAGAGCTGTTTATATACCATAAATTCATCCTTTTTAAGTATACCTGTTCATGGGAAAGAGGAAACAATCTCCATGCATTGTCTGTTGATAGACTACTTAATAGACAGGATATAGCGCATTTGAATTTAAAAAAATTCCATACATTAAAGACATTATTTTAGGCTGGGCATGATAGTGCTCACACACAATTGCTAGTACTTGGGAGACAGGAAGAACATTGCTATAAACTTTTAGCTAGCCTCTTCATATGAGGTGGGGCAGTCAGGTCTACATAGTGAGACTCAAAAAACCCCCAAAAATTAAGCAACAGTAGAAACTCAAAAGTTTGGTTTTGCAAGTCAAGCCCAGCCTGAATTTCATACAAATGCAGTAAGGTATACAATTCAGTGGACTTTAGTCCTGTAGTGGTTCCTACAATAATTTAAAATTTTTATTGCTAGACTGGGCAGTGGGGTGCACACCTTTAATCCCAGCACTTGGGAGGCAGAGGTAGATTAATCTCTGAGTTCAAGGCCAGCCTTGTCTACAAAATGAGTTCCAGGACAGCCAGGGCTGTTATGCAGAGAAACCCTGTCTGGAACACCGCCCCTGCAACAACAAAAAAATTACTACTAGTATGTATATGTGTGCATGTGAGTATGGCTGTGTTCCTTGGCCCACAGGAGGAGCTTAAAGGACAACTTTCAAAGTCAGTTCTCAACATGGTTTCCTGTGATTGAATTCAGGTCACTAGGCCTGCAGGTCAAGCACTGATCCATATCACCAGCCCCTGCTTTTAAAATTTGCTTTTTTGAGACAGGGTTTCTCGGTGGCTTTGGAGGCCGTCCTGGAACTAGCTCTTATAGACCAGGCTGGTCTGGAACTCACAGAGAACCACCTGCCTCTGCCTCTGGAGTGCTGGGATTAAAGGCTTTTCCACCACCGCCCAGCTGCTCTTAAGTCTTAATTTTTACAGTTTACATTACCCTACTTTTTGAACATCTTTATCACCTGAGGAAGAAACCCCATTCTCCATTACCCTATTCCCACCCCTGCTAGTTCATGGCATCAATTAATTTACAATCCATTTTACAAAAATTGAAGCATAAGTATGTGGTTGTCTTTTCACTTGGTATGTTTTCAAGATTCATGCATGTTGTAGCCTGAACAGTATTTAATTCCTTTCTATTGTTAAGAGGAATCTATTGTATACTATACCATTTTTGTTTATCCACTCAGCAGTTAAGTATCAGGCTGTTCCAAACTTTAGGCTACAGTGAATTATGCCCCTAAAAACATTCACGTAGAAGTTCTGGTGTGCCACATATTTTCATTTCTGTGGTTGTGTATCTAATGTTATTATTTAGGCCTGTCCTTGGAGTTCTGACAGGATATGCCCTCAGCTGCAGCCACTAAGAGCATCACCTGTTGTATTTTCACTATTTTCCCTTTTAAAAGGGCCCTGCCCACCTCCCAGCCCTTTCCTCTCTTCTCTCTCTCTCTCCTCCCTCCCCCTCCCCCTTCCTCTTTCCTTTCTCCTCTCTCCTGGTGCTCCAGTCTCCAGAGGCCGGTTTCCCCACTTCCTTTCCCCCTTTTTATGATTCCCTTTTCCTAATAAAAAAACCAACAGCTAGGCATGAAATTTACTGGCCATAAAAGCAATTCATACTCAATATTTTGAAGAAACATCAAAATGTTCAAAATCAGTTGTCATTAAAATGATCCTTTTTGTAGTTTTGAAACAGTTTCACTGTATAGTCTATGTTAGCCTTTGTGAACTTCACTATTCTAGATTCAGTATTTGTGGTTGGCTTATTTCACACATTTATGAATATCCTCATGGCATCCAGATTATGGGTTTTCTAAGCAGGACTAACAGCCTGAGTTCAAATTCCTGAACCCACAGTGGAAGGAGTCAATTTACCCTTGAAAGTCACTCTGTGACCTCCACTTGCACACACACACACACACACACACACACACACACACACACTATTATTATAAAGAAATATTTTTAAAATTTAAGAAAATTCTGACAGTGATATATGGATGAATCGTGTGTGTGTGTGTGTGTGTGTGTGTGTGTGTGTGTGTGTGTGTGTGTGTGTGTGTGTGTGTAAACAAGAGTAGGTCGTCTGTAGCTGGGTATGGTGGAGTACACCTTTAATCCCAGTACCTGGGAGGCAGAAACAGGTCAGCCTGGTCTACATAGCAAGTTTTAGGTCAACCAGGGTTGTATAGTAAGAGAGTGTGATCAAATATGTGATAGAATGTGTTGTGCATATTAATTTTTAAGAATAAGCTTTATTTTCCCACTACATCGTTTTAACATATATTACCTTATTTTTTCTGATGTAGAAAAATGCAGTTGCAATTTTAAAGGAATTATCAGCAATAAAGTCTCGGTATCAAGCTTTGTGTGCACGCTTTAAGCCACTTTCTATTGAACAAAAAGAGAACAAGAGCCGCATTTGTGCTACTCTGAGCAAGACAATGACCACGATACAAGAACTACAAAAACAGACAGATCTGGAGGTAACATTTTCAGTTGACAGATTGAAGTTGTTAAGTTTCAGTTATGAGTATTTTTTTTTTAAAGAATACAATCCCAATATGTTGTGCTGTGTCCCATGCACAGCTTCCAGACACTTGGATGTGACTGAGGTGGTGAGGGAATGAAGACAAGACAAACACACACACAGATAGAAATGCTGGGATTTAGTAGCCTAGACTCTGTAGAGAAGCCTTAGCATACTAGAAGCATAGTGTGTTTATTGAATTGAACAGCATGCAGGGCTAGTGCACACGAGGAGACAGATTTAGCTAGTGGGGAGGAGCAGTGTCTACAGAAGAGCAGTTTTCAGGCCATAAATATCTGGGGAGAGAAAGCTATGGTGAACATTTTCTGCACACACTGTCAACATCCACACTCAGATCAGAGGAGGGCTTTGCCATTTCTCCAAGGGTCTGAGGCTCTAGGGTATTTTGCGTGGCTGGCTTATGTCAACAACAAAGTTCACTTAGGACTTCACGCATGACTTGCTCTACTTCCTACCATGTTGGAATGTAAAATTTAGTAGTCAGCTTAAACTTTTGATAGAAATAACCTTCTCTCCCCAGCCCCCACAGACAGGCTTTGGAGCCTGTCCTGGAACTTGCTCTGTAGACTAGACTGGCCTAGAACTCACATGGATTTGGTGCTGAGATCTAAGGCATGCACCACCACCACCACCAGGTGAAATAAATTGTTTGATTCCCCCAAAATTGTTTTTCTTTTTAGTAAAAGAAGAGAAAAATCGGGCCTGGAGAGATGGCTTGATGGTTAAGAGCACTGACAAGCTCTTGCAGACAACCACGGTTCAATTCCCAGCACCCACATGGCAGCTTACAACTGTCTGTAACTCTAAGGTACCTGACACCAAGGGCAAAACACCAATGTACAGAAAATAAAAATAGATAAATTTCTTAAAAAAAAAAAAAAGAAGAGAAAAATCATGTTGATTCCATTTGGTTAGTGAAAGGTTTACTTAAATTTACTAAACTTACAAAGTGAAGCAACTCTCTTTTGTTTTTAGAGACAAGACAGTCTCATTCTGTAGAACTAGCTCGGACTCAAAGCAGTCCTCTTGCCTCAGCTTCCTCAGTGCTGGAATTATAGACACAAGATACTTTACTGGGATTCTCTTGGTTCATATTTTCCTGGTTTGATGCAAAATCAGGCAGAGTGGCAAATATCTAATCCCAGCACTTGGGAGGTAGAGGCAGCAACAACAAAAAAGTCCCAGTCCCCACCCCCCTCCAAAAATGTTATAGGCTCATCTGATCTATATAGTGAATTCCAGGGCTAGCAGTGAGACACTTGCTTTAAGAAAAGTCCAATAACAAACTGTTTAAGGACAGCCTAGGCTACAAAGTAAGATCCTAACTCAGACATCAACAAACCAATCAAACAAAAACCCACGAAAGGGCTGGAGATGTATAGTGCTTGCCCAACACTCATAAGGCTTCAGGTTCAGTCCCCGGACTGCATAAACCAGGCACGGTGGGTTACATGTGTTATCCCAGCACAGGAGGATCGGAAGTTTGAGGTCATCCTAGTCTACAAAAGGAGTTGGAGGCCAGTCTGATACATACATGAGATCCTGTCTCAAAAGAAGAAAAAAAAAAAAAATGGAAGGAGGGGAATGAGGGTCGGGGAAAGCCCCATAACTAGTAAGACATCAAATGTTGATGGTAGACTAACCTATAATCTCATGTCTTAAGAAACTGAAGTAGAAGGTCTGCCATAATTCTAGGCCAATTGAGGCTACATAGCCAGACACTGTTCAAAAACAAACAAAAAAAAGCCAAACACTTTTTTGTTGGTTTTGTTTCTCTCAGATGTATGTGGCTTTGGCTGGCTTGGAATTCAATATGTAGACCAGTAGATCAGGCTGGATCTTGAATTTAGAGAGATCTGCCTGTCTCTGTCTTCCAAATGCTAGGATTAAAGGGCATGCACCACCACCATTCCTGGCTCTAGACCTTTCTCTGTGTGTGTGTATTGGCAGTTCAAACTCAGGACCTTGTTCATGCTAGGGAAGCACTCTACCATGGCTCTATGTCCTGCTGAGTTTTTTGATTTTTTTTTTTTTTTAAATTCTCCTGGAGTGGAGTAGGCATGAATGAGTGAGTCAGACCTTCTTATCTTCTTCCATCCTCATCTCCATCTTACTTGGTTTAAGAATCCTTATAATTGTGAACTATGTCACTGATATGTAAAGACTCCTCAGATATGGTGTGGTATTCAAACATCAGCGATTGAGGTAGGCACTAAGAATTTGAACAGAGAACTGAATGATTTAGTAGCATTTTCATGCAGTATCAAAGAAATATTGGGGTTCAGACAGATGAGATTGTAGAAGGAATCAAAGAATAGAACTAGATTGGATAAAGATCTTCAGTGTTATTTGGGGTGTTATTATTACTGGCTTCTCTTAATTTTTTTTAAAGATTAATATTTATGTGTATGAGTGTAGCTTGCATGTAGTTATTTACTGTGTATGTGCCAGATGCCCATAGAAATCAAAAGAGAGCATTTGATTCCTCAGAACTAAAGTTACATGTGTTTTCGAGCCATAATGTGAGTGCTAGAAACCAAACCTGGGTCCTGTGTAAGAGCAACAGCACTTTTAACCACTGGGATGTCTCTGGGCCTGACCTTGAATTTCTGATCCTTTTGTCTCTGCTTCGTGAGTGGGATTGCATCCAGGGTTTGATGTGAGCTAAGCACATATCTACCAACTAAACCACATCCACAGTTTAACCTGTTATTATCACTCAAGTCACATTTTCTTCATTGTAAGATCAAAATGTGACACTGGGAACACATTTTCTTGGGAAACAAATCTTGGAAACTATGTGGATCCACAAGTCCCTATCACCATATCTATCTACAAATCCATAAAAGTTTTAAAGTATAGAAAAATTGGAGTGAGTGACTAAAGAGAAAAATAGTATTTTGAATGCTTAGTATAAATTGCTCTTGCCATTATTTCTCACTGAGACTACAAACTGCTATAGAAAAGTGGTGATCATATGGTAGGAGATTCTCTCTTCTTATATTGTCAACATGTCATCTAAATGTGAAAGAAAAGGGAATGACACCTATTAAGGGGTTGTATAGCCAAAAATAGCTCTCAGGCTAGATCTTAAAGGACATACAACTCAGCTGTGAGTATAACTCCATATTAGGTGTATGTAGCTCAGTGGTAGGTTACTGACTTGGCTTATGCAAGACCCTGGGTTTGACCCTCAGTATCACTAGAAAGAGACTTTTGTAAAACAAGGACGTGTAGGATAGAATTTGTAAAGGAATTTCAAACTTTAAAAGTTTTTTTTTCCCCCCAGTAATGGGGACAAGTGTTTGAGAAAACATCAAAGGCTACTTTAACCAAAGATTTAGTGAAATGCTCTAAAATAACCCAAAAGGCTTTCCTACTATTTTGTGAACATGAAGAGCAACAAAATCTGTTTAAGGAAAGTGGTACTTTGTTTATGTGCAAAAGAAAGTTAAATTGTTCAGGTATTTTACCAGGGACATTAGGAAAGGTAACACAATGGCTTTGAATTAGAAGTATTCAAAAGGACATTTAAATTGATATTTTTAATAAAAAGGGAGCCAAGAACAGAAAAGGAAGTGGGGGAAAAAAGACATACATAGAAATTTCTTTCTTTTTTTTTAAAGAGTTTATTTATTTATTATGTATATAGCATTCTGCTTCCATGTATATGCACACCAGAAGAGGGCACCAGATCTCATTATAGATGGTTGTGAGCCACCATGTGGTTGCTGGGAATTGAACTCGGGACCTCTGGAAGAGTAGTCAGTGCTCTTAACCTCTGAGCCATCTCTCCAGCCCCTACATGGAAATTTCTAAGATGTGGAGGCTTAAAGATGCTCAATTATAAAGGTTATTATTAGAGAGAGAGACATTTATAACAAAGTATAGTGATGTCTGTAAAGGCAGTACTTGAAAGACCAATGCAGGATTGATGTGAATTCCAGTACAGTATGGGCTACAGAGTGAGGTTATGTCTGAAAACAGACAAAAAATAGCAAAAACACCTAGAACAAAAACGTAATAATTAGCAATAAGAAAGACTTTAAAGAGTGTATGGTGTTTCATAGAAAGATGCTTCAAATAAATCTTTGTTAAGAAAATTACTGCTGGGCGTTCGTGGTGCACGCCTTTAATCCCAGCACTCGGGAGGCAGAGGCAGGCGGATCTTTGGGAGTTTGAGACCAGCCTGGTCTACAAGAGCTAGTTCCAGGACAGCCTCCAAAGCCACAGGGAAACCCTGTCTCGAAAAACAAAAAACAAAAAAAACAAAAGAAAAAAAAATTACCACAGGGATTGGAGAGATGGCTGAGCACATAAGAGCACCCCAAGTTGGGTTCCCAGCATCTCATGGCAACAGATAGTTATTCATAATGCCAATTTCAAGGAATTTGAGACTCTATTCTGGCTTCTCTGGGCACTTGTACACATAGTATACATTCACACAGATACACATACACATAAATAAAAACACTTTTTTTGTTGTTTGTTTGCTTGTTTTTGAGACAGGGTCTCTCTGTGTAGTCCAGGTTGGCATTGAACTCACAGAGATACTTCTTCCTCTGCCTCCCAAGTGCTGGGATTAAAGGCATGTGCCACCATACCTGGCCAAAATAAAAACAAAAAACCTTAAAAAAAAAAAACCCTAGAAAAAAAAAGGAGAAAATACAAAAAAAAAAAAAAACAAAAGAAAAAAGAATAAAAAAAAAAAAACAAAAAAAAAAAACCTCCAAAACAATAGTTACAACAAACATCAGACTGATTAAGTTGGCCTTAATTCTTCGAAAAAGCCTTTGAGGAGTTATTAAATTTATGGCCTTAGAATTCTTCCCTAATCATCTTAATAACAGGGATTTATTGGGAATATGTTTTACCACATTAATATCATTCCCTTATTTGAAGCAGACAAGTTCTGCGACTGTTTGGGTTGCAGAGTAAGTGCTTATTATTTTATATGAACATGTTGGGCCAGTGCTGATGTGTCAAACCAGCTGCATGGGGTTCTGAGATGTTGGAGAATGAGGCTATCCAATAGCCACATGTGGCTATATAAATTTAAACCTGATTACATAAAGTTGAAAATTCATTTCTTCATCTTCTGTTGCAACAGTACAGATACAGATTCTTTCCATCATCATGGAAAGTTTTATTGGACCGTGCTACCCTGGAGATGCTGATTCTGTAGTTCTGTCATGTTCCAGATTTGGCAGTCTCTCTAGAGATGACCTATATAATTGGACCGATTTGTAACTCTTTCAGAGGTTTGAGCTGTAGCTTGTGTTATTTTCCCATATAACCCTATTCTCAGCCAATCTGTTGGTGTTCTGTGAAAATCTTTTATTGTTAGTATTATTCCCTTTTGTTTTGGCTCTTGCTCCCATCTGCTCTGAGTGGATAGTTACTTCTGTTTCCTCATCATCTTTTAGTACATCTGTCAGAGTACTTTCCTTCCTTCCTTTTTTTTTTTTCCTCCCTGAGACAGGGTTTCTCTGTGTAGCCCTGCCTGTCCTGGAACTCACTCTGTAGATCAGGCTGGCCTCGAACTCACAGATCCTCCTGTTGCTGCCTCCCAAGTGCTGGGATTAAAGGTGTTCACTGCCACCACCTGGCTTCTTAGTTATTTTTTAAAATGTTTTTTGAGATGAGGTCTTCAAAATCTAGCACAAGCTTATTTGTATGGGAAAAATGTTATACTGTTTTAGTCTAAGTCTCTTTTCCAATATGGTATCCAAACATTAATTTAGTTCTGTTAAATGATAGTCCTTAGTTTGTTTCCTTTTGAGAAAATAATTATTTGTGTTTATTTCATGTGCCTTGGTGTTTTGTTTTCATGTATGTCTGTGTGAGTGTGTTAGATCCCTGGAACTGGAGTTACAGACAGTTGTGAGCTGCCATGTGGGTGCTGGGAATTGACCCGGGACCTCTGGATGAGTATTCAGTGCTGTTTAACTGCAGAGCCATCTCTCCATCCCAGTTTGTTTGATTTCTTGATCTTGTTTGCATAGCCTAATTGCAAGTTCTTTGAAAGCTCAATCTGGATTATATAAATCGCCATATAGCTTTTGTTTTCCCTTGCCTTTCAAGTCTTATGATTAAATTTATAGTATAACCTTACAAAAACATTCATGCAACAAAGCAAAATTTAACTCATTTAACAGCCTCTGAAGGTTTTTGAAATAAACATTTTGTAATTTGATTTCTAGCTAACTCAACTGACTGAAGAAGAGAAAGCGGTGACAGAGCAGTTAAAATCTCACATGCCGGACCTATAAAGACATGGAATTTTAAAAAGGAACTCTAATGGAGGAAAGATCAATTCCAAAGAGATTCAGCATGATGTCGTATTGATGTCATTAATCCATCAAGGAGTTGGAAGCTGATAAGAAGATTGAGATTTTCCTTGATCATGATGCTTTTAATATGAGAGGAAATTGTAAGAAGGGTATATATCATATAACTAAAAGCCAAGAAGGATGAAATGAAAATAAAGAAATTTAAATACAAGATAATCTTGTGGTTTCATTAATGATATCCCTTAGCACTGTTTTTCATCTGTCTTCTTTTTGTGTAGTTGGGATAATTTTAGAAGTTTTGGGATTTTGTAAAAGAATATTTATGTACATGTCAATCAGTATGTGAATAGACCAAATACTTGTATACTATAATTATTTAGTGAAGCTCTGCCTGTTTCTGCCTAGTCATTAAAGGCCATGATGAAAGGCTAAAGGCATGCACCATCACACCAGTGCGCCCCCCCCCCCCAGCAAATTTTTTTTTTGGGGGGGGGTTTCGAGACAGGGTTTCTCTGTGTATGTTTGGAGCCTATCCTGGCACTCACTCTGTAGACCAGGCTGGCCTCGAACTCACAGAGATCCGCCTGCCTCTGCCTCCCGAGTCCCACAAATTTTTGAGATATAAATTACACAACAAAATAATTTTAAAGTGTAAATGGAATGTGGTGGCACATTGGTGCTAGAATATTTGTAATATTCTAGCACCAAGGGAGTGGAGTTCAAGGCCAGCATCTGCTACAAAGCAAATTGCAGGTCAGTGCAAGTCACAGGAGATCCTACATGAGAAAAACAAAAAAGGTACAATCGAGGACATGTTAATACAAATAACTGTGCAACTATCAACCTTTTCTAGTTCCAAGACCATACATGATTTGCAGTGAAAGCACTTTCAACCCCTGCTTAATTTTGAGTGTGTGTATAGATTATTTTGGGTTGTGTTCATATGTGTGCACATGATTTCTGGAGTCTGAGATGGCCAGAAGAACATGTCTGATGGACTTGAGCTCATGTTACAGGCTGTGAGTCCAAAGGTAGGATTAGAAACTGGTCCTCACCAAGAGCAGCAAGTGCTCTTAACCTCTAAGCCATCTGTCTAGCCTCCACAAATCTTGTTTATGGTTCATGTAATAAAAATAATTGTTGCAGGGGCTGGAGACGTGGCTTAGCAGTTTAGAGCACTGGTGGCTCTTCAAGAGGTCCTGAGTTCAATTCCCAGCAATGATATGGTGGTTCACTGCCATCTATAATGGGTTCTAATGCCCTTTTCTGGCAAGCAGGTGTACATGGAGATAAAGCATAATATACATAAAAATAAATCTATGAAAATTGTTGCTAATCTTATTTGTAATAGCCAGAAACTGGAAGCAGCCTAGATGCCCCTCAACCAAAGAATGGATAGAGAAATTGTGGTACATTTACACAATGGAGTACTACTCAGCAGAAAAAAAACAATGGAATCTTGAAATTTGCAGGAAAATGGATGGAACTCGAAGAAACCATTCTGAGCGAGGTAACCCAATCACAAAAAGACAAACATGATATGTACTCACTCATATGTGGACCTGCTTTATGATACACAGTAGTGACCATGCTTTATCAGAGCTGGTTTTTTATAGTTTATTTATTTATTATGTATACAACATTCTGCTTCCATGTATATCTGCACACCAGAAGAGGGTACTGGATCTCATAACAGATGGTTGTGAGCCGCCATGTGGTTGCTGGGAATTGAACTCAGGACCCCTGGAAGAACGGCCTGTGCTCTTAACCTCTGAGCCATCACTCCAGCCCTATCAGAGCTGTTTTTAATGATGTTGCTCAGAATGGTTTCCTCCCAGATGATGACTGAGAAACTAATTAAAAAAAAAAAAAATGCTGCCAAGTACCACAAGAGAACAGAACTGTGCTGTCTTCTGGGATTTTGTTTTTTACTTTTTTGTTATTGTTTGTTTGTTTTTGTTTGTTTTTTGTTTTTTTTAAAATGGAGTGTGCTGGATGTCTCTACAATTTTGTTCAAAGGACTACAGAACCTGGAAAAGCTGTTGCTGCTATTGATGCATAACATATTGCCATTATTGCTCTTTTTATATAAATATAACTATATACATATATATATATGCTAATTGAAACTCAAATATGTGATGAATCCAAGGTGTTTCAGTTAGTGCTCACCTGTGCATGCAAATTTGATTTCATCTTTAGTTAGTAAAGTTATATGCTTTCCAAAAAAAAAAAAAAGTGACACACTGGAAGACAAATGTCACACAATTTCAATTTTATGTGTAACCTAGAAATGATGAACTTATGGGAACAGAAAGCAGAATTGTGGCTATTAGGCTTCAATGTGGGTCTTTTAACAATGGGGAAAGGATTGGTTTAAGGGTATAAAACTGCAGTTGGACAAGAGGCATGGACTCTCTGAAGTCTTGAGGTCTACTGAGAGCATGAGAAATATGGTTGATAACAATATGCTATATTTTAAAAGTTGTGAGATAGTATACTTTAAGTGTTTTCAAAACAAAAATGATGAATATGTGTGATATAACATGTTAATTAGTTTAATTTAGCCATGCCATTGTGAAGATACTGTATTCTGTATCATAATTGTGCATGACTTTATTTATGAACTAAATGAATGAAAAAAATTGTTGCTAATCACTAGAAGTTTCTTTTTAGATTATTAATTCTCTAGATTGGAGTTTATAAACAACTTTGTAATGATTTAAGATTCAATTTTAAACTTAATAGACCTATGCCTATTGTCTCACACACCCTCAATTTCGGGCAAGAAATTAAGAGGGGATCGCCTAGGAAAGTTGAACACAGTCTTTTTATGTCAGACTCCGGGTGTGACGTGGGTCCATTTCTCTCACCAAAATCAGAAGCTGACTTGGTAGCTCTCAAATGAAATAGTGACATTCAGGAAGCTTCGAGACTATATCCAGTCCAATATGAAATACAGAGAAATAATAAGCCAAACAAAAGAGATCGTCTGTTTATCCCAATTGGAGCTTTCGTATTGAATTTAGTATGATATAATGGAGTCTTAATAAATAAATAAATAAATAAATAAATAAATGTTGCGTTTCCTCCCAGTGGAGGAAAACAAACACCCGAATCACGAGTCCGGGGCTCCACAGTTTCCCAAAGCGAACCACAGACCACTGGGATCAACACAGAAGGTGCGGAGAGCGCAAATCTCCCAGGCCTTACTACTTGGGGGCGTGGCTTCTAACTAAGGACCACCCGCACAGAGGTGGCTGCAGCCTCCCGGGCAGTAAAATCTGAGAGTCTCGGGATACCGTAAAATCTGAGAGTCTCGGGATACCGTAAAATCTGAGAGTCTCGGGATACCGCGCCGGCGCCAGTATCATCTTTCGGCTGCACCGCCTCCCCAAGTCTCGTGTGCGGCGCGCACCGCGGGAACCCGGCGCCGCCTCTCCTCCCGCTCCGCCCGCCCCGCCCGTCCCGCCCCGCCCCTCGCGGCCGGCCGAGTGCGCGTGCGCACCGCGCCGGCCCGGCTGCGGCGCCTCTAGCTGCCCTGGTTACCGTTGGTGTTTGCGAATTCTCTGCAACGCCGGTTTTGCCGCGGACTCGCCCCGCGGCGGTTCCAGACGCGCGCGCGGGCGTCACGTGGGCCGGGGCTCCCACGCGGACGCTCGCCGGCGGCTGAGGCGGGAGGGAGGCGCTGCGGCTACCGCTAGCCCTGCCTCTCCGCCCCAGGGCTGGCGCGCGGATAAAAATGGCGAAATGGGGGGTAGCCGGCGTGGAACCTGACTGGATGGGGCACGGAGGTGGCACTCTTGTGGGGGCCTGCTGAGGTGGGCGCAGTTGACCTGGCGATCTCGGGCCGGCGGCTGACAGCTCACATCACGGATTCCGAGGGTCGCCGAGGGCCCCGCCGAGAGCGGGAGGCCATGGACGAGCAGAGTGTGGAGGTGAGGGGCGTTGCGGAGGGTGGCGGCTGGGCTCCTCGCCACCAGGGAACCTTTTCTATTCGGGGCGCCATGCTCTCGCCCTCCCTGTGGGAGGCAGCCTCTGCCGGTCGCCGAGGGAGGCTGGCCCTGTGCTTCTGCTGCCCTCGGGGTGCCCTCGGGGTACCAGGTGCTGAAGCTGTTCCGCAGTCAGGTGCTGGGAGTTTGCAGCGATGCCTTGGCACCTCTGCTGGTCCCTGTTTGCACGTTGAGCTTTTCCAGAGCAAAAGTGCAAATTCATCGGAAGGACTTGCCCTGCTTTCTCGCCACGACTTGCTCGGAATAATTAAACATTTTTTTTCATCCTCAGATGTACATTTTGTAATACACACAGCTTTCTCATACTCTACTGTCTTAAAGACTGGTTTCCAGCCTTGATTCTTGGAAGATGACTTCATGGTTGGGAAATTTCTATAAAGGCTTGCAGCGTCTAAAATGATTGCTTTTTTTTTTTGGAATACAATATGCTATGTAGTAATAATTAAAATTTGAACCTTTCAGACACTAAAATACTACATAATTTTGCTTTTAAAAAGCAAGGGGACCCGGCGTTGGTGGTGCACACCCTTAATCCCAGCACTTGAGAAGTAGAGGTAGTAGGATCTCTGTGAGTTCAAGGCCAGCTGGTCTGCAGACTTAGTTCCAGGACAGCCAAGGCTATACAGAGAAACCCTGTCTCGTAGAAGGAAAAAAAAAAGGGGAGGGGGTGACTTACTGAGAACTGTGCTTGAGATTAACCCGGCTCATCCAATGGTCTTAGAGTCCACTTCTGTCAGGTTCTGGCTTGCAGTCATGATTAGTATCATGTGTAATTTTCTATTTAATTGCTTTTGTGAAAGTTGTATAAAGGTTTTGCAAACTTTTCTTGGTTTCAGGAGGGTTTAATTCTTCTGGGATGAAGTAAAAACAAACGTCGTACTGCAAAAATAAACTTAAAATATACAATAACTATATTTAACAGTATTTTTAATTTTTTTTAAAAAATTTTAACCAAAATTCTGATAGGGATTATAGTTAAGAATGAGGCATTATTTGTCAAGTAAGTGTAAATGCTGTGTGAATTTTTTTCTTACTTTGTTGAGACAGGGTCTCACGGAGTAGCCCAGGGCTGCCTGGGACTCACTATGTAGAGTCTCAGACTGGCAGAGATCCAACTGCCACTGCCTCCTGAATTGCTGGTATTAAAGTTGTGCACCACTGTGCCTGGTCTTGATTGAAGTCTTTTTATCATGGTCTTTACTCTTTCTTGACTTAGTGTAATTTGGGAACTGTACATCTTTCGTTTTCAGAGCATTGCTGAGGTTTTCCGATGTTTCATTTGTATGGAGAAATTGCGGGATGCACGACTGTGTCCTCACTGCTCCAAGCTTTGTTGTTTCAGCTGTATTAGGGTAAGTTGTATTTCTTTTGTTGTGCATTTAGTTTTTGTTATTGTTAACTGTTTTTTGTTTTTTGTTTTTTTCCCGAGACAGGGTTTCTCTGTGGCTTTGGAGGCTGTCCTGGAACTAGCTCTTGTAGACCAGGCTGGTCTCGAACTCACAAAGATCCACCTGCCTCTGCCTCCCGAGTGCTGGGATTAAAGGCATGCGCCACCAATGCCCGGCAACTATTTTGTTTTTGAGACAGGTCTTACAGTATAGCTCTGGCTGGCCTGGAATTCACTATGTAGAACAAGTTGACCTCAAATTCACAGAGGTCCACCTGTCTCTGCCTCCTGAATGCTGGGACTAAAGAGGGTGCTACCATGCTTGTGTATTTGGTTTATATATGCTGTAATGTAAGTATTAACCATGTCCGTTTTTATTATTGTATTTTGCATCCCTTTAAATGTTAAATAAATGTTTCTCAATAGAGCACCATTTTTTTAAATGTAAATTTGTATGTGTGTTGCTTGTATATATGTCTCTGTACCATGTGTGCTGTGCTATTGGAATCCAGAAGCGGACATCAGATCTGCAGGAAGCAGAATTACAGACAGTTGTGAGCTGTCATGTGGGTGCTGGGGTTCGAACCTGGGTCCTCTGGAGGAAAAGCTAGTACTGTCTGCTATGGAACCATTCCTTCAGCCCAATAGCACCAAAACCCCTTTTTTTTGGCGTGGGTTGGGGGGGCTCTTTTGAGATGGGGTTTCTTTGTGTAGCACCAGCTGTCTTGGAATTTATTCTTTAGACCAGACTGGCCTCACACTCAGACTGCCTCTGCCTCTAAAGTGATTAAAGACATGTGCCACCAATTTGTATTGCTTAAGTATTTTGGAGATTAATAAACAGCAAGTTATGACATCTAAGAAATGTTTAAAGAAAGTGAGTATCTCTGGAAACAGCTTGCTGTAATTTTGATTTATTTGCACTTTTTAAACTTACCACACTTATTTTAATTTTTTGAAGACAAGTCTCTTTATATAGCTCTCAGGCTGGCCTGGAACTTGATACATAGACCACTCTGACCTCAAACTCACATAGATCTGCCTGCTTAATCCCAGCACTCAGGAGGCAGAGGTGGGCGAATCTCTGAGTTCGAGAGCATCCTGGTCTCCTCCAACAGTATCATATCCACTTCAACAAAGCCACACTTCCTAATAGTGTCATTCCTTATGAGCTTGTGGGACCCAATTACATTCAGACTACCACAGTAGTGGTATGTACAACTGTCTAGCTAAGCATGGTGTTTAAATTCTTGCCCACAAAAGGCTGGGTAGGAACAAGTTAGCCTGAACTGCATAACGATTTCAAGACTAACCTGGAGTGTATTATATAGCACCTGGCTCAGAAAAACCAAAAGAAAAAATTTGTGGCATTCATGGGAAGCTTTTGTGAGGAAGTGTCATATAAACTAAAATCTAAATGATGAATGAAATTTTTCTAGTTAAAGAAAGGTTGATGAATATAGTGAATACAGTGGGAGACATTTAAAGGCTTAGTTACAGGATCATAAGGTGTGACTGAAGAAGTGTAACTGGGACCACTGCTTGAAGTGAGGTATGGAAAGCTATGCCTTTAGTAGAAGAGTGGTCTGCTTAGAGGAAGAAACCTGACCCCATCCTCCTTTGTGCTTGAAGACCAAAGAACTCTTGTTTAAGATTACCAGGATCAGAAGGATTCTTTTCTATTTGCTCTTCCCTCCTTTTCCATCTTTGCTTTCTTTGCACAGTAACTAGTATTTTAGCCTTTTCTTTGCTAGGGTCTCATATAACCCGGGCTGGCCTCTGACTCACTATGTAGCCAAGCTGACTTCTGATTTTCCTTGTTTCTATATCCCAAGTGCTAGTATGACACCATGCCAATTTAGTCAGTGTAGGAGATTGAACCCAGGTCCTTGAGCATGCTAGATAAACACTCTCACCAGCTGAGCTACATCCTCAGCCATTGTAATTGCTTGAGTGTTTTATTGCTCTTTAAGGTTTCCTTAGGAGTCTCTCTTGATTTAATGTTAAAGCTTATCTTTGCTGGGAGATCAAAGTGATAAATAACTCATTTTGAGAGTAGGCTCTGTAGGATTTTTTTTACCTCAGATTGTATTGCCAGATAATTAAAACAAAGTTTGAAAGGCTTATGTTGTTTTTTTGTTTTTTAATAACTGTGACCACATACCTGACAAAACCACCTTACATTGGGGAGGGCATATTTTTGGCATCCAGGTTGAAGATACTGTCCATCGTGGTGGGGTAGTTATGGTGGCAGAAGCAGATCCAGCCATGCCATCTGCCATGTGAGGCAAGCAGCTAGGAATTACTCCCATGGTCAAAAAGGAGAGGCAGGGAAATGCAGGTACCAAGTTCACTCTCCTTTTCCCCTTTCATTCAGTGGAGGGTCCCTGTCCATGTCATAGTGCCACCCACATTCAGGCTTGGTCTGTCTTCCTTAGTTAAACTTCTCAATAGCCTCACAGTCACAGCCAGAAGTGTGTCTCCTCGGTGGTTCTCAAGCTATTCAAGTTGATAATTAAGAACATCCACCATAGCCATTAACCTTTTTATAGAAACGTGTTCAGAGTCTTAATATCTCTCTGCTTTGGGTGTATTTTTATTTATTATGTATACAGTGTTCTGACTGCATGTATCCCTGCAGGCCAGAAGAGGGCACCAGGTCTCATTATAGATGGTAGTGAGCCATCATGTAGTTGCTGGGAATTGAACTCAGGAAGACCAGCTAGTGATGTTTTGTTTTATTTTTCTAGACAGTGTTTCTCTGTATAACAGCCCTGGCTGTCCTGGAACTCGCTCCATAGACCAGGCTGGCCTCAAACTCAAAGAGATCACCTGCCTCCGCCTCCCAAGTGCTGGGATAAAAGGCATGCACCACCACTGCCCAGCAGCTAGTTTTCTTAACTACTGAGCTCTCTTTCCAGCCCCTGGGTGTATTTTTTTTTTTAATGTATATGGATGTTCTGTCTGCATGTACATCTGCACACCAGAAGAGGTCTTTGGATTCTGTAGGATACAGTTATAGATGGTTATGAGCTGCCGTGTGGATGCTGGGAACTGAACTCAAGAAGAGCAGCCAGGGCTCTTAACTGCTGAGCCATCTCTCTAGCCCAAGTGTATTCTTTTAAGTGTATGAGTATTTTGCATGCATGTATGTCTGTGCACCACTTACATGCCTGGTGTTTGAGGAGGTCAAAAGAAGTGCTTGAGTTAGAGTTGTGAGCCCCATGTGGGAGCTGGGACTCAAGCTGGGAACTCTGGAAGAGCAGCTAATACTTTTTTTTAAAATTATTTTTATTTAAATTAGAAACAAGTCTGCTTCACATGTCAATCCCAGCTCCCTCTCCCTCCCCTCCTCCCCAGACCCCCAACAGCCCTCCCCAACCTCTCACCTTATCCCCCCTCCACTCCCCAGGGAAGGTGAGGCTCTCCATGGGGGATCCCCAAAGCCTGTCATATCATCCAGGGCAAGGCCTGGATCCTCTCCCATGTGTCCAGGCTGAGAGAACATCCCTCCACGTGGAATGGGCTCCCCAAAGTCTGTTCGTATGCCAGGAATAAATACTGATCTACTACTTGAGGCCCCATAGATTGCCGAGGCTCCTTACTGACACCCACATTCAGGGGGTCTGGATCAGTCCCATGGTAGCCTCTCAGCCATCAGTCTGGGGTCCATGAACTCCTCCTTGTTCAGGTCGAAGATAATACTCTTAACTGCTGAGCCATCTCTTCAACCCCCAAGTACTTGTTTTATGGATGGATTACAACTGTTCCCAACCAGTAATAATTTTTGTTGATGATTTTGAGACAGAGTCTTGGCTGTGTAGTCTTGGCTGGCTTAGAGTTCACAATGTAAAAGAGACTGGCCTCAAACTTGTGATCCTCTTGTTTCTACCACTCAAGTGCTAGGATAAGGCTCATGTGTCACCACCTTGAGCCTCAGGAGTAATTTAAAAGATGAAATTATGGGCTGGACCTGTTAGAGCCTCATAGCTGCCTGTAACTCCAGCTCCAGGGTATTCAGTACCCTCTTCTGGCTCCCTCAGTCACCAGCACAAATATGGCATACACACATATGTACACACATGCATGCATGAACTTAATAAAATTTGGGCTTTTCATTACATCTATTTGTGGGGGTGTGTGTGGGAGGATGGACACCATATGGAAGTCAGAGGACAATTTATGGGAGTTAGTTTTCTTTTTCCACCATGGAGGTGAGAGTTGGGATTCAAACTCATGTCTTCAGGCTTAGCAGCAAGCTTCCTTACCTTCGGAGTTGTCACCCGTTTAGAGACGTTATTGTCTCCAGAAATTTCATAGTTACAAGGAAAGTAAAATTTCTAGGTGTTTAAATTACCAAACCATAATATACTTAAGACTTGAGGAGGCCTGGCTGTAGTCGCCATAGTGCTTACTCACGTTTTTTGGTCTGATTTACATGCCCATAATGGTTACCTTAGAATTAGTTTGCTTTTTACAAAGTAAATTTGGTACTACCATAAACCCCATGGCTTGTAATTAGCTAGAAAGAAAAACTACTGTGGCTTATTTTTGAGGGTAGAGTGATGGTATTGATTACATCTTTGTGAGTTCTAACTAGCCCTAGAATTACTTGCTTTCCTCTGGGAGAGTAGACTCTTAACTATTTTGGGATAAATTCTGTCCCTTTGAAAATTTGTCCCTGTCATGATAATGATTAGAGAGATAGTAGATTGCCTGTTATTTCTGTATTTCTAAAATAAATTTAGGCACTAGAGAGTTAAACTCATTAAATGTAGTTTATAATGATTAGATATATATAAAGTAATGGTGTTTTTATAATGAAAATTTAATTATTTTGCCTCTTTAGCGCTGGCTGACAGAGCAGAGAGCTCAGTGTCCTCATTGTCGGTAAGTGTTTCACTGTTTGTATATGGAAAATGGTAAAAGAAAAAAGCCATGGGGTCAGAGGATGCTCTGGGATATATAAAGGAAAACTCTCCCTTCCCCCTTCACTCTTGCAGCTTTCCTCATTTCTTTTCCTTAGGAATAACTTAAATAGAAAACGATGAGTAGATTTAGAAACAGAAGTGTATATGGAGTTTTTGTTGGCACTGCTGGCTCCCCAATAAATTCACAGAGACTTAATATTATAAATGTGCACCCAATAGCTCAGGCTTGTTACTAGCTAACTCTTATATTTTAAATTAACCTGTATTTCTTATCTATTCTTTGCTTCGTGGCTGTACCTTCTTTCAATATGGCATGTTCATCTACTGTCTCTTGTGACTCCTGTGACTCCACCCTTCTTCCCAGGATTCTCTTTGCCCTGGAGATGATGCCTGGCTATTGGCTAATCAGTTTTTTTTTTTTTTTTTAAGATTTATTTATTATATATATATAGTGTTCTGTCTGCATGTATGCCTGCAGGTCAGAAGCAGGCACTAGATCTCATTATAGATGGTTGTGAGCCACCATGTGGTTCCTGGGAATTGAACTCAGGACCTCTGGAAGAACAGCCAGTGCTCTTAACCTCTGAGCCATCTCTCCAGCCCCAGCCAGTCAGCTTTTTACTAACAAGAAGAACAACACATTTTCATAGTGTACAGAAAGATTATTCAGCAGCACAGAAGTACAGAAACTGTATACTTGGCTAAATCTTATGCTGAATGTATTATGTGTGATTGTAGTGTTGTGTCCTTGTTTTTCTTTTTAATTTAAACAAAAGATGTAAGCAGGGCTTGGTAGCTCATACCTGTGATCCTAAAACTATGGAGGATGAAGCAGGACGTTTGCCATGCATGTGGGGCCAGCCTGAGCTATAGTGTGAGACCTTATCAACTGGGGGAAAATCACTTTCAGAAGAAATGGACAGGCATGCTATTCTTCTATACAAATGGTGTAGTATATGCGCTTACATACCTTTTGATTTTTCTTTTTTTAGTTTTTTGAGACAGTGTCTCTTTGTGTAGTACTGGCTGTCTAGGAACTTGCTTTATAGACCAGGCTGGCCTCTAACTCACAGAGATCCACCTGCCTCTGCCTCCTGACTACTGGAAAAAAAAAGATACAAACCACCATCATCTTGCAGTTTTTTTTTTTTAATAAGATTTATTTTCTATGCATATAGTGTTCTGCCAGCATGTGTGCCTACATGCCAGAAGTGGGTACCAGATCTCTTTATAGATGGTTATAGCATGTCATTGCTGGGAATTGAACTCAGGACTTCTGGAAGAGCAGCCAGTGCTTTTAACCTCTGAGCCATCTCTCCAGCCCCTATATATCTTTTCTTAAACCAGACAAATATAGTACTTACTGTTTATGAGTCTCTTGTTTAGTGATATCTTGTTTATACTCTTAACAAATAAAACTTGCCTGAAGATCAGAGGGTGGAGATAGCCACTAGTTAACCATAGAGGTCTGTACAGACAGACAGGAAGTGATATATCTGGGTGGAAGGAGGAAGTGATAAGGCTGGAGGAGGTAGTACCTTATATTGTTTTCAGCCTGGAAGTTACTGAGGTAAGTAAGGTGGGCTGTGGTTTGCTCCTTTGTGTCTCTGATCTCTCAGCATTTTCTTGTATATCTGACTCTGGGCTTTTATTATTAAGACCTGTCATAACTGGTGCTACACTGTTGCTTGTCATTTGTTTACTCTTTGGAATAGATTCTCATGTAGCCCAGGCTGGCCTCCACCTATAAGGTAAACCTAAACTCCTGATACTCATGTCCTGCAGTTATAGGATTTACCCCCCTCCCCCCCCCCCAATCACTGGGAATATTTCACTGATGGTGTGTAAGTCACTTAAACATGTTTGATAACTGTCTTTATAAGTTTATGTCCATAATGAGAGACATTTCACTTGTTTCTATTTCTGGTTATTTAGGCAACAGTGACAGGATGCCCCCTTTTATTCTTCTGTTTCCTTTTCATATTAGTTTATGAGGCGAGCAGCATTGTGAATGAGAACTTGGTGTAAGTGATTGTACTCTTCCACATACAGTCTAGTGTGGCCCCCAGCTACATGTGCCTATGGAACACTTCACTTGTGTCTGATGTGACTAGTGACACTTATATTTGTTTGGTGAGACAGTCTTGCTATGTAGCCCAGGTGGGCTTTGCCTCAGATTCCTGAGTGTTGAGGTTATAGGCATATGTTACCATTTGTTTTGTTTTTTGTTTGTTTGTTTCTTTCTTTCTTTCTTCTTCTTTTTTTTTTTAATGAAATAGCCACATTTGGCCAGAGATTGCCATTAATTTGTTGTTGTTTTGGTGGTCTATGACTTGAACCCAGGAATTAACTCATGCTGCCACTAAACTGTACTCCAGACCTATAGCTATCATTTTGTGTAGTCCAATTTAGGCTAAGATATTTAAAAAAAATTATAATCTGAATTATCATTGTTATTCTCTAGTTAGTATATTTTGTCATGTGTGCATGTAATGTATGAATGTGATAAAAATAAGTTACAAAGTGTACTTTTCAGCTGGGTGTTGGTGGTGCACGCCTTTGATCCCAGCACTAGGGAGGCAGAGGCAGGCAGATCTCTGTGAGTTCGAGGCCAGCCTGGTCTCCAGAGCGAGTGCCAGGATAGGCTCCAAAGCTATACAGAGAAACCCTGTCTCAAAAAACCAAAAAAAAAAAAAAAAAAAAAAAAGTGTACTTTTTATTGCCTCCTTTTTTTGACCCAGACCCCCACTATGTAGCCTGGAACTCATTATTTCACCCAAACTGGTCTGAATTCTGCAGTTCTGTAGCCTTAGTGATAAGATTACAGATACACTTTTTCATACCTGGCTTTTATTTCTGTTTTAATAATATTGTACTCTCTCTTGAGGAATACTTATTTTAGAAAAATATTGGGTGTCTGAGCTAGAACGTATAATGTGTATGGATTTTTTTTCAGTGCTCCACTCCAGTTACGGGAACTAGTTAATTGTCGCTGGGCAGAAGAAGTGACACAGCAGCTTGATACTCTCCAACTATGCAGTCTCACCAAGCATGAAGAAAACGAGAAGGACAAGTATGTGCTTGGTCTTTCTGTTCAGTAATTAATAGGTTATGCTATGTGTTGCTTTAATGACACTTTATGTATCTGTATGTATATATTTAAATAATTGCCTCTGTGTGTACTTGCTCAAGAATGTCTGTGTATGGGGTACTGGGGATTGACCTAGGACTACAAGCATGCTCACTGATTTCAACTTCTAGACCTAGTGACACTATATTGATAGTTCTCTTTTATCTGTAAGTGAGAAAGTTAATGTTAACCTTTTAAATTCTTTCATTTGTTGCTTAATAGCTAAAATTTTTCTTTCTATATTGTTTAACTTTTATTTCATGACCACTCACCCACATAGGTGTACAAAGTACTGTGCTAGATTATTTAAAGGCAAATGAATAGATTATTTCTGATTAGCTGATTAACGGGAACACAGCAATAATAGAATGTTATGTTCTTTTTAGAAATTATAATGGAAGCAAATTTTGGATTAAAAAAAAGATGAGTAATTTTACATTGCATGTTTACAGATATTGATCATATCTAGAGGGTTATTAGAAACAGATCAAAGCTGGAAAGTTAGGAGAGATTCCAGGAACGTCAAATTTTTTAAAAAATGACTATACACAGTATTTTATACTATTAAGTTTAACATATTGTTGTTATTATTATTATTTTTTTATAGAAATAGAACCATGGGGGTAGAAAAATGGCTCAGTGGTTAAGAGTGCATACTGCTCTTGCAGAGAACCCAAATTGGATTCCTATCACCCATGTCATGTTGCTCATAACTACCTGTAACTCCAGCTCCAGGGGATTCCAGTGTCTCTGCCTTCCATGGGCACATGCACTTGAATGAACATATCCACAAATAGATACATGTACACATAATTTTAAGTAATAAATAATCATTTTTTAAAAAGAAGAAAAGGAAATAACCACAGAAATGGGAGGAGGCTAAACTGAATTGTTCTTTGTTTGGCTGTTTTTTTTTTTGCCTCAGGCTTTTGCTATGTATCCCAGATTGACCTTGAAATCATTTTGTAGTTTATCCTTCCTTCAGTCTCCTGGCATAGAGACTACAGGTTTGTGCCTCTATGCTCAGCTGATGCCTAGCTAGTCCGTAATTAAATAAAACTGGGCATTATTTCTACTACTGTTTTTGCTAAGTTGTACTTTTTTTTTTTTTTTTTTTTTTTTTTGGTTTTTCAAGACAGGGTTTCTCTGTGTGGCTGTCCTGGAACTCACAGAGCTCTGCCTGCCTCTACCTCCCTCGTGCTGGGATTTAAGGTGTTTACCACCATGCCTGGTTTGCTAAACTGAACCCACCCCCCCTCCCCCAGACAGGGTTTCTCTGTGTAGCTTTGGAGCCTATCCTGGCACTCGCTCTGGATACCAGGCTGGCCTCGAACTCAGAGAGATCCACCTGCCTCTGCCTCTGCCTCCCTAGTGCTGGGATTAAAGGCGTGTGCCACCAACGCCAGGCTAAACTGAACTCTTAAGGCTGTTTTTTTAGCATTGTGGTGTGGTGTTCATACCAAAAAGAGTAAATATAATGACATTTCATTAGTGACCTCTTGAATATTTTTCCCTGTGGGATGATGAGATATCACTATTTGGAAAGGTTCTTTTTGATGGGCTTTTACATTATATATTAGTGCCTCTCATAAAAGGAATTTTCCTAATCTGGCAGTCTTTTGTTTTAATTTTGAGTCTTACCTTCCTAAGTGTATTACAATGTGTGCCACCATACCAAGATTTGGGGTTATTTTGGATTATCATGTAAAGTAAGGGTCTAAATTGATTGGTAGGTGACTGGGTGATTTTTTTCCCTTCTGTAGTTTTAGAGGCAGGAAATCCAAGATCAAAGTGCTTGATGAAGGGTTGGTTTCTGGTGAAGTTTCTATCCTTGACTTGTAATGGCTGCCTTCTTGCTGTGTGACTTTGGAGGTTAAGGCCTCAACACAAGAATTTTGGGGAGAGCACAGTTCTGTAGCACAATTGAACTTTATTGTTTTATATGTGAACATCTGTATTAAGAGAAAGTTTTTAAGTTATTGTTCATTCTAATGATAATCTGGTATTGACATTGTGGAGTTGGTATATCGTGTTTGTTATTGGCCAGTTGTATACATATACATACATGTGCTTTTTTAAAAGATTAATATGACAGTCTTTTTATTAAGCAGTAGTAGATAGCATTTATTGTATATAGTGATGAAAAGAACTGGTATGTGTATTTTATTTAGAACGAAATCTGCAGTTTGCTTGTTTAAAATTTTTATTAATGAAAAAAGCACTTTTACAATTTTGTCCATGTGTAATTGTTTAGCCTAATTCTTAGAAGCTGTTGAATACATTTTAACTTTTTTATGATGCCATAACTGTTTCAAATGATGTTTGCCTTAGCTTAGAAATTTCTTGAAAATTATATTTTAGTTATTTAAAATTTGTAACTGCCTTTTCTTTTCATATTGTATAGATGTGAAAATCACCATGAAAAACTTAGTGTATTTTGCTGGACTTGTAAGAAGTGTATCTGCCATCAGTGTGCACTTTGGGGAGGAATGGTGAGCAGAACAAATTCAGCATGTTCTCCTTGGCTTAGAGACCAGAGGCATTTATTTAATTGGTTGATTTTGATGGAATAACATATTATTTTACTTTGTTGGATGAAAAATGTAGGTTTTATGCATTTTATAGGTATTGTATGAAGAGGCTCTTTGGTCAGGAGTGTTGAAATAGGATGGGTATATCCTGTATCATGGATGGAAAGTTTGCTTTCATTGCTTAATGTCTATAAAATATATATTCACATTTAGCTTTTAGTTTTCTTTTTCCTCCTTCCTTTTTTTTGTGGTGTTAGCGATTGAACCTAGAGCCTTATGCTGCCTGGGCCAGGGCCGTACCAGTGAGTTACATCTCCAACCCAGGACCAGTGTCTTTACTTTGAGTACTGGTCAGTTGATCTCTAGACTTTAGATGCTTCTGAAGTAATGAGAGTGCAAATAGCTATATTATCTAATCCACCCCCCCCAGACAGAGTTTCTCTGTATAGCTTTGGAGCCTATCCTGGCACTCGCTCTGGAGACCAGGCTGGCCTCGAACTCACAGAGATCCTCCTGCCTCTGCCTCCCAAGTGCTGGGATTAAAGGCGTGTGCCACCAACGCCGTCTTAACATTCTTATTTTTTAGTTTCTCTTTCTAATCTTGTTCAGAGACCCTCACTGTTCCCAGCATTCTCCATCCAGAGGTGGGACTACAAGCATACTCCCTTGCTTGGCTTAAAAGATTTTTTTTTTTTGAGACAGGATCTCACTGTCTAGGCCAGGCTGACCTTAAACTTTTAAGTCCTTCTGCTTCAGCTTCCCTAGTGCTGGGATTATAGGTATGTAGTATATCTGGCTAAAAAAAGATTTTTATGCTAACCTACCTTTATCAAGTCTGAAGCATTCATAGTAGTCTTCCTATCAGCTTATTAGCTATGTTCCGTTACATAATATTCAATTGCATTATCTGTATTTAGTTCAGCAACACGAATAGGTTGAGATTAAACAAAATAAGAGTTTTTGGTTTTGTCAGTACTGGAGATTTAGAGCTTCCCATATGCTAGAAAAAAGTGTTTTAACAAAGTGTTATCTGTCTACCCTAGACTAAAACAATAGATTCTTAGTGGAGGAAATAAAAGTTTATCTACTAAGTCGAATGTTAACTATTGTAGATGCAGTTTTTCTGTCCTAGGAGCTGCTTCCAAATTACCACACAGAGGCTTATTATATTAATTGTAAATGCCAATAGATCAGGCCTATTACTAACTAGCTCCTACATTTTAAATTAACCCATATTCCTTATTTATGCTCTTCTACGTGGTGGTACCTTTATTAGCATGGCATGTTCATCTCGCTTTTCTACATCTTCTCTTGACTCTGCCTCAGTCCTTCTTTCTCCCTGTATCTTCAGTTTGATCACCCCACCTATACTTTTTGCCTGACTATTGGCCAATCAGTGAGAATAATATATATTCATAGTGTACACCAGGATTGTTCCCCAACAGACTATGAGACTTGGTCATTCTGTTGCTGTAAGGCAGTATGTTCTATAGACAGCATGGCAGTTTGAGCTGCTTGAGTAGTGCTAAATCCAGAGATCTTTGTCTGAGTTTGAATTCTGATGTACTGACTGGAAAATTTTAAGTTACCACAATTTGATGTCTAAACAAGTTTTATAAGAGGCTCAATAGTCATCCTCAGAATCCATATCACTTAGGCATGGTGGCACATGCCTTTAATCCCAGTACTTGGGAGGCAAAGGCAGGTGGATCTCTGAGTTTGAGGCCAGCCTGGTCTACAGAGTGAGTTCCAGAACAGCAAAGGCTACACAGAGAAACCCTGTCTTGAGAAAAAAAAAAAAAAAATCCACATCATATAGTTGGAGAGTTGATTCAGCAGTTTAGAGCACATGTTGCTTTTGCAGAGAACCTGGGTTCCATTCCCAGCCCCACCTGATGGCTTATAAGCATCCGTAACTCCATCCATATAACTGTCTGTAACTCCAGTTCCATGGTATCTAACATCTTCTGATATCTGTGGGACACCAGTTATACATGTGGTGTATATATACATATATTCATGCAAAACAGTCATACATGCAAAATAAATAAACAAAAAAATCCACATTTTTTTTTTTTTTTTTTTTTTGAGATCATAGTAGGATGCTTTTGCTAAACAAGATACCCCTGACAGCATTTCTCTTTGGACTGTCCTAGAACTCTATGTGGACCAGGCCGGCCTTGAACTCAGAGATTCATCTCTCTCTGTCCCACATGATGGGATTAAAGGCATGTTTTATTGTGACTGTGTCCATTATTTTCTTAATGTCTAGTATTTAGATTCTTTATAGCATTGCTGCATTGTCTAGGTAATTTTTGCAAGCACTGGCTTATTTTAAGAAAATAAAGGTGATATAAAAGGTTGAAATTCATTTGAAAACATTTACCAGTTTATCATTGTCCATATTGTTAAAGAGGAATATAAATGTAGTTGGAGTGTATGAAACCTTCTCACACCACTCATATTGATTTCTGTAGCATGGTGGACACACGTTTAAACCTTTGGCAGAAATTTATGAACAGCATGTCACTAAAGTGAATGAAGAGGTAGCCAAACTTCGTCGACGTCTCATGGAACTAATCAGTTTAGTTCAAGAAGTGGTAAGATTACTTTTACATGAGATTGATAACCTTTGTTGAATCTAAAATATATATTCTTATAGCCTACATGTTGAAATCAAGATTTTTCAAAGTTTAAAGATTTGATGAGATGGAAAACTTTAAGTCTCATTCAGCTTCAAACAGTAGAGGAATTTTCATGTAGAGCTCTGGCATATAGGGATCAGTTAAAGCCATATAATTGCCTTATTTTTTCTTTCAAGAACAAATGTATTCTTTGTGTGTGTGTGTGTGTGTGTGTGTGTGTGTGTGTGTGTGTGTGTGTGTGTGTGTGTGTGTTCGCTTTTGCTATGGTGCATATATGGAGGTCAGAGGACAGCTTTGTGGATTCTGGGGAGTGAACTTAGGTTGTCAGGATTGCACAGCAACTCTCTTAAGCCACAGAGCCATTTTTCTAGCTCCAGAATTGTCTTTTTATAGAGAATCAGTAGTGAGTTAGAAAAGTCTACTTGTTACAGAGTAAATTGACATCTAAGTAGTGTTATTATTGATACTGTGTGTATGTATTTGGGGTAGTGTTTCATGCAGAGGCCTGGAGTCATTCTCAGGGGCCATCCACCTTGTATTTTGAAACAGGGTCTCTCCCTGGGAATTGGAGGTCAACAATTATGTTAGGCTGGTGGGCCAGGAAACCTTAGAGACCCTGTTTCTGCCTCCACAGCACTGACTTTTGAATGGATGCTGGGGGTCAGACTCAGGTTCACATACTCATATAGCAAGCACTTTACTAACTGAGCTGTCTCTCCAACTCCATTACTGACTTTTGTAAACATTCAGTTTGTAGATCCCCAGCTTTTGGGAGGGTTTCTGCTACCAGTGAGTGAACTATTTAAAAACATTTTTTTTCTTTTAGATTTAATTTTTTTTTTAAGATTTTATTTATTTATTATGTATACAGTCTTCTGCCTGCATGCCAGCAGAGGGCACCAGATCTTATTCAAGGTGGTTGTGAGCCACCATGTGGTTGCTGGGAATTGAACTCAGGACCTCTGGAAGAACAGTCAGTGCTCTTAACCACTGGGCCATCTCTCCGGCCCCCTAATTTTTTGTTTTATGATATGTTTTTGCCTTCATGTATTTATGTGTACCATGTTTATGTCTGGTGCCCTTGGAGTTCAGAACTAGGCTTCAGATTGCCTGGAACTAGAGTTACAGGCAGTTAGGAGCCACCATGTGTGGCTGGGAACCAAACCTAGATCCTTTGCAAGAGCAGTAAGTGCTCTTAACTGCTGAACCATCTCTTTAGCTCCTGAATGAACTATTTTGTAATGTGTTGAATTAGGCTCCACAGAGTAGAAAGAGTAATTATTTAATAGTATGAAGAAGATTCGATATGTAGTGACATACCATGACACTCTGTGGAGGTCAGAGGACAGCTTGCAGGTATCAGCTCTCCACTGTGGCTCCTGGGATTAAACTCAGGTGGTCAGGGTTGGAGAAATGGCTTTGGAGATGCAGTATGTTGGGTGGAGGAGATGGCTCAGATTGCTTGATGTTCTTTCAGGGGACTGGAGTTCAGTTCATAACTGCCTGTAACTCCAGCTCCAGGTATCTGATACCTTCTTCTGGCCTCTACAGGTACTCTCAACATGTGGTATATACCCACATAAACACAAACTCATATATAAATAAAAATTGAAAAAAAATGTTATCTGAATCTGTTATTATTTATAATTTTTTCCTTTGGTAAAAAATGTGATAAATTTCAAACAAATGCTAAATATGCTTTTGGAATGTATTTTGTTTAAAGTTGCCAGAATGGGTTTTTTGTGTATCATTACTAACCTACCAGCAAGTGTTCTTTACCTTTGGGATTCAAGAATGAAATCATCATTTGTAACATTCTTTCAGTATAAAATAGCATTACTAAATTGCATGAATGCTACAAAGTCCTTTTAGAAACAAGTTAGCTGAATTATTTTATCTGGCCTTGTCTATCATTAATTTCTCTTGGCAGCATTAGGATGCTGTTCTAGGTTGAGAGTCCTACTTATATATAAAAATAGCATGTATAGATAAAAACTGCTTTTTACTTTCTGTGGTACACTGACTTGAAATGTGTTGCATATATTTTGCAATTTTGGAAAAACTGAAAACAGTCTTTTTGAACTAGAGAAAACTACTGAATTTAAAAGTATCTTTTGTTGGCATGAAGGCAATTATCTGTCATCCTAGCACTGAAGAGGTAGGTGGAGGAAAAGAACCAGGTCGGCTACATGGAAGATTCTAGTCTAGCCTGGAACGCATGAGTCTCTTGCAAAAACTCAAAGCAAAATCTTATCAGCTTTAGGATATGTACTGGTCATTTTTGTTTAAATATTTGTGTTAGTGTACATGTACCTGCAGTGACATACCATGACACTCTGTGGAGGTCAGAGGACAGCTTGCAGGTATCAGCTCTCCACTGTGGCTCCTGGGATTAAACTCAGGTGGTCAGGGTTGGTGGGAAGAGCTTTTTCCTGCCAAACCATCTCTTAGGTCCTTTTGTTTTTATAAAGTAGTTTCATATCTAAAATGTGATCAGGGCTTGTTTGTTTCCTAAATTTTGTTTGTCTGTTTTGAGATATGGTTTCATGTAGCCCAAGGTGCTCTCAGCCTCTGTAGTTGAAGCTGGCCTTGAATTAATAATCTTTCTGCTTCTGTCTCTCATGTACTGAGATAATAGATAGGTATGTGCCAGCACACCCAGTCAGTTGTGGTTATTTGGGAGTGACTGCTGGGGCATAGGAAAACTCTGCCAACAGTAAAGATCTTTTTATTACTTTATCTGTTAAATTATAAGAAACTTGATTATACTACTTATTTTGAGAGCTTTATTACATTTTTGTGTCTGTTTGCACATATAGGTGTGTGAGCACATGCGTGGGAAGGTCAGAGGACAACATGCAGGAGTTGGTTCTCTCCTACCGTATGGGTCTTTGAGCTTGAACTTAGGTCATCAGGCTTTGTGGTTAGGCACTTGTACTACTGAGCCATCTCACTAGGCTCCAATTGTATGTTTTTAGGTCCTTAAAAATTGATTTTGTTGAATTTACAACTGTTTTTTTAACTCTCTCTCTCTCTCTCTCTCTCTCTCTGTGTGTGTGTGTGTGTGTGTGTGTGTGTGTATGTGTGCGCGCGCGCGCGCGCGCATACACACCTACTATGGCCTCTGTTTGGAAGTCAGAGGACAAATTGAAGGAATTGATTCAGGGATTGAGCTCAGATTGTCAGACTGGGTGGTGATCTTCACCTCCCAAGTCAACTTGCTGACCCCATATTTACAAAATTTTTTTTAAAAAGCAGTTTTACCTATACAGTACAAATAATTAAAAATTTGGTTATGAATTCTAAATAGGTAATTAACTGACTTTAAGAGTAATCATGGTGATTGCAATATGTTCTTGTTTGTCTTCTAGGAAAGAAATGTAGAAGCTGTAAGAAATGCAAAGGACGAGCGTGTTCGGGAAATTAGGAATGCAGTGGAGATGATGATTGCAAGATTAGATACGCAGCTGAAAAATAAGCTCATAACGCTCATGGGTGAGTGTATTTTTAGTCTGCTGGAGAACATGGTACCCTGTGGTTCAGGCTTTAAGGAAGTAATTAATGAGTTGTTATGACTAGATAGGAATCTTTTTGAGATTTTAGGCAACTTCATGTTATATAATCTGCACTGTAAGTCTGACTTCTGTTGAGAAATGATCAAAGAGAAAACTTTTTCACAGCTGTTGTATGAAAATCCTAAATAGTCTGTGAACCTCATTGGTAGGTAGCTTGTTTTTCCTCCCACAACTAAGAAAAAAATTCACTATCAGTGTCCTTTTTCCTTTTATTCTGTCTTCACTGAAATTTTGAGACATTAGGCCAGGAAGTCTTGGTGCATTCCTGTAATCCCAGCACTTGAGAGGTAGAAAAATGTGGCTCTCTGTGAGTTCCAGCCTGGTCTATAGAGTGAGTTCTAGGACAGCCAGAGCTACATGGAGACGCTCTGTCCTGAAAAACAAAAAACAAACAAAAAAAAGAAACACTTGTGTTTGTGAATATGAGCCATCTTCTCTGTTTTTTTGAGAGTTTTAAATTCTAGGTGTTTGAGATTAAATAGGTCTTACCTTAAGTCTAAATTATATATAATCATGTTGCTTACTGTTTGGATTCCTCAAAGGTTTCCTCATTCTTTGTTGTTTTTTTATTTTTTTTGGTTGTAGTTTATTTATTTATTTATTTATTTTTCAAGACAGGGTGTCTCTGTGTAGCTTTGGAGCCTGTCCTGGCACTCGCTCTGTAGACCAGACTGGCCTCGAACTCACAGGAATCCGCCTGCCTCTGCCTTCCCTAGTGCTGGGATTAAAGGCGTGCTCCACCAATGCCGGGCTTTGTTTTTTTTTTTTTTTTTTTTTTTTTTTTAATGCAGTAATTTTAAAATATATTCTTTAGGCTGGGCATGGTGGCACAAACCATTAATCCCAGCAGATGGATTTCTGAGCTTGAGGCCAGCCTGGAGTACAAAGTGAATTGCAGAACAGCCAGGGCTGTTACACAGAGAACCCCATCTCAAATAAGTGTGTGTGTGTTTGTATTTGTGTGTTCTTTTAGATTGAATGTTCATTTACCCAGTGGAGCAATTAGAAGAAATTTACAGCCATTGATTTTCAGTGTCACTTAGATAAATGTTTACGCATGAGAAAATCAGATTGTTCTTAGGTCTACAGCTGCAGTCAGTCATGTGTATGAATAGTCCTACTTTTTTCAGGCTTCTAAATATACTTGGAGTGGGGATTACATTCCTGTAATGAAAAAGTTGGAAATTGGAAGCAGGAAGATCAGGAGTTTGAGGTCATGTGCTTTCATAAATAGTGAGTTCAAGGCTGGTTTGGGGTATATAAAGCAAAAAATGATCTTTTGAGATTCCTTTACCTTTAATAAACCAGGTAGAGGGCTGGAGTTTAAACTGGAACTTTTATATTTTGTTAGTTTATCTTGGGGTTTTGAGACAGGGTCTCACCGAGTGGTCCAGGCTGGCCTCATATTCACTGTGTAGCTCAGGATGGTGTCAGCTTTGGTGATCCTTTGCCTTAGCTTTCAAGTGTGATCACTGGTGTGGGTTACCATACTCATTAAGACTTGCTAACGAGTCTTAGATATGTTGACACACACCTGCAGTGCTAGCACTTGACTGAGGCAGGAGATTCATGAGGATCCATCTGGGCTACACCATGAAAGTCTTCTCATGAAGTAAAATCAGTTGGGAAGCTGGGCAGAGGTGGTGCACGCCTTTGGTCCCAGCACTCAGGAGGCAGAGGCAGGCGGATCTTTGTGAGTTTGAGACCAGCCTGGTCTACAAGAGCTAGTTCCAGGACAGCCTCCAAAGCCACAGAGAAAGTCTGTCTTGAAAAACCAAAAAAATTTATCTGGGAAGATGACTCTGGATGAAGTGCTTGCTGTGTAAGACTGCTAACCTGAGTTCAGCCCCATGAATCCACATAGAGGTGGAAGGGGAGAATCAACTCTTCATACAGAGTTGTCCTCTGAACAAACACCCACCTTCACATCCAACACACACACACACACACACACACACGCACGCACGCACGCACGCACGCACGCACGCACGCACGCACGCACGCGCGCGCGCTTCAAAAAAAGATTCCTTCCAGGCCTTGGTGGCACACGCCTTTGATCCCATCACTCAGGTGACAGAGGCAGATCTCTGTGAGTTCTAGGACATCTAGGACTGCACAGAGAAAAACCTGTGTCATCACCCTCCTCCCCCAAAGAAAAGACTCCTATTGGTTACTGACAAGATGGCTCAGCCAGTAAAGGTACTGACAGCCAACCTGATAATCTCAGCTCCTTTGCACAGCCCACTTGGTAGAAGGAGAGAAATGACTCCCACAGTTGCCCATTGACTGCCACATACATGCTGTAGCATGAATGGCCTCCACCTTTCACAACAAAAGAAATTTAAAATTTACTCCTTTGTTTTTTTTTTCTTGGAGACAAGGTCTCACTACTTCCTACTTCCTGCCTGTTCTGGAACTCATTGTAGATCAGGTTGGCTTCAAACTTAGAGATCCACTTCCCTCTGTCTCCTGTGTGCTAGAATTAAAAGCACCACTATGCCTGTTTGGTTAAAAAATAATAATATTAGTGCAAATAAGCTACTTGAAGTATTTTTCACTTTTACTATGATTTTGAATAGTAACCAAATGCATACTTGCATATAGCCTTGCTTTTTGTAAGTTTGCCTCACTTCCTTAATGAACTATAAATCAGGTATATCAGCAGTATAGATTTTAAAAATTTAATTAAGAAATGTAATGATAAATCTTTCCTCCAAGCTGCTGGAACTCCGCTGCCAGGTGGGCGGCCAAAATAACACACAGAGATTTATATTAGGTACAATGCTGCTGGCCAATGACTAGGATTTCTTAATCTATATATTTTATAAAGACTTATATGATAGGATGCCAGCGGCAGGCATCTTCTCTTTCCAGGATCACATGGCAGCTCCAGAACAGAGAGCAGGAGGAAGAGAGTGACTTCCTGATTGTCCCTGCTTAATATTCTGAGTCTGTCTGCTATGTCACTTCCTACCCGGATCACAAGACTTTTCTACATTTCCCAGAATTCTCCTCGACTCTTAGTCCCACCTGTCTTGCTTTCCTATTGGCCAATAGTACTTTATTTATCAACCAATAAGACAAACATATAAACAGAAGGACTTTCCTCATCAAATGTGTGTATTGTGGTCTATTCATGTGTGTGTAAAAACTTGTGTGTACATATGCAGTGGTTAAAGTTGGGTGTCTTCCTCTATCCCTTACTGTTTTTAACTTTTTTTTTTGAGACAGGGTTTCTCTGTGTAGCTTTGGGCCTGTCCTGGCACATGCTCATAGACAAGGCTGGCTTCGAGCCTGCCTCTGCCTCCTGAGTGCTGGGATTAAAGGTGTGCGCCACCAACGCCCAGCTATTTTTAACTCTTTGAAGATTTTATTTTTATTATGAGTGGATATTTGTACATGTTAGTGCAAGTGCTCAAAGAATCCAGAAGAGGGTCTTAGATTCCCCCTGACTCCCACCCCAGAGCTGGAGTTGGTAGTTGTGAGCTGCTCTGATGAGGGTGATAGGAACCAAACTGTGGTCCTCTCCAAGAGCAGTACATGTTCTTAACCACTGAGCTCTCTTGTCTGGCTCCTCCACCTTATTTTTTTGAGATGATACCTATCACTGAGCCTGGGATGCTGTTTTGGGTGTCCTGAGTGATCACTGAGTTCCCAGGATCTGCTTGTTCCCTTCCTCCCCCAGCCCAGTTTACAGCATACACTGCTGCCCTTGCCAGGTCCCAATGCTTGTGAAGCTCCAAGATCTCTTCATGTCACAAGTGAACAACTTCCTGAGTTAAGTAGTATTCTTTTCCAGTTAAATAATTGTCTTTTCCTTTGTGGGTTTTTTGTTTTGTTTTGTTTTTGGGTTTTTCAAGACAGGGTTTCTCTGTGTAGCTTTTGGAGCCTGTCCTGGCACTCGCTCTGGAGACCAGGCTAGCTTTGAACTCACAGAGATGTGCCTGCCTCTGCCTCCCGAGTTCTGGGATTAAAGGGATGCGCCACCAATGCCCGGCTCTTTTTGTTGTAATTTAATGTAAACATCTTGCTAGTTTACTAACTACATCCTTCTTTTAAGCGAAAGTAAAATTTTGGGAAGAAATTTCAGAATAACTAACTGAATGAAGTTGTTATTATGTCTGCCAAAAGGAACATCAAGTCTAGAAAAAAATGAATGTTCCAGTTAAAGCACACTCTATTATGTTTATTTTTATTTATTTTGATATGCTACAGATTCAACCCAACACTGTCACTGTACATTTCTTCCTTCTTATTTACTAATTTTAGATAGTGTCTCACATAGCTCAGAGTGGTCTCAAATTAGCTATTTAGACGAATGTGACTTTGCATTCTTTTTGTTTGTTTTTTTGAAATGGGGGTTTCTTAGTGTATCCTCTGCTGTCCTAGAACTTGCTCTTTGGGTTAGGCTGGCTTCAGACTCACAGAGATCCGCCTCCATCTGCCTCCTGAGTGTTGGGAACAAAGGCATATGCTTCCAGCTGATGGCCTTGGGTTCTTGATCCTTTTGTCCCCACCTTCTGAGTGCTTCAGGAGGTAGAAATTTCACTCACCAGGTTTAACCCAGCTGAGCTTTGTGCATGCCAGGCAAGCGTTCTACCACACTCTTGCCCCAGCCCTGTAAACTTTTCAGGTACATTTTGTTGTTCTAAATTGAATTTTGCCTAAAAATAGGATTGTCTCCAGTGTTCCTTTTCTTTTTCTTTTTCTTTTTTTTAAAAGATTTTATTTATTTATTATGTATACAACATTCTGCTTCCATGTATATCTGCACACCAGAAGAGGGCACAAAGATCTCATAACAGATGGTTGTGAGCCACCATGTGGTTGCTAGGAACGGGACTCAGGACCTCTGGAATAGCAGTCAGTGCTCTTAACCTCTGAGCCATCTCTTCACCCCCTCCAGTGTTTTTAAACTACCTTTTAAAAGTATTACATTCTGCTGGGCAGTGGATACAAACTTAATCCCAGCATTCAGGAAGCAGAGGCAGGTGGATCTTTGTGAGTTCAAGGCCAGCCTCATCTACAGAGTAAGTTCCAGGATATAACTAGGATTGTTCCACAGAGAAACCCTGCCTCAAAATTATGCTCAGCCTCTTAAAGCTCTAGGAAAGTCATTGGGGGTAACTAATGAAGTTTTGCTCCGGTGCAGTGGATTTCTTTTTACTGAGTATGTTCATAGGAAGTTATCTCATTCTAATGTCTGTTGTGAACCTGAATGATGTTGTTTTGCTCCTTTTAAACAGGTCAGAAGACATCTCTTACTCAAGAAACAGAGCTGTTGGAATCTTTACTTCAGGAGGTAGAGCATCAGGTGATGAAATGCATTTGTTTATGTGCTGCTAAGTGAGCATTCAGTGTTAAGTTGAATAAAATAGTCTTTGCAGGTATGGGGTATACAACTGTAATCTTTGGGAGGCTGAGGCAAGAGAACCATGAGTTTAAGGCCAGCCTATGCTATGTAGAGCATTTGAGGCTATTTTAGGTCACATAGTACCTAGACTTCATCTCAAAAAAAATAATGTATTTGCCAGGCAGTGGTGGCACATGCCTTTAATCCCAGCACTCGGGAGGTAGAGGCAGGCAAGATCTCTGTGATTTCGAGGCCAGCCTCATCTACAAAGCAAGGTCTAGGATAGGCTCCAAAGCTACACAGAGGAACCCTGTTTTGAAAAACACAACTAAAAATAAAAACAACAAAAAAATGGCTTCAGACTTTTGGCTCGCCTCTCTTTTTTCCAGAGGGCTTTAATCATAAGGTGTGGAGATTTGAATGAAATGTTCCATATTTTTAGGCATTTGAATTAGTCCACAGTTGTTGGTGGTGTTTGGAGAGGCTTAGGAGTTGTGGCCTTACTGGAGTAAGTGTATGACTTGTGTGATCTTTGAGGTTTAAAAGTCTCCTGCTACCCTCTCCCCACTCTCACCCCTATTTGCTCTGTCTGCTTCCTGTTTGTGTTTGGAGGTGTGAGCACCCAGTCCTCAGTTTACAGCTCTAGTTGCCAGGCCTGCCTTCTTTCATGCTTTCCTGTCATGTTGGTGATGGATTCTTCCCCTTTTGGAACTATAAATGCCAAAGTAAATCCTCCCTTTTATAAGTTTCCTTGGCCATGGTGTTTTATAACAACGCTTGAAAAGTAATGCACAAGGGTGAGATACTGTACTATACTGTACTGTATCTTCTTAAACTAGCCCCCCCCCCCCAGCTTTCTGCCAGAGTAATTGGAGAGTAGGTGATAGAAACTCTGACATCAAAAGATCTGTTTGCTGTATTGGAGATTTTTATAGAGTAAGTATTAGCTGATTCTTAAGATTTCTAAATAAGGTTTATGATAATGTGTGAAAATAGTACAGTTTTTTAGACTTGGAGCTTACTATGCAGACCAGGCTGGCCTCAAACTCTCAGAGATCTGCCTGCCTCTGCCTCTGTCTCTTGAGTTCTGGGAATTAAAAACATGTACCACCATGACTAGCTAGAACTACTTTTTTTTTGGAATAACCCATAGACATTTGCAAATTTATAAAAGGTAAAATTTCTCCATATGATTTTAAGTGGCAGCTTTAAGGTAGAGGGTTATTGCCATTTACCTAAATATATTAATGTTTTCCCCTTAAAATTTAGCTTTACGGAAATTCCTGTTGTCTTTTAGATAATAGGTGTTATTTTGATTTAAAAATTATTTTAAATTCTGTGTGTATGTGTAGGTTATGTGCTTGTGGGTGCAAATGCCTGCGGAGGCCAGAGGGCCTCTGATCCCCTGCTGTGCTTGTAGGTGTTTGTGAGGCACCCGGTGTAGGTGCTAACAGCTTTCCTTTGGACTTCTGTAAGAGCACTGTACACTTTGTGACTGCTGAGCCGACTCTCCGGCCCCAAGTGCTAGCTAGAGTCATAGGAGTGTGTCCCACACCCAGCACAGTCGTTCAGAGACCGTTTTTATCCCTGGCAATTAACTGACAGCATTCTGCTGCAGTAATAGGGTAGTTTTTGACCAGCTGCAGTGAACTGAGAGTTTGAGGATCTATGTGTTTTGTTTTTAAACAGCTTTTTAACCATAATACATGTGTTGAAAATGTGTGATTTGATATGTTTTACAAATGTGTACATTTTTTAAACCATCACTGTTGTCACAGTGATGAACATATACATTTCTTTTTGTACATTTTTGTATTTTGTTTATCTACCCATCTCTCCATGCACCTTCCCATTTCCTTTCTGTCAGAAATTGACATTTTCTATACTTCTATAAAAATGGGCTCTCATATACTCATTTTACGTTTAACCTCTCAGCAAAATTATTTTGGGGTTTCATTCATGGTACTGAATACATCAATAATCCTTTTATCTTTATTGCTTAGTGTTTACTTTATATAAACATCATATTTGCTTTTCCATTCAACTGATGATGTTGATTTGGGTGGATTATAAACAACAAAAGCTTGTTTGGGGCTATGAACAGTCTTAAACAGATCTTTCCATGGATATGTATTTCTCTTCTTGTTAGGTCCACTTAATGCAGATGGCTGAATCAAATGGTAGATGTCTGAAATTTTTTTAATAAATAATAAAATAAAATAATTAGGGGCCAGAGAGATGGCTCATCGGTTAAGAGCAATGACTGTTCTTACAGAGGTCCTGAGTTCAATTCCCGGCCAGCACATGGTGGCTCACAACCACTTTGAATGAGATCTGGTGCCCTCTGCTGGCCTGCAGGCAGAAGACTGTATACATAATAAATAAATAAAATCTTGCTGGGCGTTGGTGGTACATGCCTTTAATCCCAGCACTTGGGAGGCAGAGGCAGGTGGGTCTCTGTGAGTTCAAGGCCAGCCTGGTCTCCCGAGTGAGTGCCAGGATAGGCTCCAAAGCTACACAGAGAAACCCTGTCTTGAAAAACCATAAAAAAAAAAAAAATTAAAAAAATTTTGTTTTGTCTTTAATTATGTGTGTGTAGTATGTGTGTAGAGGGTAGTAGGCCTGAAGGGGTTGGGTTCTTCTGGAACTAGCACTCCAGGTGTTTTTGGGTGCTGGGAACTAAACTCTGGTCCTTTGTAGGAATAGTACATGCTGGTAACTGCTGTAAAGTCCCAAGTACAGCTTTTATTTTTTAAGTAATTGCAAACAGTCTTCAGAATTAAAGTTGCCCATTTTATATTCCTGCCAGTATCGTTTGGAATTCCTTTGCAATACTTGTAGCACGTGGAATCAGTCTTAATTTTAGTTGTTCTTATGAGAGTATGTAACTGTGACTGTAATTTCTATTTGCCTGTCACTAATAATCTTTTCTTACGCTTACTTGCCATCCATATTTGTTGATGTTCTCTTCAAATCTTTTGCCTATAATTTTATTGGTTCTTTCTTTTGATTGTTTTGTTAGGTTTTTGTAATTCTTTATTGTTTGTCTTAGCTAGGATTATGTTAACTTTCTGTTAATGTGAAAAACTAAGAGAAAGAAAGGCTTGTTTCACAGTGTTTTAGAGGGCCTGGTCTGTGGTCTGGTGCCTGTGTTGCTTTGGGGGCTATGGCTATGTCTATTGTCTATTGTGGAGCAAGAAACCTATTTAATTTGTAGCAATTGAGAATTTAGAAAGTGGCCAGGATTCCAACATGGCCTTCAAGACATGATGTAACTTTGATCCATTGGGCTTCACATCTGTTTTTTGTTTTTGTTTTTAAAGATTTATTTATTTTTGCCAGGTGGTGGTGGCACACACCTTTAGTCCCAGCACTCAGGAGGCAGAGGCAGGCAGATCTCGACCAGCCTGGTCTACAAGAGCTAGTTCCAGGACAACCTCCAAAGCCACAGAGAAACCCTGTCTCAAAAAACCAAAGGGGGGGGGGATTTATTTTTCTGTACATTAGGGTTTTGCCTGATTGTATGTCTGTGTGAGAGTGCCAGATCCCCTGGAACTGGAGTTACAGACAATTGTGAACTGCCATGTGGATGCTGGGAATTGGACCCAGGTCCTTTGGAAGAGCAGTCAGTGCTCTTAACCTTTGAGACATCTCTCCAAGCACAGGCTTCACGTCTTAAATGTTCTGCTACCTCCAGTAGGTTGGTGACAATCTGTAGCATCTGGCCCTTTGGGTAAGTTGAATGTCATCCATGGAGATGCCATGACAGAATCCCAATGAATGGGATCTTTGAACCATAGAAAATAATCTTGTCATAATTCTGGATTCTGGCAGTTGAAGGCCAAAGTGCTAGCGGATCTAATTTTTCCTGAGGTCTTTTGCCTTGGCCTGTGAATAATTGTCCTCTCACTGTGTCCTCACAGGGACGTTTGTGTGTTGAGAACTCTGGTTGCTTTGTTTTCAATTAACGAACTCATCTTAAAATACAGTTGAGGACTAGAGATTTGGGCCTGCATCATATAAAATGTCAATGATGAAAGATATGATTCTGCTCACAATAATACATAATTTACAAAGCTGCCTCATGATTTTTATTGCCAGTTGAAACAAGCAGAAGTAGATATTATTCCAAACTGTAGTGTAAAGTGCTGGAACTTCAGGCTGGTTTTGTTGAATTTGAAATCCATAGTCTTTTAATTGCCCTATATACTGTACTACATTAGATTTCTCATTCCTCTTTGTAAAGGATTTATTTTATACATTATGTATGTTTGAGTGCCTGCATGTGCCAGAAGAGGAGGTAATATCCCTTGAAAGTGAAGTTAAAAGCTGTTGTGAGTTACTATGTGGGTGCTGGGAATCAGACCCAGGTCCCTGCAAGATAGCTCTTAACTGCTCAGCCATCTCCAGCTCCAGGTTTCTCATTCTTTTTCTCTGATTTAATTTACTATTTCAAGAACTGACAAGGTTGTGTGTGAGAGATATGTGTGTGATGTCAGCATTTCCATTGGCTATATATAATTAGAATGCTTATTGTTAAAGAACTATCTGCTCATTAATACATAAAGTAGTTTAACTGTATCAGTGTGAAAATATAGTTGTAGTGGCTTATTTTTCACTTAACCTTAAAGTAGGGAAAAGATTAAGATCCCATAAATTTAATGATTTAATTGTTATAAAATGCAAACAAACCTAAATTCTGCAAATTTTCTTAATTTTTCAATCCCACTTTGAAATTTAAATTCTTTTCTTTAAATTCATTTTATATGTATGTATGTATCACATGTGTGCCTGATGCTCAAGGAGGCCAAAGAGAGCATCAGATCACCTGTAACTGGAGTAATAGAAAATTGTGAATCACCTTGTAGGTGCTGGGAATTGAATCTGGGGCCTCTGCAAGAGCAATAAATGCTCTTAACCACAGAACCATCTCTCCCGTCCCTATTTTAAACTTTTTTGAGATAGTCTCATGTAAGCCCAGGTGGACTTCAGTTTCCTGATGTAACTGAAGGATGGATGTCCTTGAATTTCTAATCCTCTACCTCCCAAGTGCTAGGATTGCTGCAGGTATGTGCTAACAGACTCAGTTTTCTGCTCAGTTGTGGGTTGAACTTAGGGCTCCTTGCATGCTAAGCAAGCAGTTACCAGCTCAGTTACATTCCCTACTCCTGAAAGTTACTCTTTTTCTTTTTTTGGTTTTTCGAGACATGGTTTCTTTGTGTAACAGTCCTGACTGTCCTGGAACCTGCTTTGTAGACCAGGCTGGTGCAGAGACCTGCCTGCCCCTGCCTCCAGACTGCTGGGATTAAAGGCATGCACGACCAATGCCTGACTTTTATTCTTAATTTTTTCATTAAGTAATCAGATTAGCTTTGTAGTTATCCACTGTTTTTTAATGTTACTTTTAATACACTTCAATTAAAATGTAATCAATTAAATTATAATTAAGCACAATCACCCCTTTTCCTTTACTTCTTCCAACCCCTCCCATGTCTCCTCCCTTCTAATCCTCTGAAGCTTCTCCCAAATTGCTAACTCCTTTTTCTTTATTGTTATTAAATTCATGTGTATGTGCGCACACACAAATATATAAACACACCTTGTTGAGTACATTTTTGTTGTTTTTGAGTATGACTTCAGGCCTGAACTTTGTATTAAATAACCATTTAGGAGGCTTATTCCTTGGAGATGATAATTCTCCTTCTCAACAGTCATTAGTTGCCTGGCTGGTCTGAAGCTGACTATGTAGACTAGGCCAGCCTTGAACTCACAGAGAACTGCTTGTCTTCCAAGCAATAAGATTAAAGGTATGCACCACCATACTTGGCCTCAATTTTTCTTAATTAAAATTCTGTTATTCTTTTTTGAGACAAGGTTTCACTGTGTAGCCCTGGCTGATCTGGATCTTGATATGTAGATCAGACTGGCCTGGAACTGCTATGTAGTCCAGTCTGACATAAAACTGAAAGGAATCCTTCTTCCTCTGCATCCCAATTCTGGAATTAACTACCACATCTGGCCTTTTTCATTAACATTTTTGAAGTGCCATTGAAGGGTATTTTTGTTGGTTGAGATACTGTCTTTTCCTCACGCAGTTGCGGTCGTGCAGTAAGAGTGAGCTGATATCTAAGAGCTCAGAGATCCTAATGATGTTTCAGCAAGTTCACCGAAAACCCATGGCTTCCTTTGTTACCACACCTGTTCCACCAGACTTTACCAGGTATAGCAATTTTATAATTTGATTTCCATTTTAAGTTTGTATAGAAAAGTATATACTGGAATAAGCCATTTTTCTTTTTTTTTTCCTTTTCTGTTTCTTTTTTTTTATTAAGCAGATCAAATGTAGATTTATTAAGAAAACATGAAAAAGCAATCTGGAGAATGGAGTAGGCTCCAAGAGATACTAAATAAGCTATTTTTAACTCATTTTGTTTTAAGACGTGATCTCATGTAGCCAAGGATAGTCTTAATTAAATTCACTGTGTAACTGAGGCTGGACTTGACTCCTGATTCTCGTGCCTTCACCTCCCAAGTGTTGGAATTATAGGTGTGTTCCAACATTACCAGCTAACCATCTCCTTTTAAGGTACTACTAATAATTACAGTAATATAATTTGGTAAACTTGTAAATCTGTTCTCAAAAAATATGATAGCCTTTGAGAGGGCTCAGTGAGTAAAGACTCTTGTACTACATAGCCTGAATTAGATATATCAGAGACTACTTGCTGGAAGGAGAGAGTATAATCTAAGAATGTGACGGGCTTATAGTTTTGGTTGGAAAGGGAAAATGAAAGGGAATTAGAAATATTTTTCTTTAATTAGAGCTCCATTTTCCATAGAATACAATTGATGTTACTGATTTCATTGCTGTTTGTCTTCCTTTCTTCCCTTTTGTGTGAGGTAGGAAGTGGTTCCTGAAGCTGTGGTGCTTTTGAGGGCCAGAGGACAGCTTGGGGAGTCTGTTCTCTCTCTTCACCATTTGGATCTAAGGAACTGAATTCCAATGGTCTGGTTTGGCAGTAAGTGCCTTTACTGCTGAGCCCCCTTAAAGGCCCTACTCATTCTTTTATTTACCTTTCAGATCAATGTGTATCTTGTTAATCAAAACTTAGGAGTAGATAGACTACCAAAAAGTTTTGAAGGTGACATAGTGTCTTCAGATTTTAAAAGCAGTGGGAGGAAGCAATTAATAGAAAAAGTTTGTGATCTTGGGACCTTTTTGGATTTTTCAGATTAGGTTGAATCTTCAAATTATTCTCAACAGCATATGTAGAGTCATACTGTGTCATTACACTATTAAAAATTAATTTTTTTATTAACCCCAGGGACAAGGTCTTACTGTGTAGCCTTAGGTGGCCTAGAACTTGCTATGTAGAGCAGGCTAGTCTGCCTCTGCCTCTTAGGTGCTGGGATTAAATTGTGTACTACACCCAGTTTAGAGTAGTGTTTATTTTGTTTGCTTGCTTGTTTTTTGAGACAGGGTCTCTCTGTGTAGCTCTGGTTGTCCTCAAACTCACTTTGTAGACCAGGCTGGCCTCAAACTCAACTAAGATCCTCTACTTCCTGAGTGCTGGGATTCAAGGTGTGCACCACCACCTCTGGGCTAGGTAGTTCTTACCAGTGTAATGATCATTTGAGATTCTTTTAAAAATTACCGGGGTAGCAGGTGGTGGCTAACCTTGTCTTCAGAGTTAGTTCCAGGACATCGAGGGCTACTCCATGAATCGTTTTTTAATTAAAAAATAAAAAATTCCAAGGGAGGAGAGATGGCTGAGCAGTTAGTTAAGAGAGCAATATGTTCATCCAGAAGACCCTAGTTGAGTTCCCTGCACCATGTCAGGCAGTTCATAACTTCTTATGATGCCGGTCTCAAGGGAGTAGATGCCTCTGGCTTCTGAGGGCACTTGCATATGTCTATATAAACCTAGACATAGTGTACACAGAATTTTAAAAATAGTAAATCCTTTTAAATGCTGTCAATGTAGGGCTGGAGAGATGGCTCAGTGGTAAGAGCATTGGCTGTTTTTCCAGTGGACCCTGGTTCGATTCCCAGTATTCACATGGCAGTTCACAACTGTCTGTGATTCTAGTTCCAGGACATCTGATACCTTCACACCAGTCCACATAAAATGAAGTTGAATAAATTATTCTTTTAAAAAGTTGTCAATTTAAAAAATTGTCAATAATAGACCATCATTGAGATTATTTGACGTGAAGTGTGTGTGTGTGTGTGTGTGTGTGTGTGTGTGTGTGTGTGTGTGTGTGTGTGTGTGTATGCACTAGACAGAGACAGCCCATTTGGCTTAACTAACACATTTATTTTAATGCAAGAAATTCAAGATAATAATGCAAACAAGCATCTGTGAGTCCTCTTAAGTTACAGATAGCTCTGCCTTTGCCTTGTTTTCATATGACATTTTTTCTGTTCATGCAAGGAGAGAGATGCGTATATGGTGCTTTTAATTGTTTTGTGCATACCTGTTTTCTTGGATTAGGGCCCTGCTTTTATGACTTTGCCTCATTTATCCACAGTTACTTCCCTTGATGTCATTCTGCAATATAGGATAACAACATTGCTTGTACAAATGAGCACTTGAAGGGTTCTTTTGTTTGCCCCTTTGTTTGGTCTTGTGTTGCTCTCCTGGCCTCAATGAACTCACTACTTTCGAACCTCCTGCCTCTAGTCCTCCATTTGTGTGGTGCTATATTGAGCTTGGGGCTTCCCAAATGCTAGGTGAATACTCTACAACCAGGGTACATTTCCAGTCCTCTGAAAATGTGGCTTGAATGCCATGTGTAAAACCCCAGTGCAGTTTGGGAACCATTGACAGGCAAATCCTCATGCTCTTACCACTTTGGGCAATTCATGAAGCAAGTTACAATGCTTTCCAGCCTGATAATTAAATGTTTAACTTTTCTTGCTTGAGAATTGTTTTCTTTCTCTCTAGTAATGCATTCCAGCAAATAAAGAATAACCAAGTAAGGAACACCAGTATTCATTGATGTTAAGTTATAGACCAAAGTTCAGATGTGCAGTACAGTGCAATCTTTCTATGCCTTTTGGACATAAGACAGGTTGGCATTTACTTCCATCTGCTAATCATTAACGTGGAATAGGAAAGACTATTATTTCAGCCGGGCGTTGGTGGCGTACACCTTTAATCCCAGCACTCGGGAGGTAGAGGCAGGTGGACCTCTGTGAGTTCAAGGCCAGCCTGGTATATAGAGCAAGTGCCAGGACAGGCTCCAAAGCAATACAGAGAAACCTTATCTCAAAATAAATAAATAAAAATAAAAGAAAAAATAAATGACTATTATTTCAGTGTATTATTTATGACTATATGCCTAGCACTATTGAAGAACCTGGCAGGGGCAGTCAGTGCCTTTAATCCCAGCACTCAGGAGGCAGAGGCAGGAGGATCTCTGTGAGTTTCGAGGCCACCCTTGGCAGGTGGTCCTGGATGGTATGAGCAAGCTGAGTGAGCCCTGGGGATCAAGGCAATTAAGCAGCACTATTCCATGGCCTCTGCTTTAGTCCTGCCTTCCATGGTCCTGCCCTGAGTTTCTGCCTTGATCTTCCGCAGAGATGGAGTACAATTGTAAGCTGAATTAAACTCTTCCTTTCCCAAGTTGCTTTTGGTCATGTTTATCACAACAATAGAAATAATAAGGCATGTAAAACTATCACAATATCCTGGAATAGACATACGAATTTTCCATGCTCAGAATTTGATTTACAGCAAAAACAGCACATATCATTGGACTAAGCACATAGCAAAAGAAATAACACGTAAGCCGGTTGGTGGTGGTGCACACCTTCAATTCCAACACCTGGGAGGCAGAGGCAAGCAGATCTTTGTGAGTTTGAGGCCAGCCTGGTCTACAGAGTGAGTTCCAGGACACTGGGTATACACAGAGAAATCCTATCTTGAGAAATCAAAAAAGAAAAAAAAAAAAAGGAAAAAAAAACAGCATATAGATTAGACAATAGGATTAAGTTGATGTTTTTACATTTTGGAGGATTTAGTGAATTGATAGATAAACTGACCAATATTGCATGATTAAATATTACCTAGTGCGATTGGCAAAAACATACTACTTTTCGTTGAAATTTGAGGACTATTTTGAGATGATCCCTTTAGAGTTCTCATTAAGTTTACAGTCTTTTAAAAAGCTTTCCAGGTGTTGATTGGGGTTTTGTATGTTAAGAGACAGAGTACATAATTGGGAAACATTAGAGCAGGCCTCTGGGTATTTGGCTTCTTATGAAGGAGTATCAGGATTCATCAGGTACAGATGCAGAATGGGGCATGTGAGTCTTAGAAGAAGTGCCAACAACTGACTAGGTATTTGATAGGAATGCTTGACAATGTCAGTTTGGATAGACACTGTATGTGTAACAACCATAGGGCAAAGTACATTTTCCTCCTCTAGGAAATATGTGATCAATTTGGATAAATTTGTTCTTTTATTCTTTTGGAGATTGGGCCTCATATATATAGCCTAGGCTAGCCTCAAACTTGCTATTTAACTGAGGCTAGACTTAAACTTGTGATTCTTCTGCCGCTACTTTCTGTGTGATGAATGGACAATTACCATATCTGCTTGTTTATATAAATTTTAGAATATTTTTCATTTGTACTAACCATGTTTACCTGGCAAACCACAAATTACTATAGGTATAGTCTATTATTGAAGGTCTGTTGAAAATGATTTTCAGTTTATTGTGTTCAATTTATAATCATACCAAAATTATGACAATATAATACTGTATATAGTACAGCTTTATGTTAAATGGTGTTTTAATGACAGTGCCACAAACTATCCATAAGATCTAAGGGTAGTTGGCAGCAATACATATTATCCTTTCGCTTATCCTGTGCTTATAGTTTTGTTCTCTTGAGAAGATTATATGCAGTTTAGGTTACTTGATTTCTTCTTACCTTGCTAAGAATGTGTTACTATGCTAACCCATCTCAGTTGTCTCCTCGATTATATATTTTAATCCTATAAAAGTATAGGAGAGTTGGGGCCATAGCTGAGTGATAGAGTGCTTGCCTGGCATGCTTGAGGGTCCCAACAACTAACTTTACAAAATAACTGAAGTGTATTGGGGGCCATAGCTGAGTGATAGAGTGCTTGCCTGGCATGCTTGAGGGTCCCAACAACTAACTTTACAAAATAACTGAAGTGTATTGGGGTACTTGCCAGTAAATAACCTTGAAGTAAGTGTTTCTTGTATCTCCATTCTAATTATAAACTTATTATGGTTTATGGACTGCTTTGATTTAATGCTGTGCTTAATAAAGATTTGGAAATATTTTATTGGTACTACTCCTGTCAAGTTTTCAAGATAATACTAAGGAACTTTTTTGTTTGTTATGAAAATTGTAAATTAAGATAATTGATTTTTTTCCCTTTTGTTTCTTTTTAGTGAATTGGTACCATCTTATGATTCAGCTACTTTTGTTTTAGAGAACTTCAGGTAAGCGGTTTTGAGAACTCTGTGTGTGTGTGTGTGTGTGTGTGTGTGTGTGTGTGTGTGTGTGTGTGTGTGTGTGTGTGTAAAAGAAAGAGCCAAGATGGTCCTTCTATGTGGTAGGAGCTAGCTAATGAAGTCCTTACTAAAGTTTCCTGTTAGAAGCAGAGCTGGTCTGGCGTGTGTGTATGCCAAGCTTCATTTCTCATTTCAAAGGGCAGAAAGGTTTGGATTTCAGAGTTTAAAATGTTTGCACATAGGTGGCACACACCTTTATCCTAGCACTCAGGAGGCAGAGGCAGGCAGATCTCTGAGTTCTAGGCCAGCCTGGTCTACAGAGTGAGTTCCAGGACAGGCTCCAAACCTACACAAAGAAACCCCATCTTAAAAACCTAAAAAGAAAAAAAACAAAACTCTGGATGCAGAGGCAGTCAAATCTCTGTGTTTGAGGGTAGTCTGGACTCACTCTGTAGACCAGGCTGGCCGAGAACTCAGAGATCTGCCTGTCTGTGCCTCCTAAGGGCTGGAACTAAAGGTGTGTACCACTACCACCCAACTTAATTATTTTTTAATTTAATTTAATTTTTATATGTATGGGTGTTTTGCCTCTGTGTTTGTATGTGTAGCATGTGGATTCTTGGTGCCATAGAAGCCAGAGAGAATGTCAGATCTCCTGGAATTAGAGTTCAGGTAGTTGTAAGCTGCTGTGCTGGGAATTGAGCTTGAGTCCTCTTCTAGATCAGCCTGTGTTCCTAACTGCTGAGCCAAAGGAAGTTTTTGTTTTTTGTCTTTTGTTTTTTTTTTTTGCCAGTCCCAAAGGAATTTTTTTGTCATCTTTTTTGGTTTTGTGTTTTGAGGCAGGGTTTCTCTGTATATCAGCCCTGGCTGTTCTGGAACTTTGCAGACTTCGATCTGCTTGCCTCTACCTCCTGAGAATGCTGGTAATTAGAGACATGCATCACCATGCCTGGCCCAAAGAAAATCACATTTGTAGAAAAGAAATAAAAATTGGGGAAAGAAGGCTACTGGGTGCCTGTTTTCTATGCTAAAAGTGAAGAATTTTGGATAAGAAGCCATTATTGTAAATGTGTATGCTCTTATGTTAAGCTACATGTTAATTTTCTTTGACTTTGTTAATTTTTTCCAGGATTAGAAACCTTTATTTATTCAATTGTCTATCATCTGTCGTGATATTTTGTTTATGATCTAACAAATAAAGCTTGCCTGACATCAGAGTACAAAGCTAGCCACACTAGTTAGCCATAGAGGCCAGGCAGTGGTGTCACACACCATTAATTCCAGCACTTGGGAGACAGAGGCAGATGGATTTCTTTGAGTTCAAGGCCACAGCTCACAGGAAGGTGATCCCAGCACTTGGAGTGACACACCTTTAACCCCAGCACTAAGGAGGTAGAGACAGGAAGGGATATGGCTGGGTGGAGAGAGGAATATAAGGCGGGAGGAGACAGGAGCTCAATGCAGTCTAGGCAGTCAGTCTGAGGCAGTTTGAGGACAAGATCGCTCCTTTGGTCTGAGGTAGAGGTAAGAGCTAGTGGCTAGCTGCTTTGCTTCTCTGATCTTTTAGCCCCCTCCCAATATCTGACTCCAGGTTTTTATTACTAAGAACAATTAGAAAACGTGCTACAATCATCTATCTACATCCCCCACCCCTTCCGCCCCAGGGTCTTACTATATAGCCAGCTAGTCTTGGAACTTGCTATGTAGACCAGGTTGGGATTAAAGGAATGCAACACCATACTGGCCTAGAAGTAAAATATATGAAATCACAAAGACTATGAGAGAACTGTTCTTCAAGGGTAGGACAAAAAAGGGAACTAAAAATATGAGCTCTTTGGGAAATAATGGGAGAAAGTAATAATAAATAAAAAGACATACTTGCGCCATTTATTTTTTCCTGTGGTGGGGGGGGTGGGTAGGTGGTGGTCGTCATGGTGTGGTGTGTGTGTTTAGTAAATGCTTGTGTGACTTCATGTGTAGAAAGCAGAAGACAACCTTAGGTGCTGTATACTTTTTTTATTTTCAAATCATGTGTATGTGTGTGTTTGTGAGTATATGCTTGTATTAGTGCAGGTGCTCAGGGAGTCCAAAAGAAGGTGCCAGACTCCTTGAAGCTGGAGTAACAGGCAGTTGTAAACTACTCAGTGTAGGTGGTAGAAACTGAACTCAGGTTTTTTTTGAAAGAACACTAAATGTCCTGGAATCTTCCCAAATGCATTAGGCTGGTAGGTCATCAAGGCCCAGTGATCCATCTGTCTCCATCTCCCCAGTATTGGGATTTCGATGCAAGCCACCATGCATAGCAGTTTTGAAGTTAGATTTTGGAAATTGATTTAGGGCCTTGTGCTTGCAAAGGACCTTTTGCTTCCTTAGCCCATTTTGTCTGCTTTTATTGCATAATTTTGTAGCTAAAATCTTCCTGAATTTTTCCTACAAATATTAAGGATTGACACACATTTTTTTTTTCTCCATTAAAAAAATGCTACGCGGAGGTGGTCAGTTTCATTAGTTTAATCCTTTTTTGTGCCTAATATTGAGCTAGGACTGTGCACATACTAATCACATGTTGTACCATTAACTTACTCCTCCATGTTTTTGTTTTTGAAATAGTAATGAATTCTTACTAAAGTAAAATTAAATTTGGAATACTTGGTGATACTCTGTTTTCCATTAAGTGGCATAGTTTTTTTTTTTTTTGAGTTTTTGTTAGGTTTTAATTGCGACTTAAAAGACACTACTAAATATTTCAATATCATTAATTCATAATGTAGTATATCCAAGCTATTTAGTGACAATTTGACTTGTTCGGTCACCTTCTGTTGTTCAGCATTTTACATATTCACTTAAGTTGTGTAGTTGGCTTTTGGTTTTGCTTGTGGCTATTTCATAACAGTTTTAATGTTGGAATTTCGTTGGTTTTCTTTCTCTTTAGCACTTTGCGCCAGAGAGCAGATCCTGTTTATAGCCCGCCTCTTCAAGTTTCAGGACTTTGCTGGAGGTTAAAAGTTTACCCAGTAAGTTTTTTGTATTTCTAAATTTTCAACTCAATCTTGAACTTTGCTTTAGTGTTTTGAAGTATACTAGTTTACTTAATAGAGGAGCATGAAAATTAGTAATATTCTATTTCTTTATGTCATTTATTACTAAATTTGTAAAAAAAAATGTGTTACACATGAATAAATGTATAAGCACCAATATCACTAAACTTTATTTCTGGTTTATAGGGAGGGAAATATGTTCAGAGGACAGTTTCAGGGGCAGGAGGTAAGAGCACTGTTGCTCTTAGAGAGGTTTGATTCCCAACACCCATGTGGTAGTTCACAACCATTTGTAATGAAAGTTTTGTTTACTTTCGAGTCTTAGTTTTGTGTGTCTCTCCCCCCCCCCCCCCCCAGACGAGATTTCTTTATGCAACAGCCCTGGTTGTTTGGGTATTCTCTTTGTAGACCAGGCTGACCTCAAACTCACAGAGATCTGACTGCCTCTGCTTCTTGATTGCTGAGATTAAAGGTGTGTGCTAGTACCACCCAGCTGAGTTTTAGGAACTTTAATGGAGCTTTTGTGTTTTAGACCAGTTTGGTCCACATGTGAGTTTAAGGCCATCGAGGACTAAGCAATAAGACCCCATTTCAAAAACAAACAAAAGCAGAGGCAAGATTTTGAGTTTGAGTAAAGGCTGAGCCTTATATGGTGAACTCCATGCTAGCCTCCGCTAGCCCATGAGATCCTGTCTCAAAACACTAAATAAACCTAGAATTGCTCACCTTTAAATTAGCCTGTGCTAGGTCTTGTTCTACATTCTGTTTCTCTGAATTTGACTCCTGTAACACATAAGTGGAATGAATCATATAGTAATTTACTATGACTGGCTTATTAGGCTCAGCATAATGAGCATAATGTCCTGGAGATTCATCTTTTATTGATTATTGATTAATTCATTTTGTAGCATAGAATTTTCATTCATTGATAAAGATGAATAATACCCCCCAGTTTATGTGTATTTTGAGTTTTGTTCACTGATTTTTTTTTCCCCCTCTGTGCCATCTTTCTACTCCCTTCCTCTTTCTCTTGAGATGGTCTTACTGTATTATAGCTTAGGCTACCTTCACCTCTTGGCTGCTGTAAATAATACTGCTGTTAACTCAGATGGCACTCATCTCTTTTAACTATTTTTAGTTTTTCATGTAGATAAATATTCAGAAGTAGAATTACTAGGTCATAGAGTAATTCTAGTTTTATTTTTGAAGTAATCAGCATTTGGTTTCATTTGCATATTAGTATCAACAGTGCAGGAATATTTTATTCTCTTCATGGACATGCCATCTCTTCTACATTTTCAAAAGTGACCATCCTAATGCTAGGGAGGTCATATTCATTTTGGTTTTAGTTATCATGTCTTTTATTAATTAGTGATGCAGGGCATGTATGCCCTTGTGTGTTCACTGTATGTGTGTTTTTGTGGACATACCTACTCATGTCTTTTGCCCATTTTTAGTCATGTTTATTTCTTTTTCCTTTTAAGTTGTAGGAAATTTTAAAAATTTCTTACTTTAAAAATTCTATTTGAAAGTGGTAATGTAGCTCAGTGGCAGAGTCGTTCCCTGGTATCCATGAGCCCTCTTTTTGATACCTGGTGTACCCAGTTTCACTCACTTCTAGTAAAAATAAAACTATTTTTAGTTTCCTTAATTTGTAAGTGTGGGGTTTTTTTTGTTTTTGTTTTTTTTTTATTAAGATTTTTCAATTCAGGGTTTCTCTGTGTGTAGCTCTGGCAGTCCTGGAACTCGCTCTGTAGACCTGGCTGGCTTCAAACTTACAAAGATCCACCTGCCTCTGCCTCCCAAGTGCTGGGATTAAAGGTATGCATTGCCACCACCCAGGTATAGTTTTCCTTTTTTAATGTATAAAAGTTTAAAATTGAAATGGACTAACACCTGGGGTGTTTTGACTTTTTTATTGGTTTTTAAGCTTAGATATATTTCTCAACCCAATTATCAGATATTAGTTTGTACTTTGCTTATTGACTTCATTGTTGCTTTAAGTTTTTAGATTGGAGTTGATAAGTAGATTGTTTTGCATAACCTCTTTTTATTTTTTAGGATGGAAATGGAGTTGTACGAGGCTATTACTTATCTGTATTTCTGGAACTATCAGCTGGCTTACCTGAAACTTCCAAGTAAGTGATTTATATTTTTTTTTTTTGTTTTGTTCTTTTTGTTTGGTTTTTCGAGAGAGGGTTTCTTTGTGTAGCTCAGGCTGTCCTGGAACTCACAGAGATCCTTCTGCCTTCTTCTAGCTTAGCTTCCTGATGCTGCAATTATAGGTGTGTGACACCATATCTGGCCCCAGTAATTTTTTTTTTTTAATTTAAACTTTTTTTATATTTTTATTTTAGAAGCACTCTTATTTATATATCAGTCCCCCTTTCCTTCTCCGTCTCATGCTCCCCGCTGACCCCCCCAACCCACCCCCCACCCACTCCCTAATTTTTTAAGTGTTTGTGATGAGTAATTTACATAGTACATTTACTAGATAATTTTTACATGGGTTGATAATGGAACATCTGCTTACAGCTAAAAATGGAATAGTAAGGATAAGATACAAACTTGAAAATGAAACAACATTTTTCTGGATAAGTAGCTAGTGAAAGCAGTTTTCCCAAGATAAGACATGACAGGGCTGCAGGCATTGGGTAGGGTATAGACATGACAGGGCTCCAGGCATTGGGTAGGGAATAGAGATGACAGGACTCCAGGCATTGGGTAGGGTATAGAGATGACGGGGCTCCAGATTTGGGTAGGGTATAGAGATGACAGGGCTCCAGGCATTGGATAGGGTGTAGAGATGACAGAGCTCCAGACATTGGATAGGGTACAGAGACAATAGTGCTTCTGACATTGGGTATGGTGTAGAGATAACAGGGACCTAGACATGGGGTAAGGTAGAGATGACAGGGCTCCAGACATGGGGTAGGGTAGAGATGACAGGGCTTCAGACAGAAATCCAAAGATTGATAGTGGATTCCTGTTTTGTTTTCAGCAGTTTTAGTTAGGACTTAGATAGGAGGAAACTAAGGAAAGAGAAGGTTGAGGAATTAACCTTATGAATGGATAAGAGGGAATAGTGAGTAGGTGATGCTCAAGCAATAAATGCCTCTGTTTCTATCAGCTGCAGGAGAGAAACATGTAGTAAACGGGGCACAGGGTAGAGCACTGAGGAGGGCTTTTGTTTAGTGATGGAGAACAATAAAGTCTAAACTGAATGCTGTGCTGGGCCCATTTAACAAATGAGAGCAAGACTCACAAGAAAAAAAAAAAGTCCAGGCAACTTAACTGCATCCTGGGATTAGGAAAATGGATACAATTATAAAAAGAATCCATTAAAATAAAATACACAGTGTGGTATTCAAATATACCAATAGACAAAAAAAACAAACTATCAAATAAATGAAGAGACTCAATTGAAATTAGTAATTGATACAGACTTTAGAATTACAAGAGAATGACATTAAAACACTTACAACTATGTTTTGCTGGGAGCCAGGCCAATCTGAGTCTTTCTCAAAGGCAGTGATGAAAGCACAAAGGGAATGCTAGTTCTGTACCCAGGAGCAGACTTGGCAAGGTCCAGTCTGGAGCTGGGGCCAGACCTCAAAGGTTTCAGCCCTTGGGAGTCTGACTTTTCCCTTTGTAGACTGGAGTTATCAGGCCAGTTACTTGGGTGGCATGAACCATCAGTTTACACAAGACCTCCTGATCCCACACTTTCCTGTCTTCTTTATTTCTCATTCCCAGGCCCCCTGTCACTGAAGAATGACTTGTTGGTCCAGGTCAATGTTTGATTTAAACCAGAAGTTAGAAACCTGAAAGATTTGTAGCTTTCTATTTAAGTGTTTGGTCAGAGGACAACTCTAAGCTAATGGGTCTCTTCTGCCACTCTGAAATCTGGGAAACAAACTCAGGTTGTCAAGTTTTCACACAATTACCTCTACCCACTGAAGCTTCTTGCCTGCTGAGACATAGGAGATTTATAAGAAGCAAACTATTTGATATATACAATAGACTAGATAAGTTTACTGATAGACTCAGAGTTGGAAAGGAAATAATTATTTTGAGGAATTATTAGCCAAAAATGATAATACAAAGATTCTAAAAATGGTAGAACAGTGTTAAACAGTTTAATACAGACTCTTTCAGTCCTTCCTTCAGGGACTTAGAGACCTGGAATTTGGAGTTGGTTAGAAAGAGAAAAAAATTGAAGAAATAATGAGAATTCCCCTTCAAGTTTGGTAGAAACTTTAAATGAACAGACCTAGGAAGCTTGATGGACTATAAGCATATAAAGCATGAATTACCAGAGAACATCATACTCAGATTTTGTAAAGCTTTTAGTAATAATAAGAAAAATACCCTCCAGTTACAGAGATGGAAATGGAAATTACATGAATAATTTCAAAAAATTACTGACATTAAGAGAAATTTGTTTTTAACAAAAATAATGTAGATTCTCATTTCTTGATTTTTTTGGCATATTTTATTGGCATATCTAGTTCTATAAATACTGGATACTATAAATCTTACTTTGTTGACTCCTTTATAATAATATAATATTTGGGTTTATATGCAGTAGTAAATGCATGATAACAGTCATATAGCAGCCAAAAGCTGAGTTCATATTCTTATTGTGTTGAAAGAGTCTATATGTTGAAAAAAATCTGCTTCCTGTTTGCCAAAACTCTTGCTGCTAAAGCATACAGGCCAGTCAGCCATGAACTGAACATGAGTCAAAAATAAATGTTTACTTCTTCTAAGTTCCTGTTAGGTATACTGGTCACAGTGATGATGAAAGTAACTAAGACAACCATCTGTCAACCTGATTGACATTTACAGAATGTTCCTTCCAGCAAATGACCAACACTAATTAGTCTCAAGACCCTACCTTTCCCAAGCTAGACCATGTTCAGAGCCATAGAACATGTCTTAATTAATTTAAAAATAATTTAAAATGTGTTCTCTAATCAGAAAGGAATTTATTTAGATTTTAATCACAGATACTTTGAGAATACAGCATATTTGAATGCCAAACGGGCGCTTAATAACTGATTCCCTCAAGCTGTCCTCTGACTGCCATACACACGCCCTATGATCTCTCTCTCTCTCTCTCTCTCTCTCTTTCTCTCTCTCTCTCTCTCTCTCTCTCTCTCTCTCTCTCTCTCTCTCTCACACACACACACACACACACACACACACACACGCACACACGCACACACACACAGAGTAAACACTGACATTTACTAACCTTTAAGATCCTTCCACTATTTTAGTGCCAAACTGAATATTATAGAATGGAATTGGCCAGGCCTGTTAACTAGGTGTTTTAGTCTTAGCTTTTTTCCTCATCTGTGTAACTTGAGATATTGAAGTTAACCTGTATTGTTACCACAAGAGCTAATATTTGGGCTGGAGATTTAGCTCAGTGGTAGAGCACTTACATAGTCTTCACTAATCTGGGTTCAGTTCCCAGCACTGGGGTTAGAAACATAAACCACTTTGTCTTTGTCTGTCTCTTATTTCTTGCTTTTGGGAAATTTATGTTTTGTGTCTTGAATTTGAATTTTTAAAATTTAAAATTTCAGATTCTAAGGCCTAGGGGAGTTTTTATTTTTGTCTTTGATATTTGTCTCTTTTTTTGTCTATATTTTAATATTTTTATTGTCTTTGGTACTGGATTCAGCTTGATGCTTTTGAACCAGAGACTGAGTCTAAGGTTTAGGGCTCTATTACTGCATTACACCTCCAGCCCCCATTTCAGGGTTAGAAGTTCACATTGTTTTAGAAATGTTAATACCTTATCATTGATGATGTTTTTGTTCATGGTAGTATGTTGAGAAAAGATTAGAATTTGCATGTGTATTTGTTGGACATTGTCTAAATACTTTCATGTGTGTTTTCTATTCTGATAAATATATTTGTTAATTCACTTAATGTTTCAGGAAGCACGTTGGGTTTTTAATACTCTTTCATTAAATATTGAAATGACACTTATTTTACAGTTCAAGGTGTATCAGTGGGGTAGTTTAACTGCCAAAATATAGAATAAAAATGTGAATCATTATATAGTAATCTAGATAGCAATCTAGTAAATTTGAATATCATCTGGAGTCTGTGGAAACACTTCATAAGTTTTTTTTTTTTTAAACCAAGGCTTTTCTTTTTTTTCTTTAAGATTTTTTATTTATTTATCATGTATACAACATTCTGCTTCCATGTATATTTGCACACCAGCAGAGGGCACCAGATCTCATAATGGATGGTTGTGAGCCACCATGTGGTGCTGGGAATTGAACTCAGGACCTCTGGAAGAGCAGACAATGCTCTTAATCTCCGAGCCATCTCTCCACCCCCGACACTTAATAAGTTTTTTAAGCCTTAATCTTTCTCAAGGTGTGTGTGAGAATACATATACATGTGAAAATTTCAACATGAAACATTTTGTGGTTTGTTTTCAAGTAGTATTTACTGAATGTGCTAGCTAGTTTTATGTCAAGTTGACACAATTTAGAGTTATTGGAGCAGAGGGAACCTCAATTAAGAAAATGCCTCCAAGCCAGGCGTTGGTGGCGCACATCTTTAATCTCAGCACTTGGGAGGCAGAGGCAGGTGGATCTCTGTGAGTTCAAAGCCAGCCTGGTCTATAGAGTGAGTTCCAGGACAGCAAGGACTATTACACAGAGAAACCCTGTCTCGAAAAAACGAGAAAGAAAAAAAAGAAAAGAAAAAAGAAAAAAAGAAAATGTCTTCATAATATTGGGATGTAGGCAAGCCTGTAGGGCAATTAGTGATTGATGGGAAATAATCCAGTCCTTATGGGTGGTGCCATCCCTGGGCAGGTAGTTCTATAAGAAAGCAGGCTGAGCAAGCCATGAGTAGCAGCAAGCCAGTATGTAACTCCCTATGGCCTCTGTATCATCTTTTCCCTCCAAGTTCCAATCCTGCTTAGTTCCTGTCCTGACTTCCTTCAGTGATAGACTGTGGTGTGGAAGTGCAAGCCATATAAACCTTTTCCTCCCCAACTTGTTTTTGGTCATGGTGTTTCATTATAACAATAGTAACCCTAACTATGACACAGAGTAACTTCTGTTTTAGGGAAGAAAGTCCTCCTCTACTCCACTTTTCCCGTCTTTTTTGTTATTGTTTTTAAATGAGGGAGTTATAGCCAGGCTGGTGTTAAACTTGATATAGCCAGGGATGTCCTTGAGCTCACGATATTTCTGCCTTCATCTTCCAAGTACTCCCTTTCCTCCCCAAATTGCTTTTGTTGTAGTTTTTAATCACAGCAATAGTAACTCAAACTAAGGCAGTTGGCCCATCTGAAATACTTCTGTTTCTGTAAATAATATCTTTTCTGAAAGGAGTTTGGCTGGAATAACAATTTTATTTTTGTGTAATTAGTTATCTTTACTTTGCTGACTATACTAATGGTGTCTGTATTTTAGGTATGAATATCGTGTAGAAATGGTTCACCAGACTTGCAACGATCCTACCAAAAATATCATTCGAGAATTTGCATCTGACTTTGAAGTTGGCGAGTGCTGGGGCTATAACAGATTTTTCCGTTTGGACTTACTTGCAAATGAAGGGTACTTGAACAGACAAAATGATACAGTGATTTTAAGGTAATTTGAGGTATTTGATATTGGACTTAAATTGGGGGGGGGGGCAATAATGTCATCAGAACTCTGTTTCAAAGTTTATTCATTTAACAAACATAAATATTGAAATTCACACTAGTGTAACTTTGATTTCAGGAGTTTCATGTTGTTAGATGTATAATAAAAGTAAAAAAATGGTTTGATACCTAGTTATTGATTCCATTAAAAAGGAAAATATTGATGACCCATTCCTGTAATTCTACTATCTGAGATGTAAAGCCAGAAAGAGCATGAGGTCAAGACCAGTCTAGGCGACATGACAGGTCTGTAGCCAATCTGGCTTACAAGAGACCTAGTCTCAAAAATTTTTTTTTTCTTTTAAGTGTGATTTATAGTTTGAACATAGCTAACTAAAAATCCAAAATGCCTCCAAACCTGAAATTTTATGGTGGTAATATGTTACAGGTAGATAGTTCCATAGTTGACTTCATGTGAAGAATCACAGAGTGGTGTTGGGCTAGCAAGTACACTCATTAAATTGCCTTCAGCCTCTGCATAGAACTCATAACTTAAATCTGAATACCGAGTTTATCTGAAAAAAGTGTGGGCATTAAGTGGTTTATATTTTCTTTTTTCCCTGTTTGACAGTATAATACTTCAGTGCATGATTTTACAAGCTTAACTTTACAAAGCACCTTTCAGTTTCTGATAAAATCATGTTAGAAAGTAGGGGAACAACAGTGAAAATGGCCAGATGTGATGGTACATACCGTAATCCCAACACTTAGGTGGCAGAAGTAGAAGATCTGGAGTTTAAGTTCATACTTGTCTACCTAGGAAATTCAAGATTTGCCAAGACTATGTAAGATACTGTCTCAGAGAAAGAAAAAAAGAAAGGAGGGAGGGAGGGCAGAGGGAGGGAGAGAGGAAGAAAGGAAAAGGAAGAAAACTGCCATTTTTTTCTAATGAAGAAATAGTCTTATTTTTTAATGACATTTTTATACGTGTGTTTTATGTACGACAGTTTTGATCATATTTACCCCCTACCTTTTTTTGAACCCTCCTACTCCCTGCTAATTCTCTTCCTCTTCCCAATTAGTCCTTTTCTACTTTTTTTTTTTTTTTTGCTAATTTTGTTTAAGATTTTGATACAAATTTTACATACTTGTTAGAAAGTTAAGGGTTTTCTGTACCTCTGTTTTTTGTTTTGTTTTTTGAGACAGAGTCTCTCTTAGATATCCTTGGCAGTCCTGGAACTTCCTATGTAGACCAGGCTGGCCTTGAATTCATATATGCATCTGTCTCTGCTTCTCAAGTTCTGAGATTAAAGGTGTGTGCTACCACACCTGGCTTTTCTGTAACTCTAAATAAATATATAATCAAGGTAGATATGTTTATATATTTATTTGTTCATTAAAAGGGAAATAGAAATTTTTTCCTATTTTTATCTTAATGGCACCAATAGTAAAATCTAATTTTCAGGAATGACCAGAAGTTTATGCATCAGTCAAAGAAAATATTTCCAAAGCTTTTCTAATGTTTTCCTATGAATACTAACTAGGCAGTATGCACTTAGAATAGTGATTTAGTGTTCAGTTCTGCCTTCTCATACATGAACATCATTGACTAGAATTAGAAGCTGGTGCAGTTAACTATTAATACTATTTTCTTACTTCAGGTATAATGTTGGCGGAATTTTCTGTCCTGCTAGCCATCTCCCAAATAACCACACAGAGACTTTAATTATAAATGCTCAGCCAATAGCTTAGGCTTGTTACTAACTAGCTGTTACAACTTAAATTAACCTATATTTCTTACCTACATTCTATCATGTGGCTCAGTGCCTTTTCTCACTATGGCATGCTCATCTTGCTTCTCCTGAGTCTCTGGGCAACTCTGCCCTTCTTCATCCCAGCACTCTCTTCTGGTCCACAAGTTCTGCCTAACCTCTTCCTGCCCATCTGTTGGCCATTTAGTTTTTTTATTAAACCAATGAGAGCAACACATCTTCATAGTGAGCAAAAAGATCATTCCACAACAGTATAAAATCATAGATAAAAATAAATAAATTGTTTGTATTTGGTGGTTAGTTTTTATTGTAGAATCGACTAGGAAGGCAGTCTCACCAGCTAGAGCTTGTGTATTAGGGGAGCCTATGGGTATGTCTTGTGGGGGACTATCTTGATTATGTTTGTTGAGATGGGAAGGCCTGCCAATTCAGGGTAATACCATTCTCTGGGTTTGAGTCCTGGGCTGTATAAATGAGACAGTGAACTGAGTGCAGGTATACATGGGTGCGTGCATCCATTCTGTCTGCTTTTGAATTTGGATATGATTACTTGGTCTAATTTCTGCCTTGACTTTCCAGCAATGGTGGACTGTAACTTGTCCCATCTTCCTTCAAGTTGCTTTATTACTTGTTTTCTGTTCCTGTAACAATTGCCTGAGATAGTCAATTTGTAAAGAATCTGGTTCCTAATTTTGGAGGTTACAGTTCATGGTACAACAACCCATTGCTTGATGTATGTGGTTGTGGTAAAGCACCACAATATGATAGAAGTGTTTCATGAGGCAAACCAGTCACCTCATAGCCTAGACTTGGAAGAGTATAGTGTCTAGTGTGCTCTTCAAAGGCATGCCCCCAATGACATGGATACCTTTTAATAAAACACAAAAGGGAACACCCTTCTACACTTGGGCTTTTGGGAGCACTTTAAGTTCTTAAGTATGGTAGTAGCTAACACAAGGAGGGCAGAGTGAAAGGGCTGGAAGAGGTGAAAATGCAGACTTTTTTGCCTTGTTCTTTCCTCAAAAATGTTGTAACACATATACTACATGTGTTCTTTACTAAGAGGAATCATGTTTGACTCTTACCTAAGAAAGAAATTTGTTTTAAATAAATATTAAGAGGGTTTTTAAAAAAGTGCAAACCAGATACATTAAAGACTTATCGTTAATATGATTTAATATAAATACTTTTTATTTTCCATTTTGTCGATATGGGGAATTTTGACTATAAGGAGAGGATGAAGATATAATTTATTGGAAACAACTCTTTTTGATGCTGGTGTTTTGGATATTTGATCCAGCATATGGATTATCTCAAAGGATAGGAAATGTGTGGGACCTGGCTCACACCTGGATACTGGCCCCAGAGAGTCTAAGGCAGGGGGATCACTGCGTTTTAGATCAGCCTAAACTGAGTGAAACTCTGCCTCAAAAAATATTTTTTCCATATATATATATGGAAAATGAGATTTAGAGCACAGCTGGGGGACGAAAATCAGACCTCAAACTCTTATTTTCCTGGAACCTGACCTAGGCATAGGGATTGGAAAGTGTTGTTTTCCTAATTATTCCTATGTAGTATGGTCCTCTTTCTTTTCCAGCTTGACATCATCATATTTGAAATATAGTCTTATAGTATCTATGGTTAGTGGATTAATTTGGCAGCTTAATACAATGTGGTCTTTAGAAAGGTAAAGTTTGGGGGCTCGAGCGATGGTTCCGTGGGTTAGAGGACTGGCTGTTCTTCCCGAGGACCTTGGCTTGATTCCCAGCACCCACATGGCAGCTCACAACTGTCTGGAATTCAAGTCTCAGGGGATCTGACACCCACTTCTGAGCCCCAGACATGTACGTGCTACACACATACATGCAGGCAAAGCACCCATACACATAAAAGAAAAGGCAATTGTGGGGCACGCCTTTAATCCCAGCACTTGGGATGCAGAGGCAGAAGGACTTCTGCGTTTGAGGCTAATCTGGTCTACAGAGCAAGTTCCAGGGTTAACAGACAAATCCTATCTCAAAAAAAAAAAAAAAGTTTTAGTTGCAACAACTGACATTTAGAGCCATATGTCATTATGGTTTATGAGTACACACATGAATAGTGGATAATAGAAATTCTGAATTATTTGAAGTGGTTCTTAATCAAAGGGGAATTGTAGCCTTTATATATTTCACAGATTGACTGTTTGGAAATTTCTTCATGTGGAACTGTTCTTTAAGATTTCAGGTACGCTCACCAACATTTTTTCAAAAATGCCGGGATCAGCACTGGTACATTACTCAGTTGGAAGCCGCCCAGACTGGTTATATTCAACAAATAAACAATCTTAAAGAGGTAAAGCAATTACATCTGTTCTAATTTAGCACAGCTTGTTGTCCTTTTGGCCTGCTGCTTTTTGAATTTGATTTTGGTTATTCATTTTAATATTGTGATAAAAATCTGGTTATTCTTTTCTCCACCCTTTGAGCCTCTAGTTCTGCACTATTGTCTAGCCACATTTAGCTACATTAGCTCAATTTAATTAACATCAACTATGTAATTCCTTATTTTTAGTAACTTCATTTCAGGGGCATGTGTTAGACTCTGTAGATATACAATATTTTTATTATGCAGCATTGTGTTTGTTGTACAGTGCCACTCTGATTTGAGGTAAACATTGTGTTTCTCTCAGTAACTAAAGTAATTGTCTTCTACAAGCTGTCTTGGATTTAAAGATTAAAAAGTAGAATAGTTGCAAGTTGCCACACTTAGTTTGAATTCTTGCTATTGTTGATTGAGCACTATAATAGATTGTTAATAATGAAAGTATGTAAGGAATTGTTTCTTTCATGTGGAATTTGAATTGTTTTTACATTGTGTGTGTGTGTGTGTGTGTGTAGTGTAGGCATGTATATGTGTGTATGGATGCTCATGCCACTATGCACAGATGGAAGTCAGGATGGCTTCTGGTAGTTTATTCTCTCCTTCCACCTTGTGGGTTTAGGGGTTGAACTCAGGCAGTCTGACCTGGTGGCAAGTGCTCTTAACTCACTGAGCCATCCTGCCAGCCCCTCCATATAGACTTTGGATGGAGTGGGAGATGGATTGTGAAAGTGATAGTAGATGAAGTACAAAATATGAATGACTGTAGTTTTCAAACTACTGGTGCTGGACATGTAGTTCAGTAAGTGGGTGTTTACCTCATGTTCAAAGTCCTGGATCCTCAGCATCATCAAATAAAAAAGATCAAAACCCTGCCTGTATTCTCCATACAGTTTGTGAATTATAGGTATAGTTTAGGCTGGATATGCAAAAGACAGTTAATCTTTGTCATAAACATATTTCAGAAAGTACACAGGAGAAAATGAGAGAATTTAAAAAAATGGTTTTTAAAAACTAGTTTCAGGAACATCTGGATCTGCATTTCCCCCGGGGTTTTGAGATAGAGTCTAGTGTGCAGCGCTGGTTGCCCTGGAACTTGACTGGCCTTAGACTCACAGAGATCCACCTACCTCTGAATCCTGAGTGTTGGGATTAACACCATGCCCATCTCCCACTCAAGTGTCGTCACCCACAGGTGACAGATGCTTAGCACATGGAGATTCCATGTTTATAAGCATGTTCTCAGGTCCTACACATCTCCTTCAGCATACATAGCACTGTCATGTCCTGCAGGATGGACAAGACCTGTTTGTGTTCTGCTTGTCTCCTCCAGGGACCAACTTCTGCATGTCCCCCTATCTGCACTTCAGCTTCAACATTATGCTTTTTTTTTAAACTATGAAGACCAGGATGGAAAAAATCACCCTGCTTCTGCCTCCTGGGTGCTAGGATTAATGACATGTGCTGTCACACCAGCGTGTATCTAATTTTTAATGTAAACATTGTTTGCTTTGCCACTGAGACACTTCTTATACTTAATATTGTTTTGTACTGTTCCTGTTTTAAAAGAGACTGACTATTGAGCTGTCCCGATCTCAGAAATCAAGAGATTTGTCACCACCAGATAATCACCTTAGCCCCCAAAATGATGACACTCCTGAGACACGAACGAAGAAGGCTGGGTCATGCTCTGACATGCTTCTGGAAGGTGGTCCTGCTTCAGCTTCTGTAAGAGAGGCCAAGGAAGATGAAGATGAAGAGGAGAAGATTCACAATGAAGACTATCATGTAATCATAGATTTAGATTGGTACTATATATATATAGTAGGGGTGTAGTCTCCAGCATATAATGTAGGGAAGACAATATCCTAAAAATCTTGTCTACTAGTTTTCATTATTGATATATACATGTTTTATACATTTAATACTTACACAACATTGCAAGGTTATAAAAGTTAATTTATGGAAGACCATTATCTGAAACTTGATACATGGTCTAGAAAAACTGTTTAAATTATAGATTTTAAAAATATGTTCTTTTGGAAGCTGGAGAGATGATTCGGTGGTTAAAAGCACTGGCTGCTTTCCCAAAGGATCCACGTGCAGTTCCCACTATATATATATATATAATCACAGAATGACTTTTTTTTAATGTGTTCTTTTTTTCCTTTACTAACTGGTAGGTACTTTATCTGTTCCTATAAGATGACTTATGATTTGGGATACAGTTAGTTTTTGCCAAGCCAAATAATAGCCAGAATAAGAACTCACTTAGTAGATTTTGTTTGTTTTTAGTTAAAATTAGGAGTAGAGAGTATATTTTCTATAGTTGTTACTTTTAAGATGGGAGACTTGGGTTTTATGTTTCAGTGATGATGGGGAGAGACTGATGATAAGGTTAAAATGATTGATCAGCTAAGAAAAGGAAATAAGGTTCAGATTGAAGCAGTCCGCTTTGATAGGTTGAGTAAAATGAATGGTAGAACTTGTAGATAAGGCAGCTACAAGTTGGAGAAGGGGCTTTTTGTTCTGTGCAGGTGCCAGCAAGGCTATGAGGAGGAAAAAAGTTGGAGGGGGCACAAAAACATATATGAGTTGGATATTTTTTTTTTTTTTTTTTGGTTTTTTAAGACAGGGTTTCTCTGTGTAGCTTTGGAGCCTATCCTGGCACTTGCTCTGGAGAACAGGCTGGCCTCGTGCTCACAGAGACCCGCCTGCCTCTGCCTCCCTAGTGCTGGGATTAAAGGCGTGCGCCACCAACGCCCGGCTGAGTTGGATATGTTTTTGTAGCCCAAGCTGGCTATGGTCTACAAGGACACCATTATGTTACAAAGGATGACCTTGGATTTCTGGTTTTCTCTCTCTCTCTCTCTCTCTCTCTCTCTCTCTCTCTCTCTCTCTCTCTCTCTTTCTTGCCAAACCTGAGATCACAGCCATGCATCATTCTACTTGGGTTTAAGATGTTACCTTGTGAGGAGAAATTATTGGAAGCTGACTTGGAATATGTGAATTATTCCTAGTTGGATCGAGGACCTCACTCATATTGATAACAATTACTAGTGGTATCAGTCAGTAAGGTTGTGTAGCTTTTCTCCAGAAAACTTAGCAGTGTAGACAGAGGATCAGAAAATAGAACTCTGGTTAATGTACTAGATGGGATGACTGAGGAGAAACATTTGGAACAAAGATCTTGTTTTAGCTGGGTGTGGTGGTGCTTGCTTAATATCCTAGCCCTTAGGGGGCTGAGATAGGAAGATTGCATGAGTTTAATACCAGCCTGGGCTACATAATAAGACTTTTGATTCAGAATTCTAAAGGAGTGACAAGAAATGTTGTTATGGCCTTGTTGTAGCATGAGCTCTCAGATGGAGACCTGGATCTGGATCTTGCTGGGGAAGATGAAGTGAATCACCTAGATGGCAGCAGCTCCTCTGCGAGTTCCACAGCAACAAGCAACACAGAAGAAAATGATATTGATGAAGAGACCATGTGAGTGCCCTGTTTCCACTTTATGTAGAAATTATTTGAAGCACTAGAACTGATTTAGACTAAGTGTGGAAATATTCAGCATTTTTTTAAAAGATACAGCCTAAATATAAACTAGGCCTTCTAAGCTAGGAGTTTTTATTCTTGCTTTATTTATTATTCAAAAAAAAAAAATCAGAGATGCCTCAGTGATTAAGAGCACTGACTGCTCTCCCAAAGGACCTGGGTTCAATTTCCACATGGCAGCTTACACCCATCTGTAACTGCAGTCCCAGGGGCTCTGATGCTCTCTCTGTGGGTATTATAAGCAGTCAGGTGGTACACAGACAACAACACTCATGCACATAAAATAAGTACATTTTTTTTTTTTTTTACAGTTTAAAAAGTATATACCTGTGTGTAATATGGGCATGTGGAGATCACAATTCAACTCGTGAGAGTTGTTCTTCTCCTTCTCCTGTGGGTCCTAGGGATGGGAATCAGATTTTCAGGCTGCACAGTCATTGATTTTTACTCACTAAGCAATACCACTGGCCCAAGCCTGGGGCTTGCTGATCAGGCTATATTTTTCTTTTAAGGTGTTTTGTTTTGTTTTGTTTTGTTTTGTTTTTCTAGACAGTGTTTCTCTGTGGCTTTGGAGGATGTCCTGGAACTAGCTCTTGTAGACCAGGCTAGTTTGAACTCACAGAGATCTGCCTGCCTCTGCCTCCTGAGTACTGAGTTAAAGGCATGCACCACCAATGCTCAGCCTAATACTGTTTTATAGCCTGCTTCTTTCCTTAGTGGGGAAAGAAACCCAAAAACTACAACAACAACAAAACTCCTAGTCTCTGAACCTAGACTGAGGCAAAGGTACACTTCTTTTTCCTGCTTTAAAAACTGAGTTGACTGCATATTGGGAGAAAGTCCTTTAACTCTTAGCTTGTCTTATTTCTGATGTCTCTGCTGGGTATGTAAAGTGTGGCAAGCATTATGTGGATCTGAGCATTCTCAGTATGCTTTCACTCAGTAGAAACTCTTCTGAATCCACATCTGAACATATGTCTGCAAGTCTTGACTACACATACCTGGCCCTTGGCATCAGGTTAGGTAGTTGGAGACAGAATGAGAAATACTGATGGTGTCTTACCCTTCCAGCATGTTGGAAGGCATATGCCCTTGGTTATGATAGTCTAGAGTGGAATTTCTTGGGGGCTAAATTAAGAGGGAAAGAGGATTAATTTTGGCTTATGTAGTATTTATGCTCACTCTTTTGGAGAGTGTGTATTTTGAGACAGGGATCCACTTTGTAGGCATGGCTGGCCTGGAACTCACTCTCAATGTAGTCCAGGTTAGCCTGAAACTCAAAAGAGATCCACCTCTACCTGCCTCTTCTTCTTGAGGGTTGGAATTAAAATTAGACACTGCCATCCCCAGCCTTATACTCTTTCTTATTACCAATATTAGTACTTCTTAAAAATAGGTATTTCTTCATTTTATTTCTGTACCTTTAGGAATATTTCCAGAATACTTTCTTTTTTCTTGTTTTAGATTTACTTTATGAGCTCTCTGGTCTGCATGTATGTTTCTGTACCACATGCCAGTGTCCACAGCAGAGGGCACCAGATCCCCTGGAACTGGAGTTGTTGATAGATGTTTGTGAGCCATCATGTGGGTCCTGGGAACTGAATTCAGGTCTCTGTAAGAGAAGCACATGCTCTTAATTATGGAGCCACCTCTCCAACCCCTATTTCCAGGGTCTCGAGTGGCTTTTTTGTTTGTTTGCTTTTTGCTTGTTTTGTTTTTCAAGACAGTGTTTTTCTGTATATCACTGGCTTTCCTATTCAATTTCTCTGTAGACCAGGCAGGTCCTGAACTCTGAGATCTACCTGCCTCTGCTGCCCGAGTGCTGAAAATAAAGGCATGCACCACCACCGCCCGATTTTGAGTGTCCTTTTAAATATAATTTTCATCAGTTTTACTTGATAGTAGGTCTGCCAAGTCTCACACTGTCACATTGAGAACAGATCTTAAGATTTTTTTTTAAATATATAAAACTAGCATTGTCTTTTCTACTGCTTCCAATAGTACTTTGTAGTATAATTTAAAGTAGTTTAGAGTTGACTTTTTAAGAGCAAGTAGGAAGCAACACCCTGTTTTCTAAAGTTGTCTTTGTCATCTGTAGTAATTAAGTTTTTTGTTGTTTCTTCCTTCCTCCCTCTCTCCCTCTCTTTTGTCCCTTCCCTCCCCTCCCTCCTCTTTCCCTTTTCCTCCCTTCCTCCCTCCCTTCTTCCTTCCAGTGAACCATCTTACTGGCTCACAGATACAGATATTAGTTGTATTTTCCTTTGTGAGCACTAAGAGTTGTGAACATGATGGGTTTTGTCTATTCTCAGGTCTGGAGAAAATGATGTAGAGTATAACAACATGGAATTGGAAGAGGGGGAGCTCATGGAAGATGCAGCTGCTACAGGGTCTCCAGGTATGGAGGCCAGGCTCCATCCACAAGCCATTCTGACTGCCACAGTCTAAATATCCTAATAAAATTTAGATACTTTATCCTAGACGTTGAGGATATAATAGTGAAAAAAGACCCTTATTTTCATTTGTTAAACTTTTCTGAAATTTATCTACTTGACAAACATTATTGAATATAATGGCTATTTCTAGTTCCTGAAAAAATAGAGTGAAAAAGATTCCTATATTTTATAACTAAAGGTGAATAAATGCAAGAATAATTAGCTAAAATCTGACAGTACACAACGTAGAATTTCTCAAAGAGGTAGAGTATATCGCCCCATCTTTTAAATAAATGTTATACTGGAGGAAACCTGGCCAGTATCACATGTGCTGGATGCATTTAGCATTGTCTGTGGTCAGATGCACTGATGTATAAAGAACATATCCATTTACTTCTGTAGTGTTTAAATCAGAGAATCCCTTAACTGAGGAACATTGTACAAAATTATCCAAATAAGGATAACAATCACAAACCAGAAAAGACTAGTTTGATGTTCTGGATTAAACTCTAGAAGTGAAAAAGTGCACATGTGGGCAAAGCTAATGATCTATACACAGTAGAGTTTAGTTAGTAACTTAGAATATCAGTATTGGTTCATTGTGATGCCTGTATCATGGTAATGGAAGATGTTAACAGAGAAATGGGAGTGAAATATATAGAAGCATTCTTTGCCTTTTCTATAGTTCAGACTTCTCCAAAAATTGAAAGAAAGAAAAAAAAAATGAATCAGTGATTAAAGGCTGGAGTGGGATTGTGTGCAACATTCCCAGACCCCTGGGCCTGCCCAGTTACACAGCAGCAAAACTTAAAATAAGAGACCCTATTCCAAACAGAGTGGAAGACAAAGACTGGAAGCTGATCTAAAACCTTGTGGCGAGTATACTTAAACCAAACACAGACCTCCAAATACACATGCACACGCAGCAATACAGCACTTCTAAAGCAAATTGACATTGCTAAGGTTATTACTCAAAACATTTGGGTTTTTTATTTTTTGCAACAAGGTCTTATTGTATGGTCTTGGCTGGCCTGGAGTTCAATATATAGAACAGGCTGGTCTTAAACTCACCGAAATTTGCCTGTCTCTGCCTCTTGTCCCTTGTTATTGTTCTAATTTTTGGTTTTTGTTGTTTGTTTTGTTTTTCCAGACAGGGTCTCTATGTGTAACTTTGGAGCCTGTCCTGGCACTTTTTCTCTGTAGACTAGGCTGGCCTCGAACTCCTGGAGATTCTTCTGCCTCTGTCTCCTGAGTGCTGGGATTAAAGGTGTGTGCTACCACCTCATGCTCTTAATTTTGGTTTTTGCAACAGTGTTTTTCTATGTATCCCCAACTAGCCTGCAACTTGCTGTATAGGCCAGTCTGGCCTTGAAATTACAGATGTGTGCCACTTACCCAGCTTATGTAGTTTTTTAGCATCTCAAATGAATAGATGCATTTTATTATTATTTCTTTTTTCTGTATGTATTTGCAGGATCTCCCTTTTTAGCTTAGGCCTGCCTGTAGCTCACGTAGCCTAGACTGGCCTCCAACTCACAGCAGTTCTGGTGTTGCAGCCTCCTGAGTGTTGACATTGTAAACATGAGCCACCACACCTGGCTGTCAAAAAGATTCATATTTCTCATCATATTTTGGGATTCTTCAGATCATTCTTTGCAGTTTTTTTCTGCTGTTGTAACTCAGTTTTGTGTTACTACATATATGAGGGTCCATATATTTCTGAAACTCCGTTTTTTCTTTTGTGTTTTTGTCTTTGTAAGAAATGCCAAATTAAAACCATAGTAAGAAACCACTGCACATTGGCCGTATCGTTAGTATATATTTTTGAATTGCCTCCTCCCCCTTTTTTGAGCGGTGTTTCATGTAGCCTGGGCTGGTTTTTTGACTTGTTATGTTAGCCAAAGATGGCTTTGAATTCCTGATTTTTTTTTTTTTTTTTTTTTTTTTTTTTTCCCGAGACAGGGTTTCTCTGTGACTTTGGAGGCTGTTCTGGAACTAGCTCTTGTAGACCAGTCTGGCCTTGAACTCACAGAGATCCACCTGCCTCTGCCTCCTGAGGGCTAGGATTAAAGGTGTGCGCCACCAATGCCTGGCAAATTCCTGATTTTCTTAACCCCTGCCTCTCAAGTGATAGGATTACAGGCATGTGTTATACCTAGTATGGTTAATATTTTAAAACTGGCAGTACTAAATGTTAAGCATGTAGAGAGATGGGAATGCTTACTCTCTCATGGGAATGAAAACTTTTTCTTGCTTTGACGCTGTTGTGTACCAAGTTGTATATCTCTTTTTAAAGATTTATTTATTAATTTATTATGTATGCCATGTTCTGCCTGCATGTATGATTGCAGGCCAGAAGAGGCCACCAGATCTCAATATAGGTGGTTGTGAGCCACCATATGGGTGCTGGCAGTTGAACTCAGGTCCTCTGGAAGAGCAGCCAGTGCTGTTAACCCCTGGACCATCTTTCCAGCCCCCTGAGCTGTGTATCTTATTCACATTTATAGTCATATGGTGCTTCAGATGGTGATTGAATTTTGGGTAGTAACAATAACAAGGCCCATGCTTATTGTTCTGATGCTCATTGCTTGGCAGTATGGTTCTTCTTTGCTTTTCATTATGAACACAATCTAAAACACAGATCTGCAGACAGGTTTTTAAACATTAATTGGAATTTTTTTTTTAAAAAAAAATGTATACATACATACAATATGCTTTCTCTATTTCTTTTGTAGGTAGTTGCCACAGCTATGTGGGTGCCGGTAGCAGAATGTCAAGAAGAGGGCATTTATGCTCTGCCGCTACCAGTAGCTTATTAGATATTGATCCTTTAATCTTAATACATTTATTGGATCTTAAGGACCGGAGCAGTATGGAAAATCTGTGGGGTTTACAGCCTCGTCCATCTACTTCGCTTTTGCAGCCCACAGGTAAAATAATAATGTCCTTTTTTCCTTTGGTTCTCTGGAATAACTGTTGAATTTCTTTGTGCATCTCATCTGAGTATCGGAACGCAGTATGTTTCTCTAGTAAAATGATTTCTCATTCATGTCATATGAGTGACTTTTTAACCGTTCTGCTACCCCTGTGTGTGTGTTTGTGTTTGAGAAAGAGAGAGAGGGGGGGAGAGAGAGAGAGAGAGAGATTGAACTCAGTATCTTCACATGCTAGGTGACTTGTACCTACAGCCCTCCCCCTTCATTTCCCCTGTCATTGCTTACGAGTTATATCAAAAACAAATTTTACATGCCTTTTAAAAGGTTTCAGTGCTCGGGTGAGTAGCTCAAAAGATAGTAATTTCCCAGCACACACAAATCCCTTTGTTTGATCCCTAATACTGCAGAGAACAAAAGAAGAAAATTCTAAATGATTGCCTTTTTATGTTGTGCCTAACTAATAGTTTGATCCATGTGGAGATGTACAGTTGTCTTCTTCGTGAATGGATTCAGTTTTTCAGACCTGCCTTTCAAGGGGACATGTGTCTAAGTTGAACATGGAAAAAAATTTGCTTAATTATTCATTAAGCAAAAAATGCATACCACTGCCATGGTGGCGCATACCTGTTATCTCAGCATTGTAGAGGCTGAGTCATGAGGATTGCTCTGAGTTTAAGGTTAACCTAGGCTACATGGTGAGTTCAAGGCCAGCCTGGACTATATTGTGTGTCCTGTTTCAAGAAACCAAACAAGGGCTTGGCATGGTAACACAATGCACATCTTTTATTTCAGCACTTTCCAGGTGGAGACAGGTGGATATCTGTGAGTTCAAGAGCAGCCTGGTCTACATACCAAGTTCCAGACTAACCGTAGATACCTAGTGTAAGAGCCCCCTCACCTCTCTCTCTATCTCACACTCATACACACACACAACATCAAAACCTGAGAAAAATGTATATTAATTATCCACAGTATTTTATCTCTTTTTTCCTTTATTTAAAGGAAAAATGCATAAATATACAAATGCAGAGATTTGTATAGTCCAGTCTAGGCTCTTGAATCTGAGATATAGCTGTTTTTGTTTGTTTGTTTCACAGTGATTTACCATTAGTGCTACAGTTTAAAGACCAGTTTTAGGGGCTGTTGGTATAGCTTGGTAGTAATGTGTTTGCCTAGTATGTGCAAAGGCCCTTGGTTTCATTCCCAGCCTCCCGTTCCTGGGGTTGGAGAAGCAGCATTTTCGTGGAATGCTTTCTGCAGAATCCTTTGTATTTAATAAAGCACACTGACCTTTCCCTTACCATCTAAACTGTAGTAAGTGTCCAGCCAGGATGTAGACAGGAATTTTGGTGCTACCTCAAAGTAGCAGAGCTCACTTTCTGAACAAACTCGTAGAAACTCTGTGTAGAAAGCAAAGCCTGAGCCACTGCAGTGGATTGGAGGTTACAGCCCGAATCATTAATTCCTCTCTTTCTTAAAGCATACTTCTAGAAAGATTTGCTCCTCAGTTTGAAAGATTGTCTTCAGCTAGGTTCTGGGATAGTTGCTTTTCAGTTACGATTGAGTACATTCTGTGTGAAGGTTCGCTTAAAGCCATGGTTCTCAACCTTCCTAATGCGGCAACTCTTTATTCAGTTCCTCATGTTAGGATGACCTCCAACCACAAAGTCATTTTGTTGCTACTTCATAACTGTAATTTTGCTACTGTTGTGAATCATAATGTAAATATCTGATATGCAGGATATTTGTTAATATGATCCCCCCCCCCAAGAGGTTTGTAATCCACAGATTGAGAACCACTGACTTAACTGATAATTGGTGGTGTGTGCAAAGTCCAAATGAAGCAGATCAAGTCTGGCTCTATGGTAAACATGTGCAATTGACTTAACTTTAAGAGGAACATTTTTACAATTTGATTTACAAGTAGATTTAATAAACAGGTAAAATCATGTTTTTGAAAACATTGTCATTGGAGAGGATACAGACTGTATTAACAGTAACATCCTTGTTCTTGAATGTTTAATTTTGAAACACTTCATCAATTCTATGTTACGAGAAATTCTTGGCCCAGCAGGCTTGTCCTGTGGCCCTAGAGTCCCAAATAAACACATGGACACTATAGTAGTTATAAAGCTGTTGGCCGGTGGCTTGGGCTTCTTATTGGCTAGCTCTGTCTTAATTATTAACTCATTTCTATTAATCTAAGTATTTCCACATCATCTTATCTTACTAGAGAAGGGTCCAGCACATCCTACCTGCTCTGTCTCACATGGCGTCTGCCCTCTGCCTACACTTCCAAGAATTCTCCTCCTTCCCCCAACTATCCTTCCTGCCTGGTCACTAGCCACACAGTGTTTTATTCATCAACCAATAAGAGAAACACATACACAGAAGGACAACCCCATCAATTCTACTTTATATATTCTTCTATATATACATGGTTCCAGGTGAGATACTGCCCAAGTGTTTGACTTTTTCAGTTTTTAGATTGATCATAAGAAACATAGAAAAAAAAATGAGAAAAGTGGAAAATTATTTAAAACAAAACAAACAACAATAAAGGCAGAATAACCTCTAAACTTTAGAATTAGGTATATAATTCAAAGTGAAGTGATATTGTGACCCAGACTAAGTCTTAACTTGAAGCCTTAAGGTTTGAAAAAGGGTAAAACAGTTAAACCTGTGTTTTCTCTGGTAGAATTTAATGCATGCTTTAAATGTTTTATTTCATTTATTTATATAGGTATGCATTATGTACATGAGCATGTATGTGTTGTGGTCAGAGGACAATTTGCAAGACTCAGTTCTCTCTTTCTACCGTGTAATAGAATCCTAGGTATTGGCCTCAGGTTATTAGGCTTAGCAGCAAGTGCCCTTATCCACTAAGCCAATGATTCTCAACATGTGGGTTGTGACCCCTTTGATATTTACATTACAATTCATAATAGCAAAATTACAGTTATGAAGTAGCAATGATTTTATAGTGGGGGGGGTCACCACACCATGAAAAACTGTATTAAAGGGTTGCAGCATTAGGAAGGTTGAGAACCACTGATGTAAGCCATCACTTTAGTCTTGATGCATGTTCTTTAGTGATACCATGAAGCACCTTACCATATTGGACACATTAAATTCGTGGAAAAGAATGAGGTTATGAATATTAAAGTTTATGTGAACATGGCTTTTCACTTGCTCTCCCTTTGAAGTGTCATATTCCCGAAAAGAGAAAGACCAACGGAAGCAGCAGGCCATGTGGCGAGTGCCCTCTGACTTAAAGATGCTGAAAAGACTCAAAACTCAAATGGCTGAAGTTCGCTGTATGAAGACTGATGTGAGGACCACACTGTCTGATATGAAAGGCACTGGTGTTGCTTCTGGAGACATACAGACAAGCCTTTTTTGTGCTGACCAGGCAGCTCTGGCACCCTGTGGGCCCGAAAACTCTGGTAGATTACAGGATTTGGGAATGGAGCTTCTAGCAAAGTCATCGGTCGCTGGCTGTTACATACGAAACCGTAAGTGAAGATGTTCCTATGATGTAATTTCTCCCATGTGCTTGGTGAAATCGTATGATTGGTTGTTTTCACCTAACAATCTATCAGTGTCTCTGTTCTAATGGGTTAAATTAAAATTATATTTTTTTATATTTATGGTGTTTTTTGCCATTATGTTGTGTATGCCTGGTGTCCACAGAGGTCAGAAAGAGTGCACTAAAGCACCTGGAACTGGATTTATAGATTGTTGTGAGCAACTGCATGGGTGCTAGAACTTGAACCCAAGTCCTCTGCAAAAGTAGTAAGTGCTCTTAACCAGTAAGCCAACTCTTCCACCCTTCTTATTTAGTTAAAATAGCCTTTTTTTTTTACCCCATCCAAAATTGCTGACATTTTTCTTTGAGAGAGAGAGAGAGAGAGAGAGAGAGAGAGAGAGAGAGAGAGAGAGAGAGAGAGAGAGAGAATGTGTGTGTACATGGGCACTTCAGGAGGTAAGAGGGCAGCTTGTTGAGTCAGTTCTCTCCTTCCACATGTGGTCCCAGGATTAGAACTCAGGTTGTCAGCTTTACATGGTGAGTGCCTTTACCAGCTGAGCTACCTTTCTAGTCCAATTCTAATATTTTCTTTTATAAGGTGGAACTGTACCTAGGCTTTCTTTGTACCACCAGCTCCCAAATAATGATACAGAGACTTAACTATTAATTATGAAAGGTTGGCCTTAGTTTAGTCTTATTCCAAACCAGCTCTTAAAACTTAAATTAACCCATTTATATTAATCTACATTCTGCCACATGGCTCATAACCTCTCCTCAGTACCATGAATCACATTTCTTCCTTGTCTGGCTGGTAAATTCCACCTCTCTTCTTTTCAGAGTTCCTCTCTTCCTGGAAATGCTGTCTTTTCTCTCCCACCTAGCTATTGGCCATTTTAGCTCTTTATTAAACCCTAACCCTAACCCTTGGCAGAGACACATCTTCACAGTGTACAAAAAAAATTATCCCAGAACTTGGAAATAAGGATTTTTGATTGCTCAGTCTGTGCTTGGCATTAAAGGACACTTCGGGAGCCTTGTGGATCCTTCATCGTACTGATAAGAATTAGATTGTAAAGTATGTAAATAAATGAGTGAAAATAATTTTAATAAATACTACTGTGAAACAGGAATAGATGAAGAATGGCTTAGTTTTTGGGGGATAGTCAGAGAAAGTCTCTGTAAAGAACATACTTGAGCTGAGCCCTTCAGATGCCTGGGGAAGCAGTGTTCTGTATAAACAGGACAGAAATGGAAATTCACTGGCACGAGATTTACTTTGAAGAGTGGAAAGGAGACTAACATGAATGGATATGGTGACTAAGGCAGGGCAGACTGAGAGATAAAGTCTAAGATGACAGGGTTTAACTGGGCACTGATAAGAGCAAGGAGTTTTGTTGATAAAGCTGCATTGTGGAGGAAGATCTCAAAGCTTCAGAGCAGGGGCTGCAGGTCTAATACCAACCTTTAGAGTAGCTTGGATGAATTTGGTGTGTAATCTAGAGCTCAAGCCATGGGTAGGTAGACTTGTTCATAGCCTGACAGCCCTCTTTAACTGAGTTTCTTTCCCATCCCAAGTACATACATAACCAGTACTGTTCTAGATGCAGAAAGGAAAAGCTAATTATTACATACAACGCATGCCATAGGCCAGTAAGATTCAGTTCTTTGTCACAAATGTAGTTATAAAAGGCTGACTAGTTCAGAGAAAGATAGAAACTGAGAATAGTTTTTGCCTTGAGCAACTTAGTGACTAGTGCTGTTTTTCACTGAGAAGCGGTTCAAAACCAAGTGTGTTAGTGTGTGTAGGTAACCCTAATCCTAACATTCAGGAAGAGGGAGCAGGAGGATCCTGAGTTTAAGGCCTGTTTGATCTGTGTGGTAAAAGTTTGTGTCAGAGCAGGGGTAAGGTCAGTGAGTCAGGGATTCTGTTTGAATATGATGTTTGAGCATCTGCTGGGTTGCCTAGTAACTGTTCTAGGTAAGCATTATCCACAAGTCAAGCTGGGGAGAGGTCACAGTAGCTGAATGTAAACATGTTTTGCTGTTTAAATGTAGGCAGAGTAGGGTCAGTGGGTGAGGATCTTATTTATTCATTATTTGTTTATGTGGCTGGATGTCTCTCTGCATCCTGGTTGAAATTTGATATGTAGATGAGGCTAGCCTGGCAATCACAGATCCACTTGCCTCCAGCTCACAGATGTCTTTTTTAGGTGCTGGGATTAAAGGCATGCATCACCACTCCTAGCAATAGTGGTGATATTTTGTTTGCTTGGTGTGTGTGTGTGTGTGTGTGTGTGTTTTGTTTCGGTTTTCCTTTTTTGATGCAGGGTTTCTGTGTATATCCTTGACTGTCCTGAAACTCACTCTATAGACGCGGCTGGCCTTGAACAGATTTTTTTTACTGCTTCTGTCTCCCAAGTGCTGGGATTAAAGGCACACCCAGCAGTGGTGGTGATTTTAATGGAGAAGAGAAGTCTTGGCACTGATTCACTAATCAGACATTTAGAGGTGTGGTGAAGAAAAGGGATGCAGAAGCTGACAATGGAAATTGAAAAGAAACATTAAAACAAGTGAAAAACTAGATAGTATATTCTAAAATCTAAGCAAAACTGGGCCTTAAGTGGTTAAGAACATTGACTGCTCTTCCAGAGGATATGGGTTTAATTCCCAGCACCCACATGGCAGTTTACTACTGACTATAATTCCAGTTCCAGGCTATCTGACATATTCAAATGGACAGACATACACACAATCAAAACACCAATCAGTGTTCTTTAAAATAAAAATAAATTATTAAAAAACAAAAATTTAAGCAAACATTCCAAAAAGAAGTGTTACTACCTATGCTTTATACTTCTGAGAAGTATCAACATTAAGATTGAATAGAAGAGCATGCCAGTTATATCTGAGACGAGAAAACAAAGCTAACAAGTTACGTGTGAACTGAGAAGCATCTGAAGGGCTGTGTGGATTGAGAGTTTGGTATTTCATACTGCCTATGTGTTCATTTCCCAAATCATATACACTATGAAAAAAGTCTTTTAAATTACAGAAAGGTATACATAATGCAAAATTTGACATTTTAGCCTTTAGTTAGGAAAGCATATGTGTTGAAATTTTAGGTAAATTTATAACATTTATCATTTCAGTCATTTGGCATTGTTGTGCATCCTTCCCTACATCCATCTCTAAGACTTTTTTCTTATTCTAACCTAAAACTGCATCCATTTATCACCAGTCCTCATTTCTCTACTCCTGGGACCTGGGATTGTTGCTCTGCTTTTTGCATCAATCAATGGATGATTGACTGTTTTGGGTCTCACACATGATTGGAATTGTTGCAGCATTTGACATTTGAGAGTTTGTTGTTTTTTTTTTTGTTGTTGTTTGTTTTTTTTTGTTTTTTTTTTTTTGTAACCAGCTTCTTTTGTGGCTCTCCAAGGTTCACTTATATGATAGCATCTTGCAGAACTTAAAAAAAAAAAAAAGATTTATTATTACATTATTCTACCTGTATGTATCCCTGCATGCCAGAAGAGGGCACCATGTCTCATTACAGATGGTTGTGAGCCACCATGTGGTTGCTGGGAATTTGAACTCAGGACCTTTGGAAAAGCAGGCAATGCTCTTAACTTCTGAGCCATCTCCAGCCCAGAACTTCATTTTTTTTTTTTTTATGGCAGAATCCTACTCTATTGTATATAGAGATAAAGTTTTGTTTATCCATTTTTTCATCCTTTGGGCAGTTGGGTGGTTTCTATCTTTTGGCTCTAAACATAGATATCTTTCTTTTTAAGCCCCCTTGTACACTTTCAGTATATATAAAGTGGTGTTGCTAGATTATTCTATCCTTAGCTTTTATGGACAGGTGGGGGGTGTACTGTTCACATGTTCACCAGAACTTACTATTTTCTGATTTTTAAACTAGCCTTCCCAATTAACATAGAAATAGAATCTAGTGATTTTCATTTATATTCATTTTCAAGGTAGACGTTTGCTATATAGCCCAGGCTAGCCTCAGACTCCTGATCCTTTGCTCCAGCTTACCCAATCTAGGGATTACAGTTGTATACCAGAATGGCAGACCAAATGAAGTCTCTCATGTTTGTGGTTTTTTCCCCCAATTCACATATACTTAGAAGGTTCGTACATGTTATGAGTTAATAGTAATTCGTTCTTTTTGTTGGTCAAATGATATTTTGTTATATAACTATACCACATACTATTAATCCACTATCAGTTAATCGATAGCATGTTTACACCTTTTGACTATAATCACTGATGTTACTATAAACATGTATTACAAGTTATTGTGTAGACAATATTTTATTTTGTGTGTATACTTAGAAGTGAACTTGCTGGGGTAAATGGAAACCATCTTTAAACTTTTTGAGGAACTGCCACACTGTCATACTAGTTTCAAAACATGTGCAGAATTTTGTATTTCTGCCAGTCATGAGATTTTAGCCTCTCCATTTTGTCTGCAACACTTTCTCTTGTCCCTCTTTGTTGGGAGGCCTTGATGGTCAGAGGTTGCAGTCTATCGTGGCCTTGTGTCTCTCTCCAAAGCTCAGCAACACGAGGAATTCTCTCCCCAGTGCAGCTTCCTGCTCGCTACGTGCCCTTATTTGGAGAACGTCTCTAGGCCCAAAAGACTGACCGTATCTGAATGCTATCTCTAATCCTGGATAACTGATTTATCTCTAGTGTGACCTTTGTAAATGGAGGCAAAGTTTTTCTTTTATCCCAATTGTCCGGTCCCAAATAAAAGCATAGAATCTTATATTAATTATAAAATATTTAGGCTTTATTACTAACTAGCTCTTACAACTTGCATTAGCCCATTTCTACTGATCTACATTTTGTCACCTGGTTCGTGGCTTTGCCTGCCTTCTAGCACATCTTGTTCCTCTGGCAGCTGGCTCAATTCTCTCTGCCCTTCTTCCTCTCTGTATTTTCAGTTAGGCTTTCCTATCTAGCCTTGCTTAGGCCAAGTCAGCTTTATTATTAACCAGTGAGAGTAACACATACTCACAGTGTACAGGATTACCCTATAGCATAACACAGTTCCTGCTAGAAGCTTTGCCCCTGCTGCACTTTTGGTAACTAAGACTTATATTAGGAGCTTTGCTTTGCTACATACGAAGCCTTAAGATACTAGCATGCCACTTAATGCAAATTGGAGTTTGTCCCCAGGATCCCTAATCTTATATATTTCCTATACTCTGGAATAAAGTTGACGTGATTGACTGAAGTCATCAGGCACCCCAACCCTGTTCCCCACTTCAGCTGCCTCCCTCCTCTCAGGCCCATGATCCTGAGGAAGAAGGAGAGCCACACCTTTTCCCTTTACCATCGAATTGCCTTTGGATCCTTTTAAACTCAGCATAAATGTGAAGATTGCTTTTGGATTCTCAACTCAGATGTATCTGTCCATATGCTGCTACCACCCAGTTGTTTGTTATTTGAATTTTTTTCTGGCAGTGCTGGGGGAAGGGGCACAGCAATGTTGAATGTGGGCTCATACATCCTAGTTCGACCTGCAGCGTAACATGTCCCTGTGTTCCTCCCCCAGCCACCCACCTTTGTCTGAGAGTCTCACTCTGTAATCCAGGCTGGCCTCGAAGTTAGGACAATCTTCCTGTCTCAGTTTTCCCAGTGCCAGAATTTCAGGTGTGCAGCACTGTCCGTCTCATCTTATTTGCTCTCTCTCTCTCTCTCTCTCTGTCTCTCTCTCTATTTTTTTTTCTTGTTTTTGAAGTAGCATTAGAGCTATCATAGGAGAGCTGCCCTGCCCACTCCTGACTCCAGCTGAGGATCAGTGGTGGGCTGCAAGCCCAAGGCTCTAGAGTCATCCCTGTCAGTGGATATGGGAGGAAGTCTCCTTCTTGGGATTGTTTTTGCTAGGAGCCTGTTATTATCATTATTATCATTATTTACATTTACTTAGGGAAGGAGCTTTTATGGAGGTCAGAGGACAATTTAAAGGAGTTGGTTCTCTTCTCTCACCCTATGGGTTCCAGGGATTGAACTCAGGCTGTCAGAGTTGGCCACAGGGCCTTTATCAGCCAAGCCATCTTGCCAGAACTAGGTAATGATTTTTTTTTCTTCTTTTTCTTTTTCTTCTTTTTTTGGGGGGATGGGGGTTCAAGATGGGGTTTCTCTGTGTAGCTTTGGAGCCTATCCTGGCACTCGCTCTGGAGACCAGGCTGCCCTCATACTCACAGAGATCCGCCTGCCTCTGCTTCCCGAGTGCTGGGATTAAAGGCGTGCACCACCAACGCCTGACTAGTAATGATTTTTTTTTTTAACAACAAGAAATTTCATTTTTATATAGATGGTATTACATCTGTAGATTAATTTTGGAAGTGTTACCTTAACAATATTGTCTCAGTCTGAATACAAAACTGTCATTTATGCTGTATTCATTTTCTTTCTATAATGTACGGCAGTTTTTGAACTATTAAAGGGCTGCAGCATTAGGAAGGTTGAGAAACACTACATTAGAGGGTTATATTTTTGTTTATACTTCATTGTCTTAATTGCTAAAACTTTAAAAAAATGAGATCAGAGTTAATCTTATTAAGATTTTGTTTCACGAGCAACAAAATAGAATTATTTTTGTCTTAGAATGCTAAATAAGCTGTCAGGACCATAGAGAACCCTGTTGTTTTGGACATTGTAGACAGAAAACCATCCATGTACAGTGAGGATTAGACATTTCTGAGTATATAATGAGTTATGTGACGTGTTACCATATGCAGAAATGCTTCTAAATGTTTTTGCAGCCACAAATAAGAAGAATTCACCCAAGTCAGCTCGGGCCATAGCAGGGAGTCTGTCACTCCGAAGAGCTATGGACTCTGGAGAAACTATCCGTTCAAAGGGGGACTGCCAGACTTTGTCTGAAGGTAAATTTGGGGAGTCTGTAATATAATTTTATTGGGCACATGCTTGAGAATTACACCAAAGATGCAAAAGTTATAGTTGAACTTCTGATTTTGTGGAACCTTTTATTGTTTATTTTTCATGAGCTTGTTAGAGGTTAAGAGCACTGACTGTTCTTCCAGAGGTCCTGAGTTCAATTCCCAGAAACTACATGGTGGTTCATAACCATCTGTAATGAGATATGGTGCCCTCTTCTGGCGTGTAAGCATATATGGAGGCAGAATGTTGTATACATAATAAATAAATAAATCTTTAAAAAAAAAAGAGTCATTTAAAAAAAATCTTAACTATATATTTGTCTATATTTGAGAAGGTTTTAACTCTTGATTCCTCTGTCTGAGCCTCCCTGGCTCTGGGATTGCTGACGTGTGCCCCTGGGCTCTAGTATTTCAAGTTTCTTGATCTCAAATCAGATTGGTGTTTTTAACTATGTATTCCCAACTTGTTAATTTTCAAGTAGTTAGTCAAAAAGATTGGGATATACTTTGAATTTTTTTTGAAGTTTTTGCTTAGTGTAAAATGTATGTATAGTAGGATGGAAAGATGGCTCATGGCTTAGAGCACTTACTTGTTCGTGCAGGGGGCCTAGATTAGAGTACCACCATCTACATGGTGACTCACAGTGATCTGTAACTCCACTTCCAGGGCATCTGTGCCCTCTCTGGCCTCAATTAACACAGGCACACATGGTGCACATTCATACATGCAGGCAAAACTATTCTTACATTTAACATTTTCAAAATTAAAAAAAAATGAACCTGAAATAATTTTCTGTACTCAGAGGGCTTTCATGTTTATTGTCTTCTCCCTCTTTTCCTGAAGGCTCCCCGGGAAGCTCTCAGTCTGGGAGCAGACACAGCTCTCCCCGAGCCCTGACACATGGCGTCATTGGTGATATTCTGCCCAAGAGTGAAGACCGACAATGCAAAGCTTTGGATTCTGATGCTATGGTGGTTGCAGTTTTCAATGGCTTGCCTACTGTTGAGAAAAGAAGGAAAATGATCCCCTTGGGGTAAATAATACTCTTTCATTGTTTGGAACTTCAAGTCTACATTGAAATGAACAAAATTATTTCTACTTTGCTAGTGTTTGAGGTGTTCAGGAAGTCTATTTATTACATTAAAATGTCACTCTTTTGATGGCATTCTCTTTCAGTTTCCTCTCTCTATCCTAACCCCAACTCCTGCAGAATGACAGCTTCTTGAGTGCTGTTTTACAGAAGTGAGCCACCACAGCTAGCTTAGCGCTCTTTTTCACTGACAGCAGGATAACTTGAGCAAACTTTGCCTCGTGAGATGTGTGTGTGTCAGCTTTACATGTTGCCTTATGTTTTAATCGGTTGTACATCTTTCCAAAGTATTTGTGCTGGGTCCTGTGTCATAAGTGTGTCACCACATTTTTGTGTGCATTAAAGTACTTTAGTAATCATTTTTATTAGTGGTATTATTGTTTTGAGAGTGGGTCTCATATAGCCCAGGCTAGTCTTCAGCTCTTCATCCTTCTGCCTTAGCCTCCCAAGTTGCTGGGATTACAGACATGAGCCACTATACCTGGTTTAATTATCTGATTTTTTGCTGCTGTTGTTTTTGAGACAGAGTTTCTCTGTGTAATAGCCCAGGTTGTCTTGGAACTTACTCTGTAGACCAGGCTGGCCTCAAACTCCAGAGATCCACCTGCCTCTGCTTCCCGAGTGCTGGGATTAAAGTGTGTACCATCGAACTTGGCTTAATTATAAGTTTTTAAAACGATGCTTTTATCTCACTCTTTTTCTGTCTTTTGAGATCATCTTCTAAATGCTAGTTGGGATTTCCAGAAAGGATAAAATGGTGATTAGCATCTTTATCTTTATTCAAAACCCATCATGTCAATTAAACGTACAACCATTCCAAAGACAGTGATTGAAGAATGTATTATCTATGGATGTGTTAGCTGAGCCATCAGTATTCCTCTGCTGATCTATCACATAAACATTAAATATGTTTCTACTTTAAATAATGGAATAGTTTTGTGTGGAGATTTTGGAAAGGTCTTCATAAAAGGCCAGCATCTTAAGTTTAGCTTATTATCAATTCCAGAAGGATAGATGGAGTTTTAATTTTGTTTTTAACTCAAGGTTCAACAGTAGAAAAGAAAATTACTAGAGAGCCTGGCATAGTAGTGAACTCTTGTATCACAGTTACTGAGGAGACTTAAGGGCCAGAGGACTGAAAGTTGGGGGCCTGCATGGGCAACCTAGTGAAATCCTGGTTCAAAATAAAAATTTCAAAACTGCCTGGAGGTACAGCTCAGTGGAAGAGCATATCTTGGCATGTACATTGCCATTGCCACGTTCAGTTCCCTGTATTGGGGTTAGGGAGGAGGCATCTAGGGGAGACCAATTAGGACACTCACCTTCCTTGTCACCTAGCCTGATATACATACACATTTCTTTCAAGTTAAAGACACAACTAGCTTTCTTTTATTTGCTTATTTTACTTTAAACATACGTGTGTGTGTGTGTGTGTGTGTGTGTGTGTGTGTGTGTGTGTGTGTGTGTGTGTGTGTGTGTGTGTGTGTGTATGTGTGTATGTGTGTATGCGTATGCGTATGCATTTTGTCTGCCACATTGTAGGTCTGGTGCCTGTGGAGGAGGCCAGAAGAGTGTGTTGGGTTCCCAGGACTAAAGTCACAGACATTTGTAAACTGCCACAGGGATGTGTGTGGTGTGTTTATGGAACATACAATTTTGTGTAAAAGTTCAAAGTTCTTTCACAGCAGCTGGATTATCTATACAAGATTGGGCCCATCAACACCGTGTCATGGAAGTGGGAGGCACACACTGCCATCCTGTCCCAAGTTTAAAAATAGTTAATAGTTGGTGGGGAACAGTTTTCTGTGTTATGGTGCCCATGCTGTTAACAAACAAATGCTCACCCATGTTGTTATAAGCAACCCTAATGAAATTCATTGCTTCCCCCACCCCACCCCCAAAAAAGATATTAAAGTAGGTGAGTGTCTTAATTACTGTTCTATTGCTATGAAGAGACAACATGACCAAGGCAACTCTTACAAAATGAAAACATTTAGTTGGGAGCTTGCTTAGTTTTAGAGGGTTAGTCCATGATCACCATGATGCTGGAGCAGTAGCTGAGAGCTCAGCTGCAGATGAGAGACAGAGATTGGGCCTGGTGTGAGCTTTTAAACCTCCTCCAACAAGGCCACACTTCCTCCTAATCCTTTCCAAATGGTTGCACTAACTGGAACCAAGCATTCAAACATAGGAGCCAGGTGGGGGCCACTCTCATTCAAACCACCACAACGAGCTAGTTAGGAATACAATCTCAGCCTGCTTCATATGGATGCTCTCCTGCTTGTGTCTTTTCTTCCTTGCTTCATTTGTAATAAACAGGAAAATAACAATAATAATAATAATAGTAATAACAACAACAACAGCTGAGTAGTTCCCAGTGAAAAATGGGAAAAGCAGTAAGTGAAAATGTCCCGATTGTTTCTGTCCCTGCCCTCACTTATTCCTGCTGCTCTCAGCTTTTGACACATGCTGTGCTTTCTCTGCTGTTATGCATATTCAGCAACTGTGACTGTCTTCACCAGTAGTGTTCCTTGATTTCTTACTCACTAATGCTTCTCAGTCTTTCAATAGTAGTAAGAACTTGTGTTTATACTTATTTAATTGATAATTACTGACTGACAAACCATTTTAAGAAATAGCAGCTAGGGGCTGGAGAGACAGTTAAGAGGTTAAGAGCACTGACTGCTCTTCCAGAGGTCCTGAGTTCAATTCCCAGCAACCACATGGTGGCTCACAACTATCCGTTATGAGATCTGGTGCCCTCTTCTGGTGTGCAAATATACATGGAAGCAGAATGTTGTATACATAATAAATAAATAAATAAACAAATAAAATCTTAAAAAAAATTCACTTAAGATTCAGAATAAGTCATCTCTCCAGCGCCTTAAGTGAAATTTTTAAAAATAGGAAATTTAGTATTGTATACAAATAAAAAATGAAATATAATTATTGTGTCAGTTATTAGACATTTGAAAATATCATGTTGTTTTTCCCTCTTTGAGGGCTAATGCAAAAGGAGGTCGCCTGGAAGGAATGCAGATGGCGGATTTGGAAAGTCATTCTGAAGCTGGGGAGTTACAGCCCACATTACCTGAAGGAGCATCAGCTGCCCCAGAGGAAGGTGAGGAATTGTTAACAACAACAGTCAGAGGGAGCGAGCAGGAGACACTGAGTTCTCTGGCTGTAGTAGTAAGAAGTGATTGGTTAGTAAAAATGTCACAGAAATGTAACAGACATGTTTGAACACCAGATTCATTTGCCACTTTTTGTGACTTACAAAGACATTGTATACAGAGAACTGCAAAAATGGTTAAGTTACTGAATAAAAGGATCTGTCTTGGGCCAGACATTGTGGTACACATCAATAATCCCAACACTGGGAGGCAGCAGCCGCCAGATCTCTTTGAAGTCTAGGCCGGCCAGGTCTATATATATTGAGTTCTATTCCAGCAACAGCTACATAGTAAGACCTTAACTGTTTTGTTTTTTGTTTATAAAAGAGTTTGGGTGTGATGGCACATGCCTTTAATCCCATCTCACTTAGGAGGTCAAGGCAGGTGGATCTCTGTGAGATTGAGGCCAGCTTGGTCTACAGAATGAGTTCCAGAACTTCCAGGGCTATGTAGAGACCCTATCTTTAAAAAAAAAAAAAAAAAAAAAAAAAAAAAAAAAAAAAAAAAGAAAGAAAAGAAAAGAAAAACCCACAAAAAATGAATGAAAGAAAACAAAGAAAGGAATGGTGAGAAGTTGTGCATGTACAGAGGACAATTTTGGGTATTGTCTTTGTTACTTTTCTATTTCTGTGCTAAAACACCATGACCAAGACAACTTATAAAACAGAGTTTAATTGGGCTTACACTTGACCCACAAGCAAGACGCAAAGAGCCCACTGGGAACATTTTTGAAACCTCAAAGCTCATCCCCAATTACACCCTCCTCCAGGAAGGCCACACCTCCTAATCAGTTCCCAAGCTGTTCCACTAACTGGGAGCCAAGTACTCAAACATACAAGCCTATGGGGGCATTCTTATTCAAACCTCCACAGGCATCTTCAAGAAGCCCATCTGCTGGTCCCACATGGCTTGGTCCTGCACCCCTGCTTAGGGGTGGCAGGGGAACAAAGAAAGGACAGACACACATAAAGAAAAGCTGAGATCGGGTGGGTGGGCTGTGCACACACTGATGGAGTGGCTCCAACTGCAAATCAATGTACAGGACGAGGAATTAACTAGTCTCAGTAGGAGGTCTCTGTAGGCCAGCAGTCTCCAGCTGCAAACATCCAGGAGGAAGCTGTAACTGCTAGTTTTTACACACACTGGTCAATTATTTGTAAGCTCTCTTATTCCCACACAGTCAATAATTACGCTCTGACCAGAGTAAGGCTTTGCTGTCCCTGTGAGCCTCACCCCAGGGGAAAGGCTATGCCAGTTCCATAGGTCTAAGGCATTTGGGTCCTTGGGCTGTGCCCATGGCAAACAGGGCTTCCTCTGTTCCCACAACTATCTTCCTCCTTTATGACAGCTTCTCACCAATTTGGCTAGATTGGATGTTTTACGTGACTTTTGGGGATTGAACACAGATTCTTGTGCTTATAAGGTAAATGCTTCAGTGGGTCATCCCTTGACCTCCTTTTTAGGTTTCCAGTTAACAAAGACTAAGTGTGCTAGTCTTTGTTCTTAAATGGTAGTCCTCCACTGTACATTCTCTCAGGAGAGAGTTAGTAAAGAGTTATCTTCACTCTATTATTTTCCAGTAATTAATTATTTATTCTATGTGTCTTGTACATCATGTATCTTGATATCATTCATTTCTCATTCCTTCACATCTGCCCTCTGTCTCTGCACACCCCAAATAAAACAAAATTTAGAAGAAAAAACTAAATAATAAAATAAAAAAGGTGAACATCTCATCATAGAAGGTGCAGTGAATCACACCATAAGCCCTTTGTCTGTACATCTTGCAAGTGTTCATTGCAAAGAGTTATTGGTCTGGTTCGGGACCCCGGGTTTCTACTACACTATTGATGCTGAGCCCTCATTAGTGTAGGGTCTTAGCCCAACCAAGGAAGACTGAGCTGGGTCCTAGGAAGGGTAAGTGCACTGCTTGCCCATTCCCCAGCCTCCCAGAATCCCAGAGACAATCAGACACAGCAGAGAGTCTAGTCAAGCAGGAACTTGGTTATTGTCCCACAGCAAGCATCTTTTAAACCAAAAAAACCGCAAAGGGGGGGGGGGCACCACGACGGACACAGCCAGTCAATGGTTTTAAAGGTGTGCCTAGGCGCCCTATGCTTTACCTAGTGAACGGAGCTGTTCACACAGTTACTTATCTGGTTCAATCTAGACAACCAATTATCTTTTTTTTTTTTTTGTAAACAACTCAGGACTTGCCCATCTGACTTTCCCCTCAGCGCCATCTTTGACTGGTTCCTGTGCCCTACAATTAGGACTCCTGGGCACCCTGCTGTTGCCCTGTGCTGTGGAGATCCTGCAGCTTTAGGTCTGCAGGTCAGGTCCCTTCATGTGCTCCAGCAGATAACAGGTGTCCTGGACTGGGGTGGGGGCAAAGTCCTAACCCTGGGCAGCTGTAGGGTTGGTACACCAGATAAGAAATGGCGACAGCTCTTCCATACTCACTTTTTGGGGGCTGGCTCACCTGCAGTTGTAACATGAAAATTAATAAATGACCCAGAGACTGATATTGGGGTTCAGAATTCAAGCTGAATATCAGACAAGCAAAGCAGCTGGCCACTAGATCTCATCTCTAGCTCAGGCTGAAAGGGCTGATCCACACACAAGTTCTTCACCAAGTCTCAAACTGCTGTCTCTCCTCAGTGTGACTGGAGAATGAATGCCTTCTACTTCAGTGTGGATTGAGAATGAATGCCTCATACTGAATACTGAAGACCCTGCTTCTATCTTTTATACCCCCTCTAGTGCTGGGATTAAAGGTGTGAGCTATAATTCTCTTTTAAACTGATTCACTCTTGTATAGATCTGTATGGTCTTAGAGTCACAGAGATCTGTCTACCTCTAATCCTGAGTCCTAGGATTAAAGGTGGTATGTGCCACCACCTCCTAGCTTCTGGCTGCTGGGATTAAAGGTGTGTGCCTGGCTTCTGTAGCTTGTGGCTGACTTTGCTTTCTGAATCCTCAGGCAAGCTTTAATAAATCATAAATAATGTATCACTACATGCACATACATGGCTGACTCTATTGTGATGCCCTGATTAGGTGTAGGGCCTGCTTTCCTGAGTATTGCAGCTGGTGGGGGTCAAGGATAGTTTTTCTAGTCTTATGACTGCAGGGCCAGCTCTCCCACTTGCCTCAGATGCTGATGGGCAGGAGGGAGGGTATTATTCCCTGGCCCATGCCACCATAAGACAGATGAGAAGTGGGGAGAGCTCTCTGGTGTTCACAACTTCAGGGTTGGCTCTATTGTGCTACCCTGGTGAGGTGCAGAGCCTGCTCTCCTGAATGTTGCAGCTGGTATTGATTATTATTAAAACATTAAAAAATGTTATAGCTTAGTGGTTAAGAGTAAGAGTGGTTCTCTTGCAGAGGACCTGGGTTTGATTTCCAGCATCCCTATCATTCCAAAGGATCAGTGCCGCCTTCTGGCCTCTGTGGGCGCTTGTACATAGATGCAAACATATACAAATACATCTAAAATAAAATCTTTTAAATTATTTAAGAAAGAAGTATTACTGCTAGGGATCTTGTGGGGAGGACTTTTCTGTCATTCTTGAATTTACCACATGGCAAGTTCAGAGCCAATTTAGGTTACATGGTATCTGGTATCAAAAGAAAAATAATAAGGTTTATAAAATTGAATGTATTTGACATTAGTTGCCAGAGGCCAGCTCCAGCAGGGTTCAGGTCCCAAAGAGGAGGCATGGAATTGGAGAGGGAAGGAGACTGACATGATCTGTGGGTGAATTAGGATGGCTTCTCGTTTTTTGAAAATAAATTATACCTTATGTGCTTTATAGTTGCGTCATAGTTTAGCCACAAGCAATATTGAAAGCAAACTTAATGATTCTGGAAAGAAAGCGGCCATCCTTGTCATTACAGCATTTCCTTGATGTAAAAACTATGGCAAGAATCTAAATGCCTATTGTTCCCTAAGGTTCAGGCACCTACCAGGTGCCCTCTTACACTTCCTCCTGCAGGGTCAGGGGGTGTCAGACATTGACTCCTAAGAAACAAGCCATAAGAGTAATTTTCATTCTTCAAGGCACGTGACATAGTGTTTGTACCATGTAGCATTGGTGACAGAGTTTCTGTCCCGCCTGGTCCAGAAGCCATTCTGTCCCAAATAAACACACAAAGGCTTATATTAGTTATAAACTGCTTGGCTGATGGCTCAGGCTTCTTATTGGCTAGCTTTCCCTTATTAATAACCCATTTCTATTATACTATGTACCTCCACTTTGTCTTGGCTTACCAGTGATGCCAGGCCCTCTTGCTCCCTCGGCAGCTACATGGTGTCTCCCTGGTGGCTCACTCTTCTGTTCTGGTAGCCCCACCTATCCTGCCTGCCTGGCTACTGGCCAGTCAGCATTTATTCATCAGCCAATAAGAGAAGCATATTCATAGCATACAGAAGGATATCCCCCATCATAACACAACAAGCATTAAGCTGTTTTCTAATTGTATTCCTTTGTGGCGTAGTCTTATAAATATGGTCCTGTTCCCCTCATACCCTCCTAAAAGGGTCCTGACATCTTACTCTTTTTCCATTATACTATAACATTCTGATTCCTTCAGTGTATGCTCCTGTATATGGCGGAGGGGATCATTCCAGTTTAATTTTTTTAACAGAATCTGTTTCTCGTGGGCCATATTAGTTCTTGCCACATTCATCCAATAAGTCAATAATTATGGGCACTATTCTATATTTATTAACTGAACTCTTGCCTTAAATGGCCTCAGGTTCTGGATCTGGGCCCATTGTTTCTCTCAATTGTGTTTTTTTTCATCCCTGGGACTAGGTATGCCCTGTTAGTAAATCTTAACTTCCCTATTCCTGGTATAACCAGGGAGACTACGCTAGGGAATCCTGTTTGGGGAGTAGGCAGAATTCGTGCTATATAGTTCCACGAAGGTGGGGATTTTTTTTCCATAAAATTATTTTGTTTAAAGAGACTGCCATCATATGTTTTCTCATCTTACACAAAAGCTCACACAAAATTTCCCAAAGAAAAATGCATAGGGAAATTCCCAAAACACATAGTGAGAATTATTAAAACTGAAACTAAAAAGGTGCAATTTCCAACGTTGAAATGCTGGACCTTTGGGAAGCAGCAGTAGTCTCCATGTCATCCATGCCAACTGGTATTTAAAATAAATTGAGGTCTGGAGAGATGGCTCTGTGGGTAAAAGTCCTTGCCAAATGAAAGTCTGACAACCTGAGTTCAGTCCACAGAACCCTTATAAAGAAGCAGGTGTGGTAATGTGCACCCATAGTTCATAGGCTGGCCCTCCTAGAATGTGCAGTGGAACAGAAAAAAGAGAGATCCTGCCTCAAAAACAAGGAGGTGGCTAGCAAGTTGGCTCAGTAGTTAAACACTGGCAAACCCCCAGGACTCATACTGGAGGAGAGAACCAAATACCTGTACCTTGTCCTCTGACCTCTGCATGTCCACTGGTTTGTGTGTACTTTGCATAAATACTCGTGGATGAGACTCTCGCGCGCGCGCGCGCGCGCGCGCGCGCACACACACACACACACACACACACACACACACACACGCGTGTGCTTTTAAAAAAAAATTAAAACCTAAGGTTTAAAGAACTAACTCCTGCCAGGCGTTGGTGGCACACGCCTTTAATCCCAGCACTTGGGAGGCAGAGGCAGGCAGATCTCTGTGAGTTCGAGACCATCCTGGTCTACAAGAGCTAGTTCCAGGTCCGCCTCCAAAGCCACAGAGAAACCCTGTCTCAAAAAAAAAAAAAAAAAAAAAAAAAGAACTAACTCCTAAAAGTTTCCCTCTAACATATATACATGATCACAATAGTAAATAAGAACAATAAAGTAAAATTAACAGATTGGGAATCAGAAAGATCATAAATTTGATTCTTATAGCTTGGGCTACATAGTGATTTGCAAGCTAGCCTGGGCTTGCCTCATTACTTTTAAAAAACAACTTTGTAAAAAGGAATTGACAGCTTATCCTAGGCTAGAGCATTTGCTTAGTCACATTTAGGATCTGCACTGCATGCTCTGAGGTTTTAAGAGCATTTGATCATTCAGGTGAGAATTAGAAGGAGGTGGTCAGTGTTCTCCAGTCATAGGCTTTGCCATTGTATAAAAAGTGCTGGAATATAAAGCACCTAGAACTCAGCAGGAAAGATTGCTGTGAGGAATAGGTGATGCTGAGGATGCTGGAGGGGAGCACAGTAGACACACGGTACGCCAGGACTTGGCTAATATTGTGGTTATTTTTCCACTGCCAACAAAAGCCAGTACTCAGGAAACCTAATTTTCACACAGTAAACCTTAGTTGTATAGGTTTTTCTTAAATCCTAAATGGTTTTTAAAAACAAAACTCAAGAAAACAAACCCCAGAATTTTAAAGGAGGGTGAGTGGGGCACAAAGTCAGTGTCAGATGGAGGAGCTGTTCTGTCACGTCACTGTGCTTCCTCTTTCTCCTTGAGAAGGAGGCCCTCTGAAGAAACTTTGAGGCCTCATTTCTCTGCTTTGTTACTAGCTGGGAGTTTGGGATGATTAAAATCATGGGAGTTTTGTTTTATTTTTGTTGCTTTTAGGTTTGGGTTTTTAAGACAATCTCATTACCGGACTGGAACTCAGAGTCCTCCCAATGCTAGGGTTATAGGTATGTGTTGCCGTGCCTGGCTCCCGAGTGGTCTCTTACTTGCTCTCCAGTATCAGTAGAACCCATTCCTTTTAACCGGGACAACCTTATATTGGCCTTCTGCTTAATGATTTGATAATGGTAGCCTAGCTCAACCACTCCTCTTCTCCCCCATATGCCACACCCCTGTTGATAAGCTGTAGAATTCTGTAGACTGCAGACTGATCTCTGCTAAAGCAGCACAGGTCTCTTTTCAGGAACAGTTCCATGAGCGGCCACAAGGTGGGAGTGGTGCTTCACAGATGGAGCCGGGGGTGTTGTGTAAAATAGTGTTTCAACTGGGCTTTGGGGCTGAAACAGGGGGATTGCCTCAGTTTGAGGTCAGACTGAGCTGTTGTTAGTCTTAGGCCAAACCGGACTATGGAATGAGACTGTGACTCTCTCAAAATCAAACCAAAAAAGGGACTACTTGTATATTCCTCTCTTCAGAGCAAGAATGTTTTGTGTGTATGTGTTGTTTATGTTAAGTAAAGAAGCTGGATGGTGTTGGCACACGTCTTTATTTGGGAGGCAGAGACAGGCAGATCTCTGTGAGTTCGAGGCCAGCCTGGTCTACAAATCGAGTTCCAGGACAGATAGCTGTTACATAGAGAAACCTTGTCTCAAAAAAACCACAGAAAAAGAAAGAAGTGGAGGCTTTTCAGAACTGATGGCAAAACCTGGATACTTGAAAACAGTTTTCTTTTTAATTTAATTTAATTTAATTTTATGTGCAAAGGTGTTATGTCATGGGTGTCAGGTTCCCTGGAACTGGAATTACAGACAGTTACCTGCCATGTGGGTGCTGGGAATAGAACCAGGGTCATCTGGAAGAGCAGTCAGTGCTCTTAACTACTGAGCCATCTCTCCAGCCACTACAGTTTTCTTTGGAAGATTTTTACAATTTTAAATTCTCTTGCTTCAGGTACATTGTTTGCATTGGTTTGGGGGTGTGTTTGGTTTGGTTTGGTTTGGTTTTGGTTTTTCAAGATAGGGTTTCTCAGTGTGTGCTGACCCTGCCCAGCTCTGTGGTTCATAGTAAACCACACCTTTTTTGAGACTCCTATTTCCCAGTTATTCTTGTGATCTGTCCTGGAAACTTCCTCAGAATTCTTTGACATTGAGTATTTGTAACAAATTTAAAAGTTCTTGTCAGAGAATTCCAGTGTCTGTCACCTTGGCATTCATTATCGATGCTCTTTCTGTGTTCTGGATTCCATCATGGACATTTTTGGCTGATCCAGTGGTCCGGGGTTCATCCTGGACATTTTTATATGATCTCATGAAACCTGAGTTGGCCAGTTTGGTGGCACCTCAGTGTTTGACTGCAGCAGTATTCCTATTCCTGTTTGGTTTTCAAAGCCCTTAAGTAGCTGTGCCATGGATTTTTTTTTTTTTTAAGATTTTATTTATTATGTATACAGCATTCTGCTTCCATGTATATCTGCACACCAGAAGAGGGCACCAGATCTCATAACAGATGGTTGGTTGTGAGCCACCATGTGGTTGCTGGGAATTGAACTTAGGACCTCTGGAAGAGCAGTGGGTACTCTTAACCTCTGAGCCATCTCTCCAGCCCCTGTGCCATGGATTATATCCAGAGTTATTGCTGTTAAGTGAGACCCTGTCCTCCAGAGAGGATGTCTACATTTGCTTTATCCATATAGCAGTAGCTCCTGAACAGGTCTCATGGTAAATGCATGAGATTTGAACCTCTGGTTTAAATCCCAAACCTAAAGGCTATACATGAGTAAATGCTAGAGTGCATGCTTGGTGTGTGTGATCCTCTGGAGATGCTGCTGACTGAAACACAATAGTTAGACCTTAGTTTAACATTTTTGTTCTCTTAACAAGCCTGCCATAAACACAAAATTCCTTGCTGTTTCTTTTTTAATTTTTAAAATTATGGATGGTTCTGTGTATTATGTGTGATGTGCCAATGGCTCTCTTTTGGAAATCAGAGTCAACCTAGGAGTCCACTTGAGAGAGTTGGTTCTCTCCTTTCATCATGTATAGGCGCTCATTACTCTTTTCTTGTACCAATGGGCAGACTCTGTGTGTGTGTGTGTGTGTGTGTGTGTGTGTGTGTGTGTGTGTGTGTGTTTGTGTGTGTTCTTTCAAGCAATTTTAATTTTGGGGGCTGGTGAGGTGACCCAGTGGCTAAGAGCGTTTGCTGCCAAGCCTGATAACCTAAGTTTGAGTTTCAGAGTCCACATGCACACATGTTCTCTCACATATACACTCACGTGCATATGTGACGTGCGCGCATGCATGTACACACGCATGCACACACACACACAAAAACTGCACAACTACTTGTGCAAACTGCACACGTAGGCAAGAAGTCTTGGAGGAATGCTGCTGGAACTGACCTGGAAACCTTCTCCCTGAAGACTAGCTCTTATAGCACCAGGGGAGAAAAACAATGGACAGTCCTCCTGATCTGTAACACCTACAGACCACAACAGTGAGCAGATGGCAAGCTATCCTGACAGGTGCAGTAGTGGGACTTGATATCCTGGGGAAACCGACAGCTGTTTAATTGGCTCTCTTACTAGAGGAACTCATGCCTGAGACTAAAGCTAGTCAGCACCTGTGGCTGCTAAGGCCATGGACCCTACGGCCACTTCGCCAAACTAGTACAATTGTAACTGCATTCTAAGTACTTATCCTTGTACCCAAAGAGAACTGTAGCTCTTACCTACCCTTTACTTCATCAAAGAAGCTTCTTCCTGCAGCAGACAGTGATACATTGGACATTGTAGAAAGCATGACTGGTCAAAATGCAGAGAGCAAGGTATACTACAGAAGGGACAGAAAATTTGTTTATTTGGTTTTGTTGTTTTCCAAGACAGGGTTTCTCTGTGTAGCTTTGGCTGTCCTGGAACTCACTTCTTAGACCAGGCTGGCCTCAAGCTCAGAGACCCGTCTGCCTCTACCACCTAATTGCTGAGATTAAAGGTGTGCACCATCGCTGCCCAGTGGGACAGAAAATGTATTCCATATATGACAGGGAAACTATATGTAAGGGAACACTATTCAGCTTTAAAAATAAGTGAAATCACATCATTTGCAGAATTGGAAAGTATTATTTTATTAAATATTGTTTCATTAAAGTGGGCACAAAAATCCCCCTCATGTTCTCACTTTATCATATAGAAGTTAAAAAGTTGATCTTGAAATGAAAAATAAAATAGTGACTACCAGGACCTGAAAAAGGGTTGGGTGGCTATGGAGAATGAAGTGAGGATAGATAGTTAATGGGCATAAAGAAACAGGTGAGCAGCAGGAATAACTTAGTGTTCCAAAGTTCAGTAGGATAACTGTGGTCAACTATGATTAGTATAATATTTTATATTAGCTAGAAGAAAGAACTTGAAAGTTCCCAACATGGATAAATGATATACAGCTCAGATGGTAGGTATGCCAACTGTTCTGATCATTACATACTCTAAACAGATATTAAAGCAACACTATGTGTTAATGAAAAAGTATATAATTGAGCGTCTAAAGTCAAAATTGATTTTACACACAAATATGAGAGACACAAATAGATTTGAAACCATATACTGCCAGAATTCTTGGAATTTTCTATGTATTTCTATTATGTATCCTTGTACTTGTGATTTTTTTTTTCAGGCCGGAGACTATTAGTCCTTATAATAAACAAGATTGAAAGAGTGCCTGTTGGGGGAGAGGGATTGTTGTTTTGTTTTTGCAATTTGCTAAGGAAAAGTTTTTAGTGGGGAAATTTTTTTTTTCTCACTATACTGAAATGAATACTAGCTTCACAAAACTTTCATGGATTAGGGTACTCAGTTGTAACTGAAGAAAAAAGTAAAAGTGATGATTGTAAAAAGCTGCAGAGATTGAAGTTTGTGTGGCTGCTGTTTTCTTGTGTTTGGTTTTTTGGAACGCGTCAGTGTAAAATTCAATAGGGGGCTCAGCTCAGTACATACGAGTTTTCCCTTTCCTTTCACCAAACAGTGGATTCTTATCAGACCTTTCTCCCCTTTTCTCCCCTTCCTGCCTACCAGGAATGAGTAGCGACAGTGACATTGAGTGTGACACCGAGAACGAGGAGCAGGAGGAGCACACCAGCATGGGCTCGTTCAACGATCCGTTCCTGGCTCAGCCCCCAGATGAAGGTGCACCATGTTGTCATTTTACACAGGTTCATAAAAGCATCGCTGCTGCTGCTGCTGCTCTTTCTGCCTCTGCTGCTGCCTCTGCTCACTCTGCTCTGCTGCTTTTGCTTCTTTTAAAAACATTACTGTCATTTGTGAGAGAACATTCTGTGGTAAATGATATGGTAAGTACCGAGAAAGCTGTCAGGTTATGTTTGGCCAGTTAGCTGCCTGAGTGCCGCTTCCTTTGTGGAAAAGCCTGCAGCCTGGTGTTGTATAGCTTGTGGCCAAGGATACTTCAGAGGAGAGAGTTGCCAGCAGGGACAGTGGGCAGGCGATATTAATACCTCACTATTCAATCTGCACCCTGTGATAGGAAGTAATTCCCATCCTTGGCAGAAGTTTCATGTGTCTGGAGTTTTGAGTTTTTGTTTTATATTTTTTCCCCTTCAGAACCTTTTCTGTTTTCTTGCTACTATAACATTAAAAACCCTTTTATTTCTTACGTATGCATGCAAATCCTGGAATCAGTTTTTTTTTATTCCTTCCTAATCCCTCCAGAAAAGAATTCTTAGTGAAAAACTGAACAAGAGAAGTCAGTTAATAATTTTCTCTTTAAAAAAAATTATTTGTGGGCTGGACGGTGGTAGTACATGCCTTTAATGCCAGCTCCCGGGAGGCAGAGGCAGGTGGATCTCTGCAAAGTGAGTTCCAGGACAACCAGGGCTATACAGAGAAGCCCCTTTTTAAAAAGGGGTGTGTGTCTGTGTGTGTGTGTGTGTGTGTGTGTGTGTGTGTGTGTGTGTGTGTGTGTGTGTGTGTGTGTGTGTGTGTGTGTGTGTGTGTGTGTGTGTGTGTGTGTGTGTCTATCTGTGTACAGGGTTGTGCATGTCAGTGAGTATATAGAAATCAGAAGACAACTTTTGAGGACTCATTTCTCTATTTCCACTTCATTTTGTGGCATTCTTTCTTGTTTCTGCCGTTGCACTCTGTACTCTAGACTAGGTGACTTCGAGATTCTAGGTGACTCTATTGTCTCTGCCCAGATCTTGCCATAGGGATGCTGGGATTACAGTTGTGTCCCACCAAATCCCATTTCTAAGGATTTAACTGAGATTGTCAGGCAAACAGCAAGATTTTGTACCCACTGAGCCATCTCCCTGGCCCTTTCTCTTTTAGGATAACTTAATTTTCTGTGCTTTGATGGGGTGATTTCTACTGCACAGACTGAAATGAGGTATCAGACTTATGCTGGGATTTAGCTATTCCTAGTTGTAGTTTCCTTCTCTCTCTCTCTCTCTCTCTCTCTCTCTCTCTCTCTCTCTCTCTCTCTCTCTCTCTCTCTCTCTCTCTGCCGAGTGCTGGCATTAAAGGCGTGCACCACCACTGCCCGGCTGTAGTTCCCTTCTCATACAGTGACACACATACCATACATACTATGGCATCTTCAGAACTGTCCAGGTTTGAGGCAACTCACTTCGAGTGTTGGTAGGATTTTTGCAGTGATGATTGCACAGGCAGTTTTATTGTGTGCGGAACATCTTATGTCCATGGACTCTGGGGCTGGAGAGTGCCACCATCTTTGTTTCTTGGGCGGTGTCCCAGAAGGATGAGGTGTAGCTGTGGTTTTCCTCTTCTAATTGTGCGTGTCTGTCATGTTTTGTTTTTTTCTCCTTACTTAGATTCAACTTAAGTCACAAATTCTCTGAAAAAAGACTTATTCCCCATCTATCACATCTTTATCAGTCAGCAAAACATTTGGTAAGATCATGTAAAGCCTGGGCAAAGAAAACATGCCTTCTGACATTTGCGCCTTTTTTTTCCTTTCAATTTTTTTCTTAGATTCACATTCCAGTTTTCCTGATGGTGAACAAATCGACGCTGAAAATCTCCACTTCAGTACTGATGAAGGCAGTGGAAGGTAATTGCCAGACAGGAGAACCAAGTTACAAGCTACCTGGGCCCTGAAATATTTTGGAAGTTGGTGCTCAAAATTATCAGCAGTCAGATAATCAGATTTAGTCTCATTTGTTCATTATCTCTACCTGAAATAGTACCTTTGAAACTGTTAGAAGGAACACAATTCTAGTACAAAAACAATAATAGTACATGGGAAAAGATTTAGCAGGGGGAAAGTTCCTTCTGATGTAATGAACTAACAGTGTAGTGCTCAATTAATTTAGCAAATTAGCACATTAACAAAGGCAGCTTGTCTGCAGTATGGAGAGCCAGCTAAGTGGCAGAAAGCACGCAGAGGCAGTGTGCGACTCTGTGACTTGTTTAGCATCGTTGCTCTCCTGTCTTTGGCTCAACATAGGGTTTAGATGGCCATATTCTAAGTTTTTATTAGTTTGTAGTTTCATTGGGGCCTGTGTAATAGTGAACAAAAAAATAGCTTATGAACAGATTCTGCTCAGTGTATACTTCCCTGAGTAACTATAGCAACACTAAACTGACTCTTCTCTGTGAAATACGACGATAGCCTAAATTTTATTTATTTTTCTCACTTGTCCAAGTGCTGGCATACTGGCTAAAGACACACCATTCAGTTGTGTGACCTTTACAGGTGTCATTTAAAATAATTTGTTGTGGATTGGTTCTGTGAACACATGTAAGTTTTTTCATCTTTTCTGCTTCCTGAAATGCTACTGTAATGAAACTACAATGAAATCAATGGACATTGATTTCAGTGGGTACATTTAAAGATGTATACGTAGTGTAATCTTACATCGACATGAAACTGTGTGCAAGACTTTCTCTCATACTCCCAATTAGCCTAAACCCCAAATGATTGCCAAACCTGGCCATTGTGCTCCAAGTTTGTGTTTGAGCTATTATATGTTTGTGCAAGTTAAAGGAAAAGTGGCCAAGACGTTGTTGAAGAAGCATGGGTGTATGTACACGAGCTCTCAGCTGCTTGTTTAGTGATTCTCATCCACTTCCCATGGCTGATGGCTTGCTGAATGTTGTGACTCATGGTTCACTTTTTTTTTTTTTTTTTTTGAAAACAGCTTGCACTTTTTGTTAATAAAATTAACTTGAGAAAATGTGCCTCTGCAATTTATTGAAAGTGGGACCAAGGCCTTTTTTTTTTTAATTGCAGTGGCTATTTAGCAGAATAGACAATGGCATTTTGTTAAGAGTTGGGCTTCTATTCTAGACTTCCTTTTAAAAACCAAAAGATCTCTTCATAAATGACAGACATAGAATCTATGGAAAGAATATTTTGTTTTGTTTTGTTTGAGACAGGTTTTCTTTGTGTAACTCTGGCTGTCCTAAAACTCACTCTGTAGACTAAGCTGGCCTTGAACTCATAATCGCCTGCCTCTGCTTCCGGAGTGCTAGGATTAAAAGCATGTGCCACCACTGCCCAGAGGGAAGAATGATTTCATACCCCAATACCTAGCAATCCTATATTCCAAAGTGTTGACATTGGTGGTGTTTTGCTCTTGGTGTTTTGATAGTGCTGGGAAAGGAGCCCAAAGCATTGGCATCTGGGCAAGTGCATTACCCTTGAACTGTGGTGTCAGGCATGCCCAATGTTCTGATGATCCCGGGAGCAAGGTGCTCTATGCCCACCCTGGCTGTGCTCAAAGGCTGGCAGGGAGAAAGGGAGTAGCAACATCGGAGTGGAATCCGTTGCACCTCTAGTTCCCTCATAATCAATCTTTCCTGCCTCTCTTAAAAAAGTTTCTCTTTTTTGTTGGATATAATTTTTATTAGTTTTTCTGTTGTACTTTTTTCACTATAAGGTGTGTTTGGGTTTTTTGGGGGGTTTTTTTGGGGGGTGGGCGGTTTTCGAGACAGGGTTTCTCTGTGTAGCTTTGGAGCCTATCCTGGCACTCTCTCTGGAGACCAGGCTGGCCTCAAGCTCACAGAGATCTGCCTGCCTCTGCCTCCCGAGTGCTGGGATTAAAGGCGTGCGCCACCAATGGCCGGCATTTTTTTTTAAATATTTATTTATTTATTATGTATACAGTGTTCTGTCTGCATGTACCCCTGCAGGCCAGAAGAGGGCACCAGCTCTCATTACAAATGGTTGTGAGCCATCATGTGGTTGCTGGGGATTGAACTCAGGACCTCTAGATGAGCAGTCAGTGCTCTTAACCTCTGAGCCATCTCTCCTGCCCCAGGTGTGTTTGTTTTGTGTGCATGTGTGCCCATGTGTATGTAGGCGCACATATGTGATAACCTCAGGCGTCATTCCTCAGGAGCCATCCACCTTCACTTTACTTGAAACCTCCCTTAAATACTTGCTTTTAATTGTAAGGTTTCTTAAATTTTCATTTATGTGTATTTTCATTTGGGTGTCTAAGGCCACCAGAGGGGGCTTTAGGACCTTTGCAACTGGAGTTTCAGGCACTTGGGAGCTGCCTGAAGTTGGTGCGGGTACAGGTGCTGGCCATCTCACTAGCTTCAACTTTTTTTTTTTTTTTTTTTTTTTTTTTTTTTTTTTTTTTTTTTTTTGACAGGGTTTTACTATGTAGCCCTTGCTGGCCTATAACTCACTATGTAGACCAGGCTGCCTCTGCCTCTGCATCCCAAGTGCTAGGACTAAAGGCCTGTATGTGAGCATGTTGTTTCTAAACAACTTTGACAACTTGGTTCACTGAGTCCTTCAGTAATCTTTAAGACAGACAAGTTGTGCATTGTCCCCACACGGGAAATTCAGGGAGATGGTGTGTTGGTCTGTTTGGACACAATGCGTTTTTTTCAGTTTATTTTGGTTAACCTAACACAAATAAAAAACCAAAAGATTGTCCTATTTTTTTTTGTTGTTCTTTTATTTTGAGATAATTTTAGATTTCTAAGAATTAGGAAAATTGTGAGAATTTCCATCTAGCCATGGACCAGCTTTTCCTTTTGTTAGTGCCATATGTAAGCATACCACAGCAATGATTATGCAATGAATCTTGTTTTTTTTTTTTTTTTTTTTTTTTTTTTTTTTTTGTGAAGATGGGTTTTCGTGTCTAGGCTTGGCATGGATGACAGGGACTTTCTGGTCCTTTTGGTCCTCCAATCTTCACCTCAGGAATACTGGGATTATAGGCATGTAGCACCATGCCTAACCTGTGCTGGGGTTTGCACCCAGGGCTCTGTATGTGCTGCCAACTGAAATACGTCCTTGAGCTACATTCATCTTATTCTTTGTAATTTGTTTGATTTTTGAGATCAAAGACTCATTGTTTCACTTTGTCTCGTTTGGAACTCTCTATGTAGACTAGGCTAATCTAAAATTCATAGAGGGCTACCTATTCTGTCTCCCAAATATTGGGATTAAAAGTGTTTGTCCCCATGCCTGGCTCTCATATGTCCCATGATTACATTCTTAAGTTTTAATCAAAGGATGCTAAAAGCTCACTTTGTATTTTCCCCTCCATAATAAGACTGTGTATCCCTCCCTACCTGGCCTGGAATCTACTATGTAAACCAGGTTGGCCTTGAATCTAGAGATCATCTGCTTCTACCTCCCAATTAATGGAATTAAAGGTGTGAGCCACCATATTCCCCTATGACTCCATTTTTTGAGGAACTTGTAGTGAGTATCATGTTACAAACAATATGAAGGACGGTGTGTGCTTACTGTTACTGTAGTATATAACTCCTCTCAGCCAATGGGTAAGTATGCATATAAACTTTTTTAGACCGTACTTATGTACTCCAGGCTGTCTTGGAAATTGGCAATCCTTCTGCCTCAGGCTCCTGAATACTAGGATTATGGGCCTTGCCTCCTTGCCCAGCTAAAATGGTTTTTGGGGTTGGGGTTGGTTTTTTTGTTTTTTTTTCTATAAAAAAAAATGTTGGTCAATATCTTTATCAGTCCAATTCCACAGGCTCATCATAAGCTTCACTCTTATTTATAATAGCCACCCATGTGAAGGCTGGATCATTGACTACAGTATATTAGTTTTTAACTTGAACAAACTAATTTTTTATTCTTTTAAAACAGAGTGTCTCTGTGTAGCTCTGGCTGTCCTGGAACTCGCTCTGTAGACCAGGCTGGCTTGGACTCAGATCTGCCTGCCTCTGCCTCTGCCTCTGCCTCCTGAGTGTTGGGATGAAAAGCATGCATCTCCATGCCTGGCCCATGCTTTTTTGCTTTTCTCATTTTAACATTAAGTAAGCTTTTATTTATGATATATCTAACCTTTATCCTTTTGAGGAAAAAAAACCATCTTGAATATCAATTATGTGGTTTTTTGAAATGGGGTTTTACATACTGCCCATGCCCAGGCTGTCCCAAACTCCTGTGCTCCAGGGATCCTTCTTTGTCATCCTAAGTAGCTAGGTGCATGCCCTGGGACCCAGCTAGTGTACAGTTCTTACAGTCTTTGAACTTTCAATATCACGCCTTTAATCCCAGCACTCGGGAGGCAGAGGCAGGCGGATGGATCTCTGTGAGTTCAAGGCCAGCCTGGTCTCCAGAGTGAGTGCCAGGATAGGCTCCAAAGCTACCCAGAGAAACCCTGTCTTGAAAAACCAAAAGAGAAAAGGTTCTCAACTTCAAGATTACCTTAGCGCCTTTCTTTTCCTACCCTCTGCATTGTGAGTCTGTGATTCAGTGTTACTATAGTTAATCATGGCTGTCTGCAATCTTCCTGATAATTCCCTGTGGTGACCCAGCATTCTGGCTACCACTGTTCTTTGTCCTTTTAGTTTTCCCTTTTTCATGGTGTTCTATAAATAGACTCACACAGTGTATAGTCACATAATATGTAAAACACAATTACGTTTATCCATCTGTGTGACGCAGTGCTTTGGTTTGCTAAGTAGCATTCCACTAGTTGTTCCACTGTAATTCATTTACCTACTTAAAGAATTTGGCTCATTTCCAGTCTAGCATGCTTCTGATCAGACATTTATGTCTTCATTCTGAAGGGAATTTTATGCCTGTGAATAGGATTGCCTGATATGTGAGAATATAGACTTGGCTGTTCTGACCCATGTTCTGGGAAGTAGTCTCTGAATCCTTGTACTCTCCTAGGTGACAGGAGTCATTTATGGTTGGAAGCTGGTAGTTTAAGAAAGCCCACCGTGTGATTTGTTGATAACGTTCTAGATCATTTAAACCCAGGCAGCTGATGTAGAAGCCTGAGGGAGTATGCCAGCTTTACAGCACCATGCCAGGAAGGTCACCTGCTGGTGCAAGAAACATCACATTTGGACCCTGAGAACACCTCCCCAATGTGTTTACCTTCACTGGTTCATAATTGCATGCTTTCTTCAGAATGAAACCGTGATCACAGTGCCTTCCCGAGTTCTGTGCAGTGTTCTAGTGAGTTACCAAACCTCCCCTTAATGGTGGAAACCCCCAAACTTGGAGCCAGCTGGTCAAGTGTAAGGGTGGTCTGGGGACCTGAACTTGAAGGTGGTCTTTGAAGCAGGTTCATCTTGTAGAAGACTGTGCCCTAAACTTGTGAGTTTGGCCTAAGTTCAGGACACTGGTGTCATGTATAAGTATATGCTAAACTGTAAAAAAGCAGATAAACTTCTGTGAGAGGTACTATGACGTGTTTTGCTTTTTGATCAGTATTTACTGAAGTTTACAAAAACAAAATCTGCTTGAGGAGTGTCAGCCACTCTGCAGTTTGGGCTGTTTATCCATCCACTGCTCTGTTTGTGAAAACTTTTTCTCTGGCTGACACATTAGCAGGTGAGGCCTGCTTACTATAGGGAGTGGTGTCTCCTCATGTGCCTGCAGTGTCCTGCCTCCACTTTCCCCACTGTGAAGGTGGGGGTCTTTTCATCTTAAACTCTGGTTTCTCACCTGGAGAAAAGATTTCTCCAAACAAAGATCATTCTTGATGACTTTCCACACTGAAAAACTAGTTAATAGCCTATGTGTCAGGACATGTTTTTTTGCACCATGAGGTCAGAACACCTTTACCTGGAGATTCTGTGATGGCGCATCATCCCACAGCTAAGCTAAGAGGAATACTAACAGCTGCTCCACGAGGAACTCTTTGTTACTAGACAATATTTGAACAGTTTGAAGAGTCAGAAAGAAACTGACAAATAAAAGTTCTTCCGTAAGTTTATTCTGAAGCCAAACAAAAGTAGGCTCCTAAAGTTTATTGGTTGTTATTCAGGTAACAGGCATCTGGGGAGCAGGCCAAAAGCTAATGGTGGGGGTGGAATGGACCTAGCCCAGGGCCACACATCTTTACCTTTGAGAGAGATCCTTTTTTGATAATTAGTAAAGTCTTAATTCTAGTAATTGTTATACTAGTGATTCACTTAGAATAATTATGCTGTTACTTTAGAAAGAGATGTTCATTGTAATTATCAATTTTTTAAGGATTTTTTTCAAACATAAATAATTATTAATCAAAATGTTCATCATCCCTACAAAGCAAGGCCCTTCGAATATATCTTCCTTATAAAGTTATGCTATGGCCTAAATGAAAAAGAAATTAGAAGTTTTAAGATTGTTGTGACTGTGAAATAATTCTTGAAATAATTCTTGCTGGTAAATAAGGAATGTGTTATCTGGGTCCATACCTTTCACTGGTTCTCAACCTTCCTAATGCTGTGACCCATTAATAAGGTTCCTCATGTTGTGGTGACCCCAACCATAAAATTATTTCATTGCTACTTCATAACTAATTTCGCTAGTTATAAATTGGAATGTTGCCGGGTGTTGGTGGTGCACGCCTTTTATCCCAGCACTCGGGAGGCAGAGGCAGGTGGATCTCTGTGAGTTCGAGACCATCCTGGTCTACAAGAGCTAGTTCCAGGACAGCCTCCAAAGCCACAGAGAAACCCTGTCTTAAAAAACAAAAAACAAAACAAAACAAAAAAATTGGAATGTTAAGGCTGAGGAATCTGCCTAGTTTAAGCACTGAGTAACTCAATAATTTATGAATAAGACAAATAACTGATTTTTTTAATTGCTGAGTTTTATTAAGATATTGGCAAAATTTTGACATACTCCTTACCTGAATAAACAGTTTTAATAAATAAAACATGAAAGATCACTTATGATTACAACTCAACTCAAAAGTGATCTGTAGAGTGGGTTTGTAAATCGAAACTTCACTCACTTCACTCCAGAGAGAATTCTTTGCAGAGAAATGTCATGAATAAGAGAAAGCTTGTCTCTCACCAAAGAGCACCTAGAGAGATTACAATGATGTATCTGCATTATCTCATACACCAGAGAAAATGAAAGTATTTCTTCTCAAGAGTGACTGCTGTGTCAGTGGAACCCCTCCCTCAGGTTTCTAATTAGTATAATAAATTAGTGGTTTGTTCAATCAGTACTATTTTTCTGGATGCTAGAATACTGGCATGTCATTTGTTTTGAAGAAACAAACATTTTATAGATCAAATCCGGTCTTTGGATCCCAAAGAAAAGTTTTCCCAAACAAAGGTTTGAACAAAACTGTAGTATCCTCTTTTAGCTCAAGAATTTAAAAATTAAAATAATTTAGACCTTTTTCTCATAAAACCTCAGCAAGCCTTTGATGGGAGGAAGCCCTTGAAGCACAGCAGCTTGTCTACAACCCTGAACTGCATCACTTTTGCCTGCCTGCCCCTTGGATGTTGCACAGTGTTCTACAATGGAGTGTGGTGTCATGAAAATGCAGTGTCGCTGCTAGACCACTATCAATGTGGTCAGGGTTAGGCTTAGTGTTGATATTACTGACATTGTCCTTTGAAAAGATGTTACTTTCAAGGTGCCTCCTCTTTTACTAAATGCAACATGAACTCTAATTATATTACTTCAAGGACAATGGATGGCACTTGTAGGTAAAGAAAAAGTATATACACGTTTTCTGTCTGACCTCTGTTGTACAGACATAAATAGAATTGATAGCTCCAGTAGTTGGTGCTATAATGTTGCCAACCTCGGATGTCCTTCCCAATGTACATATCTAAAAAGAGTGAAGAGGGAAACCTTTGAAATTAGTGACTCACAGTGAATGTACAAGGAGTAGTAACCTCAGTTGGTGACTTGAAGTCTGCTTTCCTATCAGATACTACACTTTCTTGTCTATGTTTGTTTTGCTATTTCCTACTGTGACGAAACTGGTTTAGCAAGCAAACAAATGTATGCAGATCATAGTAACTGAAAACAGGGATACTGCCACTCTGTTTTAAAGTTGGACTTTCACCACCACTAAATTGCACAATGAAATAGAGGTACAAAACACACAACTTACAGACTATACCTCAGCATTTACAGTTAATATATATTGTATAGTTACTTTTATATCTGCCTAATATTTTTACAATCACCAGATACACCATCATTAAATATAAGTTACAGAAATGTATAGATACCGTTAGTTAGAGGATTACTTATTGCTTACATTAGCAAGCAGCAAATGAGGGCAGAGGATTTGAACTGAAGGGAACTACTTCTTATCACCAGTGGCATTAAGGTTTAACACTGCATTTCACAAAGCACTGCTTCTCATCTGGTTTATAGAACCAACAGCAGCATATATCAGGCCAATAACCACTACTTTAATATTATAGAATGTTAAAGGACTTACCGTACAAATGGTATCTAACTACCTTATAAATACGTACATTGTGAACAAATGAAGTTAGTTTTTACAGTATTGGTTTATTAACTTGACCACACTAGAAGTACTTTTCTCTATTTTCTAAATAGAGAGCTAATGATATGAGAAATGGAGTTAACACTGCTGTGTAGTCAGACCTACAAAATCCAGACCTTTCAAAGTGGGTCTGTTTGCCCTAGTTTCATCCACCCATTTTTTACCCCACTGATAAAAAGCCTATCACCTCGTGTTTTACCAATAGATAACCACAGAAATTCTTCAGTACTTAGCTATTTTGGGATATGATGTACATCTGTGTTCTATGTTCTACTGCCTCTGTTTTCTTGTTTCTTTAGAAATTTGGTTTGAAACTGGCCCCGCACGTGATGGGTTTGTCATCAAGATCTGGGCTTCAAACAATGACTGACATGAGTGAGGTCCATTATGGACGATCGTCAGAAAGGTGATGAAGTCCTAATACTGTTGAGGTGGAGCCACATTTATTCCTCTTCATCAGTGTCTCAAGACTGGAGGGAAGAATAAACGACTCCAAGGTCAACAAAAACAAATACTGAAAGCTCCAACTTAGAATTTAGAAAAATAAAAGCTGTAGGTTAAGAGTTTGACCAGTGCTGAAGAGAAGCTGTGTTTTGGTCCTTAATGGTTTGATGTAGCTCTGCTGGTACCTCTAACATGCTAGAGTCATCCATTTGTGAAATTTGAGGGTCTCCGTCCTCTCTGGATCTGGAGAATGCAACATGAATTGTGTTGTTACATAGAACATGATTAGGCAAGAACACTTAGTAGCGACACCACTTGTGAGTGATGGCTCTAGCAGCTACTCCTGTCTGTTGGCCTGGAGTATGATGGTGTGGGGAACATGGGAACATGGAAACATTCATGACTGAGATAGTGGATTTGCTGTTTTTAGGTGAAGACAGGTTTCTGGTTTGAAACGAGAAGCGCATGACCTGTCACTATAGTCTGAAGCGGGTAGCTGGACTCTGGCTCGTCTTCCACTTACAGCTAAACAGCCTTGGCCCTCAGTAATTTGCATTCTCCTGTGCACATGGTCTCTGGGTTCTCACTCAGCCTCCTTCAAACCAATTACTTCATTCCCTTGGGGAAAACAATTAAAACTATCGTTTCATTATTCAAACTATGTTTATATTACTTTTAAAAATAAAAAAAGCAGAAAATATAGAAGTGATATTTTCATAACTCCTCTTAAATGGCATTTGAGTCTTCTGTCATAGCTGCCATTATCTCTTAACCTACTTTTATTCCTGAGATTTCTGAAGAAAAGCATCATAGCTTACAGCCAGCTGACAGAGGTCTCCTAAAATGAGCAACAAAATTCCACCAAAAGCACCATAACAGGTTACGAAACTCTCAAATAAAAACCTTGTGAAATATTTTAATTAAAAATATTCATAGTTGCCTTTAAGTTATCTTACTGCATACTGCCTCCCAAGTCTGAGAATATGACACTTTGGTACTGGCTCACTGCGTCCTTCCGAAGTTAAGACCTGTGTGGCTTTTGGTCTCTCACCCAAACAACTGGAGAGGCATCCTTCATGGTCCCCGGGATCTGCCCTCTTTCCTTTAGATTAGGCACATCATACCAGATACTTGCGATTTCCATACCATGTATTCTGACTGGAATAACTTCAAAGCTTCCACTAGTGACGTGAAGGGATGGTGGAGAGGGGGCTGTATGTAGGTATAAAGACACATCACAGGGACCAGTTGTATGATTTTGCTAGTGAAACCGCCAATACTTTTTTTTAAAGATTGAAAACACTATTTTGAGTTTCCTAGAGATCTATGTACATTTAAGGATTGAGCCATCAATGGATTCATAATGAAGCACATGTATGTTAAAAATGTCTACCTTGTTTCTACTCTGATAGTTGTATTTTTGAGAGTGCTAGCTAGCCTACATTGAAGAAAAGTCTTATATTTTATAGCTCCAGGGAAGGTCTGGGCATGGAATATCATTACACTTTCTAATCTTCATGTTTCCACTATATCCTTCCCAGCTATTTTCCCTCCATGGCAAAGAACTTCTTAACATCTTGTTTCTCTTCCCACTTCGGGTAAGTGAGGAGAGGCTAATGCCTATTTTGTGAGAAGGCTCTTGAGCAGTAAGAAATGAATAAAACTTTGGATTAAACCTGAATCCACGCTGCCTTTTGGAGTAGTGGTGGCGTAAATGATACAATCTAGACGCTGTTTTCCCCAGGGATTTGAACTGTTCATTTTCCAACCCAGGACAGACGGGAGACAAGCTCTCCATTCTGCATATCTGTTGCCCTGTTGAACCCAAATTAAAAGAAGCCAGAAACTCTCCAGCACCACTCCGTTCAGGCAATGATGACTTGACTGATTTTTCCTCCATTATTAGCTCATTAAGATCTGCTTTCTTTGGTGCACCAGGACCAATCATCTCAACTGATGGCAAAAATTGGGCACTGTGAGGTTTGCTTGCTTCTATTTGTGTGAGATCTAGGTAGTCTGGATCTTCCAGCACGTTGATTTGGGGCCCTGGGCTCAGGCTAGTTCTATCAGTGAATGAATCCACTCGCCCCTCATAGCCTAGATCGGCTGGTGCTGAGCACTGGTGCTGAGGCCAAGGGCGTTTGCACTCTCCATGATTCTCCTTATCATCCCCACCATCTTCTTGCCCTCCTTGAAAAGAGTTGTCTGTCCAATCTGATTCCTCACTAACATTTACAGCTTTGTTCATGTCCCTCAGGAATACCACAATAACAGTGATGTTATCACTCGACCCTGCATCTCGAGCTGATGCTACTAATTTGTGGGCAACCATGCTGCTGTCTCCATTATTCTCTTTCAAGTGGTCAGACACCACCTTCACTGCCTCATCAGGGTTCACGGTATCATAGAAGCCATCACAGGCCAGAATGAGGTAGTCTTCAGTCCCATCCAAAACAGTTGAGGCAGAATCTGCATCTCCACAGATGTATGGCTTATGTTCAGCATCTCCTGTGGGAGTTAGAAGGCAAGGTTGTCAGAAGGCAGGTTGTGGCTCACCTAAATTACAATTTAATTACATTAAAAATTGTAATTGAAACACTTGAATGCTATGTTAC